>NW_028258357.1:10920625-11227500 GCF_053883595.1 Heterocephalus glaber | reverse complement strand
AGTTGGGAGCAGGTTGCTCCTGAGCTAGGAAGTGATGTGTTCAGCCCTAATTTATGGGAAGATTAAGCTGGTGGCTAAGGACATGTAGAGCACAGAAATAGAGATGCCTCACATGAGACCATAAGGAGAGGCCAGACAAGTTAATGGCAGCCTGAACTAAGACAATGAAAGAGAAAATGTATTAAAAAGACAAATGTGAAATACATCATGGAAGTATGTAGAGGCAAGAGCACTAAGAACTGATTGGAAGAGTCAAGAGCATAGGACAGAAATGTATTTTGGAGAACAGATAGACAAAAAATTAGAAATAAATTTGTCTCTATACCTATCTGATATATAGAGAGAGACTCTGAGTTTTGTTTTAAGATCTTTTGGGTTAAGTTGTAATGTTACAAATATAATTATAAAATTAAAGCAAAATGTTAGAGGATGCAGTAGAAATTTGGGAATTATTTATATGTAGATCAGGGAGAAATAAAAAATAGCTGTCAGGCCAAATTTGGCTTACTGCTTGTTTTGTGAATTAAATCCTATTGGAGCATAGTTTCTCTCATTGGTTTACATTGTACCTCTAACTCTTGGAAGGATAAAATAAAAAGTTGAATATTTCAATAGGCTGCTATGTCAAAAAAGCTGAAATCACTCATATTTATTATTGAGTCCTTGGTAGAGTGGAATACATTTGCTGACTCTGACACTGTCTTAGTTACCTTTTTAATTGCTGAGCCAAAATACCTGACACCCTCAAGTTAAAGGAGGAAAAGTTTATTTCAGCTCATGGTTTGTGGAGATTTTAGTCCGTAATCAGCTGGTTCTAAGGCAGGGTAGCATGGCAGAGGGGCATCACAGAAGAGAAACAGTCCATGGCAGAGCAGGCAGGAGGTGGCAGCAGCATCAGCAAAGCAAGCCTCCCTTTCTCTTTATTCCCATTGAGGATACAAGCCTTTTGGGTCTTGCCACCCATACTCAGGAAGAGTCTTCCCATTTTCCACAGCCAGAACTATGCTAAACCAATCAGAGGACTAATTTAGTCTACACATCCTTAATCCCAGTATCACATACCCTAGAGCCACCCAGTTCCAAAAAGCCCCGCTTATGAGTTCATGAGCATTTGGGGGACATGTAGATACAAGCCTTAACAGATACAGAAGATAGAAATCACCAGAATGCATGAGATCTCAATCATTTTCATTTTAAAACTTCTATTACTCAGTGGAACTCAATAGCATACTCTATTATTATTATTATATTGCCACATTGGAATATATTAATTATATTCAGAATTAAAATACGGAGATTGTCCATGATTCTAAAATATCTCTTAGCTCATTAAGAAAAGAATAAATCATTCTCTATGTAAAAATATTACTAAATATATTGTATTTTTATCTAGCTATTTGGAAAGTGATACTCCTCTTATGACTTATTTTGATTCTTTATTAGCCATAGTATTTTATCAAAGGAAACAGTTCATTCTCTACCTTAGGTCAAGTGATACATATTTTAAACTTTATGAAATTCTTACTTTGTTAAAGTTTCATCAATTCACAAAAATTAAATAGGATCTGAAGCATAAGTTTCAAGCTCAAGCTTGTGTGGTCAGAGAGGTATAACAGGTGTATCTTAAAGGGAGTATTTATTTAAGTATTAGTAAGATCTTAGTCCATCTAAGGTGCTAAAACTAAAAGTTATAAACTTAGTGGGTCATAAACAACAGAAATTTATTTCTCATAGTTCTAAGAGTTGAGAAGCCCTGACTCAAGTCACCAACAGATTAGTGTCTGGTAAGGACCCACTTTCTGGCTCAGAGAGAGGCCTATTGTCACTGTCACCTCACATGGCAGAGGAGCAGGAAGCTTGCTGCGACCTCTTTTGCAAAGACATTAATTCCATTCAATAAGGGTTCCATTCTCATGACCTCATCACTTTCTAAAGTACTACCTCCTGATACTATCACCTTAGTATTTTGCAGGATCTAAATTTGGCAAAACATTAAAAATAATCGAACATGAAGAAAACTAATGTGCCTTGTTTTCTAAAAATATGTGAAAAAGGAGGCATATTAAATAAAGAGTAGAAGACAGTACCTTTAAAATAGACTAAAATATTTATAAAATTCAATAACTCCCTACAGAATATCCTTCACTGAACAGACTTTACTCTGCAATTACAAAATATTTCAGCATAGATATTCTCTCACTACAATTATATGGTCAACATAGAAAAGTCAATAAAGGTTGTCAAAAGTGTCAAAGTTACTATTTTAAACGGCAATTTTAAAGAAGATGGTAGGCAGTTTTGTGGAAAAAATAAATAAAGCTATAGGCAGTAAAATTACTGGGTATGTCATTATAATGGGAGATATATGTCACCACTACAGCTTTGTCCAAACCCATAGGATGTACAGCACCTGGGAGGGTCCCTCATGTGAACTATGGCTGTGTGTGGTCCATGTCAATGCAGGTTCACCAGTGGAAACAAACTGACCTCTCTGGTGGGGGCTTGCTAACAGAGGAGGTTACCCACGTGTGAGGTCCGAGGTATATGAAAATTCTCTACCTTCTGCTCAATTCTCCTGGGAATCCAACAGTTTTTCCTAAAGTCTACTTAAAAAAAACTTTTAAGAAATTTCCAGTGTCATGATATTAGATGTAGATATAGGTTTTAAAGGTTACATTATGTTAATGGGTAACAAAACTTACAATTCTCTTGTATTTTTAATATTTGGAAAATCAGTATAAAGAAGTTTTTATTTTTACTTTACACACACATATAATTTCTAAATTTTTAGGCAGAATGATTAAAATGTTGTTGGAAAAGAATTTCTTTATAAGCCAACTCCAGCAACAGCAAACATGCTGAACAGCAGCGACTCTCAGGCCTGCTGTCTGATCTAGATGAGTCCTTACCATGTGTGACTCGCTAAGACCCTGAACTCAGGCCTTGCTGAAGGGGACACCTAGGGCCAGTGTCCACACTCCTGTAGCTTGAAGCTTAGATGCATCTTTGCTTTGCTTGCTTGCTGTCTTGATGGTAATGTCAAGTAAATAGGTCTTTAGCCAAATAAAGAAATCATTATTGTCTTTCATTTTTACAGCCCAGATTAGCCCTGTTCTTATTTTTCTTATTTAACTACAAAAAATTTGTTTATAATTACATTTGGGTACATAGGTAATGGCTTTGAAATAATAGAAATAAATTCTCATTTTCTCTAGAGAAGTCATCATTTGATAGTCAATGTCTATAAGTTTTAAAGATAATCAAGAAATAGTGTTAAAATATACTGGGTATAAATATAGGAATAAATAATATAAGAGACTTAAGAATGTTGAAAGTAGGGAATGAATTTGGGGGCAAGGGAGTAAGAAATGCTACTAAACAATTTGTTGTCATAATTTAATTTTTAAACTGATAAACGTGTATATTTTAATTTTTAAAAAGTGAACAAATTTTGTTTTTCTTTACAAAATTAAATGCCTAATCCACACAGTAGGAAGTCAAAATTTCCTTTCGCTGTTACCTCCAATTTTCACAGGTTTCTGGTTATATTTCTGATTTCCTAATTTCTGCACAAGAAATTACCAGTTCACCCTATTAGGAGGGCTATGAAGTCTACCCTAAGTAGTCTTGGAAATGCTGAACCATTATGAAAGGTTTATTAGTAGGTAAGTTTCCATCAAGATTGTGCTAATTTGAAGCATTTTAACAAATATACAGTTAATTAGAATGTAGAAAAGTAACAAGCTCCTTTATTTTCTTATATGCCATTTCCAATATCACATACTATAATTAATTAACTGAAAAGATGACCTACCACCGGCTGACATTCTTGGCGTCAAGTTAAAGGAAAGCAGAGCCGCCCCCCCCCCCCCTTCACCCACTAGAGATGAGACTTGGGAAAGCATTACTATAAGTCAAGATCACTGCTGGGTGGAAATTCTTGGATTCAGTGAAGGAAGTTGCACATCAAGATTAAGTTTGCTATTGAACCATTTTTTGCTAGTCACAGCCTTCTTCCTCCAGCTTCTCAGTAAACAAGCCGAGAATGCTGAGTGTTAATGGGCTGATCCCCTTGTCTCCCTGTAATAGATTGTCTGGACTCTTACTGAAATGCACATCATCGTCTTGCAGGAGCTGCTGTGGCTTGTTTGTTCCTGGTGTTCAAATAGTGCAGCTGTTGCCTCAGCACGTTAGAGGCAAGTCGCTGATCATGCTGGGCCAGCCTTGCTCTTTATTATTGTCGGTGTGTTCTCTTCTTTTTGTGCTAAGCTTTCAAATCGGCCTCTTACCCAAAACAAGCCTAGATCAGCAGTGAAAGAGAATAATTCATGTTGAAATCACTTAAGAGAATCTGTACAGGACTGGATAGAGTTTCGCAGAAGATTAGAAATAGTATCAGGTAAAATATGTGAGTTAATATTGAGGTCAATCATCCATTACCAGCCTACTCCCACTTCCCCTTTTAAAAGAAAGGAAGTAACTGATTATAATCATGGCCACCTTCTTCACCAAGGCTTAATGTGCACCCAGATGGGCGTGGTTTTCAGTGTTCTTTCTGTCTTATCTTCTAGAGTCCTCATCACATCCGTAAGTGGTATTTCCTTTTCATGGGATTAAATAAAAAGATGCCTTAAAAGTCCTTAACACTGTACCTGATGGGATATAAAGAAATGTTGGCTTGTTATCATTACTAATCATCAGTAAAGGTCCATTGGTCTGCTGTGGTTATAAAGCTGAGTCTTTCTGAATGGGACAGGTCAAAGTAGATTCTTCTACCTTGGGAGAAAAAGGCAAAGGGTGAAATTGTAAACCCTTGTGAGTCTGCATTTCTTTATTTTAGTGACTAACAGACTCAACCAGTGAGGAAAAGATAAAAGAAATTTCTCAATGCTAATCCTAGTCACACATCCAGATATTGATTGTATATGTCTTGCCTGCGCTGACGACTCCAGAATCTAATACTGACATTTTTGCTCTTTAACCAAAGGCAAAATTTCCACTGTCCAAGGCTGGAATGGGATGACTGCAGACCTTGGAAATGTTTTGTTGAAGTGGAAGTGAGCCTTATTAGGTGCTATACAGGCAATTCGGGCATTAATTAAATGCTCTTTGATACCAGTTCTCACTCAGAATTTACAATGATAAAAACAGATACTGATAATACTTTTTCTAAGGGAAAATTCGATCCTACATTAGTAAAAATTGTTACTAAAAGCAATTGAATATTAAAAATAGAACTCAAACCTTATATTTAAGGAAGAACTTTAATTTAAAATAAACTGCCTTAAAAATAAACATCAATAAGTGAAAAATAGCTGGGCATAAAGGTGTACGCCTGTAATCCCAGCACCCAGGAGGCTGAGGCAGGAGGCTAGCTTGACTACGAAGTGAGATTTTGTCTCAAAAAAAAAAAAAAGTGACCACAGTTGGTGTGGGCAAAAAGCATGATGGAGGCGTGTGATTAAATCAAGGGTTTTGGCATATAGCAATGAGAACTGGGATTAAAACTTGGCTCTGACCACAGCTGGCTGTGTTACCTTGGAAAGGTTACATCTTTATATGTGCATTTATGCATCTGTAAAATGAGATGCTTTATTGGAGTCTTTATGAGAATTATATGAGATTTCATGTTTAAAGTGCTTGAAACATAGTAGGCACTAACTAAATAATGGTTTAATGATAATAGTAACAAAGTGCTATGGTTTGAATCTTAAATTCCTCCAAAGACTCATGTGTTAAAGGCTTAGTTCCCAATGCAGCTGTGTTCAGAGATGGAAATTTGGGAAATTCATTGGATCATGAGAGCTCTGCTCTTGTCAGTTGAAAAGTTTAGTAGCTTAATGTGCTGTTAGGAGGTGGTGAAAACTTCCAGAGATGGGACCTGGCTGGAGGAAACACATCACTGGAGGTAAGCCCTCCCTCACGGGGTTATTTTGTCTCTGGTCCCTTCCTGTCTCACTCTCTGCTGCCATGAGGTGAGCAGCTTCCCTCCACAGAGAGGTAAGTTAAACATTCCTTATATGGAATGCTGCATAAGTGATATTACTGTCTAGGGAGCCCACAGAACCTGTAAAGCACAGGAGGCATAAAAGTAAATAGATCCAATCAAGACTGGAAGCACATTAAGAACCAATCAAGAACAGAAGCAACCTTCCCAACAGGAATTAACCAGCATTCAAGTTTCCCAAGTGTATTGGTCAGCACCTCATCACTGGGAGACAATACCTGACACTCACAATAATGGACCAATCCACTAAAGACTCCAGCACCCTCATGATCCAAACACCTTCCAAACACGGGAGACTTTTGGGGGACAGTTCAGATCTAAACCATAGCACCAAAGAATTAAGAGACTTGAACTTACCAGTGCAAATTACATGGAATCCAGAAGTAATTGGTAAAGTGGAAATGGTCTGATACAGGGAACCAACTGTTTCAACCAATCTAGATAATTCTGTAAAACACAGAGGACGAGCATTCCAAAATCATGAG
Organism: Heterocephalus glaber; assembly: GCF_053883595.1. Taxonomy (NCBI): domain Eukaryota; kingdom Metazoa; phylum Chordata; class Mammalia; order Rodentia; family Bathyergidae; genus Heterocephalus; species Heterocephalus glaber. Next base: position 11,221,008 of record NW_028258357.1, on the reverse strand, counting down.
ATGGGAAGATAAAGTTTCCAGATCACATAAAGCAGAGAAACGATCAACTCCTCAGTGAGTTGGAGGGTAAATTAACACTAGCCCCACACTTCTATTATTTATTACATAATTAACTTACAACTGTTTCTCATTCTTGGTCCATAGTATATCTGGTCAGCTATTCACCTCATCAAAAATCCTTTTTAGATGCTGTTAATTATACCTGGAATAAGTGAATCCCCAGGTGACAATTTTAATGACCATATCTCATTAGACAGAGCTACTAAAGAATACGTTTCAGTACAGCCTTGTTTCACTGATGTCCAATCCTACTTTTTTGGGCTAATGATATTTTATATCATTTTTGTCCTTTTACTTTAACACTACTTTTGTGACTAGGCAGGAGATGTATTATCACACAATTTTACAGGAGGAAGAAATGAGTGCATTTGAAATGAAAGTTAGTTTTCCAAGTTTAGAGTTTATGTTAGAACTGGGAGTAAAAACCAGCCCAAGTCAAGTGAAATCAAATCACAGGACTTCTTGTTTTCCCACATTGGCCTCTGAGAAATACTTTTGTGAAAGATATATTTTTATTTTCTCCTGGTTTCCAAATATTACACTTTCAACTCCAATTTAAATTTTAGTCCGCTCTATGTTGTCTATGGAATCTGAGCTGTGGCAAACTTTATGATATTTCTCAGGCCCCAAACACTACACATAATCCAAGAGGAAAATCAGAATGGGAATCATAGATGTGTTGGGTGGGTTAGGTCTCTTAAAATATTCATTTCATATGAGGAACTGTTTTAGAATGACACACTAAGCTAACATACGACAGAAAATAACCAATGTCAACTCCCCTCTGGTACGAAATTAGAGCTGAAATTTAAAACTAGCCTACCTCTAAATTTTCTACGTTTAACATTAATTGAAGCAGCCATACTCCATTGCATTCTGAAGATTGCAACTCGTTTTGTTAAACTCAAATCACACACACACACACACACACACACACACTCACTCATAGCCACACAGACTAAGAAATGTTTGTGGAATATAGTTTTCACATGTTATGTGTGACAATGTTCTTCTTTTGCTTGATTGGTGGTGCAGATTTTGAATTCACAGACCCCAGCACCTGCAGCTGTATCCATATTCACAGATGGTAATGAGAGCCTCCCTACCACCCAGTATCTTCTGTTTATCTTTTCAAGACTTACAAGGAGGAGGAAGAAGCTGGTCTACTGAAATATTCCCCAATCTGAATCTCATGTTTTGAACCAGCTGCCTTAGAAGGTATTGGAGAGTTCATTTAGAAAGGTTAGAGTGGGTTTCATTTTGTCCCTTAGCCAAGGATATTGTGACAATGTCAACCTATGAATGAGTAAACTGGGTGCCTGGCATGAGCCAGTCATTTCAAACAAGTAGCAGTGAGTGAGTGGCAATAAGCAAAGGTCTTTGAGTCCTTCGTTCATCACTTTTCCTGGATTGTCTTTTTTTCCCCATGCTAGGGATCAGAGCCAGGGCCTCGTGTGTACTGGGCAACTGCCCTCTACCACTGAGCTACATCTCCAGCCTCCCTGTGAATTGCCTTTTAGTGATGCTAGTAGAACAACTGCTTTAAGTAACTTACTGAATTTTCCAGCTAGGAGGAATGTTAGGGATGATTGATTATCATTCCTATCACTTTTTGAAAATTGAAGCACAGAGGAGTGACATTCTTTTTCCAAGCCACACAATGGGTAGTAATAACTGGAAAGAGAAATCAAGTTTGCTGATGCCGTTTGCTTCAAACTCTGCCTTTCTTGCCCAGTCAAACAAAAGACTTAACCGCTATGGTCACTGGATTAAGCAATTGTTTTCACTGAACTGGTGCGATAAATTCAAGTTCCTGCTACTAGGGTTCACTTTTCAGGTGGGCTGCAATGCTGATGAACAGACTTGAAGCTGATTGTTTTGGAGATAAGTCTTTCTAGGTTTCTTGGACTAGGCTTTCATCTGGCTCAACCTCAAAACAAAGAACCCTGGAACATTCTGTTCTTTACAAAATACGATTAGGCACACTCTATAAAATGTATAGTCTTGTGTAATTATAGGAATTTTGCCATTAAGTCCTCTCAGCTAAAGATGATGTATTATGTAGGATGGAATTGAAGACATGTAAATAGAAATACAGTATTTTTTAAAAACCAAGAAAGAAAAGCCACTGCAGAAAAGGCGAAAACATCTACACCATGTAAATGATGAGTTTTGACTATACTTAATGTTACTTGGAATACTGAATGATGGAAATAGCAACACTACATTCAAATTTCTCAAACATTCCAGGGAAAAATGTACCAAGAAACAGGCACACTGTCAGTCATCATAAAATATCTTACAATTTTCTTTCAGTTGTACGACAAAGGAATTTGTGTCAACAAAAATGAGAAATAGGATGCAAAGACTGATAGTGTTTTCTGTAGCCCCTGGCCTTGTGTTTCAAAAGTCATGAAGGACTTTTTTTTTTTGGTACCAGGGATTGAACTCGGGTCCTTGTGCTTGCACAGCAGGCAGAGAAACCACTGAGCTAAATCCCCGGCCCAATGAAGGACATTTTTAATCATCAACATAGAAAGGTAGTGTAGTGAAATTGATCATGAAATTGATTAAACAAAGACATGTAAAACTGATGGAAAAGAAGAAATTAAAATCATCGATATGTTTACCATTAAAGTCTGCTGTGTCTATGTACAGAAGCTTCAGTTATAGCCACGTTGATCGAGTTTTTGTTTACTCTGCTATTTCCAACAGCAAGTTTTTCTCTGTTTGATGCCAAGTTCCTTTTAGGAGTTCCATGTGACTTACATTAGCATTTTTGGCTTCAAAAGTATCTCTAATGAACCATTTATAGTTTTTTTAAGAGTGCTCAAAAAATTAGGCTGTGACAGTTATTCAAAACATAATTTGTTATGCTGTTTAATTATTTAGTGCACTGTTTAAAAATTTAAATGTGGCTTCTGGTTGGTTAGTTAATGTGGTCCCATTAAGGTGGATTTGAAGCTCCTTGAAGATTATAATTATTTACTGAGTCCTTCATGGTTTGGATTTATAAATTAGATTATGTTCTAATAAAATGCTAATTCAAAAATGTCAACTTCAATGTTTCTAAGAGTATTTCTTTAAAATATTATTAAACACCCACATATTTTTTTTAAAAAATCACCAAGTGAAAGAAATTGACTGAAATATCTTGATAAAGTAAAAATGGTCTAATCCATAGAGTGCCACCTTATTATATTATGCACATTCCATTTCCAAATTCACATGAGAAAACATGATTACCTTTACAAAAATATTTTGTTGATTATTAATCTGGCTCCAGTCTTCATAATAATGATGGGTCTTGAGGCAAACAGTATGGCAACTTTTAGCCTCTTCAAAAAATGACTGCTGAATATCATGATAAACTTCATACTCTGTTCACAGAAGAAAAATGAAAATTAGGGATGACTTTCTCTGGAAGATATTATCAAATTTTGCATTTTCGTCATGGAGGACTAGAGGACATTATAATATATTAAGTGACACCAGCCACACACAGAAAGAAAATTCTGAATGTTGCCAGTCATATGTGGAAGCTGAAACTGTTGATTTCATAGAAGTAAAGAGTTAGAATAGTGGTCACAAGAGGTTGTAGAGAGAAGACAGGGAGAGTAGGAGGTTGGATTGTGGGTACCAGTATATGAGGTGTGATATAAATAATGTAAATGATTAAATAAAAAATGTAAAAATTATTACAGTAAAAGATATCCCCCAAAATACTCCTCTTTGCTTCAAACACACTTATCATTCTTGCAGCTTTCTGAAATTGTTCTAGAAATTCTTTCATGAGTGAATCTACAAGGTGGGATCAAAAGTACAATGAATGCTGCTACCCAGTACCATCCAGAAAGGCAGGTTTATAAAAACATTGTGATGTGTCCCAACCACCTTCTTCACAGGATATGCAACTGTGAGATGTCTAGTGGTTCCCCAAAGTCAAAATAACCATGGAAGGTAAAGGTTTTGAGTCGATTCAGGACAAGTAGGTAGCCAAGACAGGACAACTAAAGACATTCAGGAAAGAGTACTTCCAGAACTGCTTCAGAAAGTGGCAAGAAGCATGAAATAATTATGTTCAAAGTGAGGGGGAAATTTTTGAGGGAGATTAATACCAGTGTGTCTCTAATTGTAATAAATTTTTTTAAAAATTTAAACATTCACCATTGTTTTTTATCAGGACTCATACAGGTAAGAGAAATAAGTTGCAGTATTCTATAGCACTGCAGGGTGACTGTAGTTGACAACAATTTGTTATGTATTTTCTAAAGAACTAGAAGAGAGAAGTTCAAAAGTTTCCCAAAAAAAGAAATGATAAATGCTTAAGGACATAAAAATGCTAATTACTCTGAATTGATCATTACACCTAGTATATATGTATTGAATTATTATACTGTATTCTATAAATATGAACAATTATTGTCAATTAAAAATAAAAAATGAATTGTGTAATACGCTACATTAACAGAGTCAAGGAAAAAAACCATATGATCATCTCAATAGATGTAGAAAAGACATACGACAAAATCCAACACCCATTCATGATAAAAGCCCTACAGAAAATTGGAATAGAAGGTCTTTATCTCAACGTCATTAAGGCTATCTATGAAAAACCAGCAGCCAACATCATACTAAATGGTCAAAAACTGAAAACTTTCATGCTAAAATCAGGAACAAGACAAGGATGCCCACTGTTACCATTCCTGTTCAATATTATTCTGGAAACAGCCACAGCAATTAAAAAAGAGAAAGAAATAAAAGGAATAAAAATAAGAAAGGAAGAAGTTAAACTGTCATTATTTGCTGATGATATGATACTTTACATAGAAGACCCAAAATACTCGGCCAAAAGACTTCTAGACTTAATTGACAGGTTCAGTAGAGTAGCTGGATATAAGGTCAACTCTCAAAAAACAATAGCCTTTTTTTGGGGGGGGTGGGGGGAACCAGGGATTGAACTCGAGTCCTTGCACTTGCGAGGCAGGCAGCAAAACCACTGAGCTAAATCCCCAGTCCTCCAATAGCCTTTTTATACACAAATAATAGACTCACTGAGAGAGAAATTAGGGAAACAATTCCTTTTACAATGGCATCCAAAAAAATGAAATATCTAGGAATCAATCTAACAAAGGAAGCAAAAGACCTCTACACTGAAAACAACAGCACTCTGAAAAAGGAGATCAAGGAGGATATAAGAAAATGGCAAGACATCCCTTGTTCCTAGGTAGGAAGAACCAATGTAGTGAAAATGGTCATACTTCCAAAACTGCTATATAAATTTAATGCAATGCCAATTGAAATTCCAACAATATACTTCACAGAACTAGAGAAAACAATCCAAAAATTCATTTGGAACCAGAAGAGACCTAGAGTAGCAAAAGCAATTCTAGGCAACAGAGGCATGGCTGGGAGTATTACAATCCCCAATTTGAAGCTATACTACAAAGCTACTGTGATAAAACAGCATGGTACTGCCAAGGAAACAGACCCGAGGATCAGTGGAATAGATTAGAAGATGCAGAAACAACTACAGACATACTCAGACACCTCATCTTTGACAAAGGAGCCAAACACCCTCACTGGAGGAAAGATAGCCTCTTTAATAAATGGTGTTGGAAAAACTGGATTTCAACCCGCCAAAGATTAAAACTAGACCCATACCTATCACCGTGCACTAAACTAAGATTGAAGTGGATTAAAGATCTAAATATTAAGACAGAAACATTAAATTTTCTGGAAGATAGGTAACTCTTGAAAACATTGGCATAGGAAAAGACTATGAACAAAACCTCAGTAGCACAGGAACTAGCTCAAAGAATCAACAACTGAGATCTCATCTTATTAAGAAGCTTCTGCACTGCAAGAGAAATCACCAACAGAGCTAAGAGACAACCTACAATGTGGGAAAAAATTTCAGCAGCTGTACCTCAGACAAAAGACTACTATCTAGAATATATAAAGAATTGAAAAAAAATCAGACCCCCCAAATTCAAAGATCCAGTACAAAAATGGGCATCTGAAATGAACAGACATTTCTCAGGCAAAGAAGTAAAAGCAACAAATAAATATATGAAAAAATGTTCAACATCACTGGTTATTCGAGAGATGCAGGTGAAAACAACACTGAGATTTCACCTCACCCCAGAAAGAATGGCTGTTATCAAGAAATCAACCGATAACAAATGCTGGCCGGGTTGTGGGGAGAAAGGAACACTCCTCCATTGTTGGTGGGAGTGCAGACTGGTGCAACCACTGTGGAAATCAGTATGGAGATACCTCAAAGAACTAGGACTGGAAGTCCCATTTGACCCAGCTATTCCCCTGCTGGGGATCTTCCCCAAAGAATTAAAAGAATTATGCCACAGCAATATATGTGCACCCATGTTTATAGCGGCACAGTTTGCAATAGCTAAAGCTTGGAAACAGCCCAAGTGCCCATCAGCTGGAAACTGGATAAAGAAGATGTGTTTTTTTTAATATATAAAATGGAGTATTAGTCATAAAGAATGGGAAACTAGAGACATTTATAGCTAAATGGATGCATATTGAGGCCATCCTCTTAAGTGAAATTAAAAGGACACACGTGTGAATACTGAATAGTTTCTCTAGTGTGAGAAACTGAAAAGGTAATTAAGGATTAAAATGAATAATTGATAATTTTAAATAGGAAGAAAAGGTTCAAACGGGTAGGGGTGGCAGGAGGGGAAGGGGAGAGATCAGAGTTACAGGCTGGAATCTAGAAAGAATCCATATATAGATTGTGTTTAAAATTATAGGAAGAGATATAGATAGAAACTAGGCTGGAGCTCATCAGTGGGTTGGGAAGGAAGAGTCACTGAGATCAAAGGAGATCAGAGAAAGCACATACAACTATGTATAGTACACGGTACTCGATAGTGTGTTGAATGACTGTTACTGTTTTAGGTACTTATCATAACATGCTGTGCTTTTCATCCTTAAAAGCATAATCCTACTTATATAAAAGAGTTTACTGGAAAACAGTGTGCTGCTATGCCAGTGGTAGCCTCATGTATCTCATGTTTAACTGCGTATTTAGATAATATCAAGTGGCCATCACAGATGATTGACATATACCTTTTCAGTTTGCACTTAGAAGTTGGCACTCTGTGTGGTACTTTGTGATACACATGGATGAAATTCTCTAACATATTTCTCAGATTATATTTCCATCACATGTCACATGACTATATTGAAATTTAAATTTAAAAAATTTGGCCTATGTGGAGTCTACTAGCTAATTAGAATTTTTTTTTCCAGACCACTATTTGTTCAATATTAGTTTTGAAAATCTTTTAAAAACAAATCATAACCTTTGATGTCTTGTTAATGCTTGAGTTTTTTTTAAATTATATGGAAAAATGTTTAAGTACTTTTCAGTTTTGCTTTGGTTGAGTTCTATTATATTTGAATATTATTATAGTTTTTTCTCTTGCATTGCTTTTCTTTGAATAATTTTAATTTTTGTATATGTGTGTTTAGTGAATGATAATAAAGTTGTACATTTAAAAAAAAGAAAAAAGTGAATTATGCCCCCTTTATTGTAAAGAATAATTAATACTGTATTTTGTTTTCCACAAATGACACAAATGGAAATATAATACAGCTTAGACAGCTAGTTTTTGGAGAGTCCTCTGAAGATCGCTGCATTAAAATCACCTGTGAGGGTTGAGAGTTTTAGCTCAGTGATAAAGTATTTGCTTAGCTTGCATAAGGCCTAGTGTTTATCCCTGGCATCATCAAAAGAAAAAAAATAAATGAAATCACTTGTGATACTGCCTTGAAATGTAGATTCTTATCTGTCTCAGGCATTCAAAATCAGGTGCTAGTGTAAAATTTGAAACCCAGTGAGAAGATATCTAGCTATGTCTTGTTTGTGAATGTCTTCCCTAATATTCCAGGTAAAACTTGCTAGCATGTCCCGTTTACACTTACTTTCTTTTATTGAAAATACTGCCCAGAGGGGAGGGGCTATGTCTTGATCATTGTTGTATTTTCCAAGTTTAGAACAGTAATTGACAAATGATAAGAAGACATTTGTTGTAATAATGGACACAACAAATGAATGAATGAATGACTAATAATATGGACTGTTAATAATGTGGGCTTTGGCCACGATGAAGAGGAACTGATGATAATCCAACTTCCCAAGTCACAGACAAAAGTGATGGCAAATACAGGGCTATGCCTTCCTCTCCCTTTATTCAATTACCACTGTGACTTTCTCTAGGAAAGAGCATCCTTTTCATTATAATTTCCCAATCCACCTTCTTCAAACCTGAACCATTGCACAGTAGTAATATTAAAGTATGTCTGCAGCTCTGTAGCCATTCATGCCTAATCATTTGCTCATTCACATTTAGACCTGGATTTGTTCTGCACCTTTGGCCTGAGATAAAGAGTGCTTTTAAGGAAAGGGGTTAAGAAGTCAAGACAAGAGAATGTCAGGGTAGTGAAGAGGCTAAGAATTAAGGGAAATGGGAGAACCTACAGATACTGAAACCTTATATAACTTTTTTGGGTTGAATCTGGAAATTAGTTAGAAAATCATAGTTAGAGAGTTTTGAAAATTTTGGCCAAACATTCAAGATAATGGGGAGGACATTATTTACTTGAATATAGGGTGCACTGTGTTTTCAAAAGTTACCCTTTCAAATAGAGTTTGGAGGCTGATGTAGGATAATAACCACAGGGCATTTGCCCTTATATTTATCTCACAAACCACACTTGTGGAACAGAAAGAAACAGAAGGAAGGAGCAGATGAGAATGTTTTTAAATTTTATTTATTTATTATTTTTTGCAGCACTGGGGATTGAATCCAGGACCTTTGCACTGAGACAGAGTCTGGCTAAGTAAATGGTACATTTACAACAAAGTCCTAGTTTCAGAAGGCAGTAGACTGTCTGGCTTAGGTCAAGAGCAAAGCTATCTTTGCCTTTGCACTCTTCCACTTCTCAGAAAGACCTCACTCATAGCAGAAGCTGCCTGGCTGGTGCTTGTTAAACAAAAGCAAAGCTTGCACCAGGCAAATAATAGAGTATTAAGTAACTGGAAAAATTTTGTCTTGTGTATTATACTAAATTATAGACCTACTCTAAAAGTACTTCCTTGGAAGCGCAAACTCAGGCGAGTTACGCCTTGTAGGTACGCTGGAGGCCAGGGTCTGCAGTGAGACTCTGGGGTGAGACCAGGGCAAGGTGATTTGATCCTGAGCAAGTGAAATAACTGCCTGAGGCTCCTCTTCCTTTACTCCTTAAAGCATGACTCAGTTGAGGGTTTCTTAGTTGGATTTGAACTGTTAGTAGAAACAACGTTGGTAAGCAGTTAAACGATACTAAGAGATTTAGGGAAAGATTCACACCCCATTTATTTACCTTGTGAAGCCCTCTGCCCTGAGCACACCTCTAGCATCTGCTAGGCAGGGCCAGCTTCGTGGGCCTATGCTGGGAGGGGCTCCACCCTTGATTTAGTGCTCTCTTCCTGCCATCTTGGAAAACATCATAATTTCATTTTAGAACTCGTGCTTCATCGGTGAAATTTCATGGGAGAATGGAGCGTGTCTAAGAACAAAAAATACAGGGCAATATTTGTGTCTGCCATGGCTTGCTATTGTTTGCCTGTGGCATTTGTGATGCCCCAGAAACACGGGATTCTGGGGGAGCCCTGGAGCAGGCAAGGTCAGAAAGACTGAGAGTGCCTATCGAGTGACATTCAAAATAGAGTGAGCCCAGAGAAATGGCAGCCCCAAGAGTCTACATTTTCTCTTTGCATCAGAAGATGCCATGAATAGAAAAATAAAGCACAATCTAGAGAATTTAGGCATCCCCTTATATCATTTCTTACTCCTGTTGCTTCCTGGTATTAGCCAAATGCTTTCACTGAAAATGATGACATAGAAAGAAAGGGAAAAATATGGCAGCCCACAGTTTCTTCCCCTCCAGCTTCCTTACTCATCAGTAAGCTGAAGGCAGACAGTGTGAGTACAGCATTCAAGTATTACCGGGGCATCGACAGGGCTGATACCCATTCTTCTGATAAGCACACAACACACATGCATAGATGAGCTACAAAACATGAATTGTGGTGTTTTAATGATTCTGCATGTGCCCTTCCATTTGCATTTTTCAAAAGCATTGTACAATATAAAAATGAGCAGTAAAATTCATGCTAATACTCAAACATTTTAATTTTTCTTTACTTAGGATTATTAAATAATAATTTTTGTAAAATATGGCTAACCAAGACAGAAGCCATAAAGGCAAAAGAAAAGCCTTACTTTTTAATTCTTTAGTGGCACTTTTTCCTTCTGCATTTTCAACACAGAACTGTGACTTATTTTACTCTGCATCAGAGTCTGCAAATTGTGTAGCCAGCTTTGCCTTCGGGCCAGTATTCTGAGGAATACCCTGTTGGAAAATGCTAAAAGGGAGAATGCTCAGCAAGAAGCAGACGCTTAAAAGATTACACCTTCTTCCCAGCCACAGGGCAATCAAAGGTCAGAAACCTTAGGAATCAGACCTGTGGCCTTCCCAAATTTTTCTAACTCTTTGAGCCTCAGTTTCCCCATCTGTGAAAGTGAAATAGCAAACTGCAGGGGCATTGTGAAAAATAGACACAGCCTTACAGGGTGTCTGTTGAACAGTTCATTTTAAATATATGATGGCCATTATGACTGATTTGATTAGGGTCCTCTTATTTCAAGAAGCTGTAGAGCTGACCTTGTAGGTGGAAGACTAGGACTTGATATTGTATTGGCTTCCTTCTGGTGCTTAAACTTCCGCTAGTGATCCACTCCTGATTATTAAAATTTCTTTCCACAAACCTACCAAAAATAAAAGTACAATGCTAATCCTAACAACAAATCAAGGCCACATCTTCAAGAGAACAGGACACCCGGAGGGTAGGGAGGAGAATGTTGCTGAGAGGGGAAAGTGAACTAGAATCGGACTGTGAGAGGAGAAAGACAGTGTCAGAAACAAACGTCACCGCTTTGAAAGTTACAAATTTGACTTATGACCATCAAACTGGAAAAGCTTGAACAAAACGAACATGTTGTAATCCATTGGTCTCAATTTCATATAAAACAGCAGGCTGACTGCTGTAAAAAATACCTTCAGAATCTCAGATTTAAAAGCTCAACAAATGTTCACAAACCTACATAGCATGAACTCATTTTTCCTGTGTATTCACTCAGTGTCGAACTTTGAGCTATGTCGTATCAGTTAATTCCTGTAAATTTTGCAAGGATGAGAAAATGGACTAACAGAAGCTAAAGACTTCCTTAGTCACTCAGCTAATGTGCAAAAGAGTCAGTATTAGAATCCAGGTGAATCTAATTCCATAGCTCATTCTCTCCCTTGGCTTCTCCAAGAGACCACGTCCCTCCAAGCCTTTGTGTGTGGCGTCTGGAATGACTTCAACCCCTTGTCACCTTGATAAACTCCTACATATAATATCAGCTTTTAACCATGGTTTTTCAATCATCTCACTGCATCAAGGAAATTAATCTTCCCTATTCTATGCTACCAGGTATCTCTACATGGGCTGCTGTCATTTCAGTACTCATGTTGTACAGGGAGTCCAGTTATAAGTCATCAGTCATCAGTTCATAATTCCAGTCATCAGTTTTAGACAGTGAACTTCTTGAGAAAAGGTCTATATCTTTTCTGTTTTCATATATTTAGCACACAATAGCCACTCACACATTTTTGCTAAAACAGACTGTATTGAACACTCATTTGAAAGAGTCAATATTGACTAGGGAGGTAGTGCATAGAACAGCAGGTGTGTTCGGTAAAGGACCAGAAAGTAAATCTTTTGTGCTTTGAAAGCTATAGAATATCTGTTGCCATTACTCACTTCTATTCTTATGGAAATTCAGACAGAAGTACATGGTTGTTTATTACTGAACAATAGAGATATATTCTGAGAATTAGAAGGCTTCTTCATTGTGCAAACATCATAGAGTGTATGTTGCAGTCTGAGTTTGCAAGGGAATAGATTTAATACATGACAATAATTTATAGGATTATTTTATAATAGTCACCCAAAAAGTCAAATGCAGAAGAGGGCAAGAGATCTAGCCACACACTGGAGACCCAAAGAATCCAGCCAAGGGTCTGGATCCCATAGCAATGTCCCACACAAGTCCAGCTGAAGGCCTAGAATCCAAGGCAACATCCTCCATGAGTCCAGCCAGTGGCCTAGAGCCCACAGCAATGTCTCATGCTTGTCCGCAACAAGGATCTGTATAAGGAAGGCTCAAAGGCCAGTGGTAGAAGCCAGAAAACATGCATGGTGGGATGAAGGATTTGTGTCACCAAACTGAGGGATCTGTATCAGAGCCAGGAAGTGATGCTCACGGTGAAGATCAGAGCTCCCCTGATGAGAACAGCAGCCATTCCTAGCAACAGCGAGGCCCTGAGCTCCTCCTCCAATGAAAACAGCCAAGTTTGCATCAGGAAAACCATCTGCAGGAAGCTTCTCCTAGAAAATCAACAGCTCACAATCTTCCCCTCCAGTTCTCTTTTTATGCCAACACGTGGGTCTTCTATGTCCAAACCACACTGATTCAGTTCACGTGGGCATTCCAAATTGACCACTAGCTAGTCCACAACAGTGTATTTAAACAGACTAAGATGGCTACAGTGTCACTAGGTGACCGATCGTATGGGACCACCAACGTATGGATGGACCTTTGTATGTCATTATGTGGTATATGACAGTACGTAAATAAATGGAAGAGGCTGTATTCCAATGACTTTACAGATAATACTTGTTTAAAGATCTACTTGTTTAATAGCTGCTCAGACTTACGACCAAACCATGCTGTTCAGGCCTGGGACCCACCGCTCGGACTTATGACCCACATTCAGTCTTAGGACACAGGAATGTGAGCAATAGTGTGGCCTTACGGTGGCTTCTTCTATAGTACAGTACTGTGATTTTTGTTGATTATAGTTTTATGTTATGTTATACATTACAGTACTGCATGAAAGAGTTATGCAAATAAAAGCAAAGTTGGCATTCCCTTTGACCATTTCTTTGTTCTGAATATTGCAGTTACATGCTGTATACAATTCTTCATTTAGCGACTAATTTATTTAAGGACCTATTCAGAAGAGGAATTCAGTGGTTAAACAAGGAGGGTCTGTGTTTATAATAAACAAGAAAGCTGCAGACTGTATTTGGCCCAGAGGCTAAAGTTTGTTAGCCCTGGTATATTATATGTCAACAAACTGAGATTGGGAGTGTGGGTAGAAGAGCACTTCCAGCCAGAAGAAATAGCATGTGCAAATGCCTGGTGGCAGCATATGTTCACAGCAAAGCACAGACTAACATGGATTGCTCATAGTGTATGTGTCAATGAACAAATTACAGATGTAACTAGAAATAGGGGCGGGAGTACAGAGGACCTCAAAAACCAGGCGGGGCGGGGGGAGTCTATTCTACACCCAGTAGGTATGGGAATGTCATTGAAGTTTGTGAATAAATTAGTGACCCGACAGTGGTTAGACATCATAAATTAACCTAGCTGCACATACACAAGAGATATTTAGGTCAAGTCACTTCTGAGAAGACCTAAAGAAGAGAATAGTGACAGTAAAAATGGAAAGAAAGCAGAGAAGAGAGGTAAAAGGGCAGGATGTAGCAATTAGCAGCACGTGAGCAGGGAGAGACGAAAAGATACCATTGACTACCTTAGCTCAGTGCCTGGGACACTGAGGGAAAAACCAGGAAAAAAAACATGATAGATTTGTTTCAGACATGTTAAGTCTGATTTTAATAAGTGTTTTGCCTGGTGAAAGCCCAAGTTTAAATACTGTGACTAATAACAGCATTCCTTTCCAAAAGTGGATTAAAAGTTTCTGTCATTTGCCAGAGAAAAGACTTTTCAGTTCTTTTCAAAACTATATCCTTCTATGATGTTTAATCTCTGTTTGCTTTTGATTTTAAGCTGTGCTTGTCCTAAGGACTAAACGACACTTCAGAAGTTCCTTTTTTCCTGAGTCTTAGTTTTCTGGTAACATGTTATTTGATTCTGAACCACTCACTTTAGGTTTTTGTTTGTTCTATAAAGTGGGACAAACTAAATATCACAGCAGGGACTTTGGGATCTTCCTAATGAGCTGTGGATACTAGGGTATGTAGAGTCAGAGCACAGTGCAGTAATAACACAAGAACACCAGTGTCCAGCTGGAGAGGGCCAATCAGATTCTAACCTGAAGGGAAGTGGATGTGGGACATAGGAATTGACAGTAGGAACTTGTGAATTCTGAGTCAGGTTGCCAGATCTTGGCGAGAACCACCTGAGAGCAGGGGCAGAATGATTAATTCAGGTGACACAGACTCCTCTAAAGGAGCCAGGTTAGGTTCGAAGTGCAGAAGATCAGCAAGGGGAGAAGGACAAGGTTCTCACTGCTTATCACTGAGTGGGGCTGCATCCTGACCCCAAACCCCTCATGTTTGGAGCCTCTGTTATGGTCTGTGGCTAAATAAGCTATTGGAAAGTGGACCTGTTCAGAAGAGGTGTAACCTGGTAGGATGCATCTCCCTCCCCGGCTCCTCTCTTCTCCCCGTTTCCTGGCCACCATTATTTGAGCAGCTTTCCTCCGCCTGCCCTTCTACCATCTGTTTCTGCCTTGGATCCAGCCAACTACAGGCTGAAATCTTAAAAACCCATGAGCCCAAATAAACCTCTCCTGCTTTAAATTGAGGGCATCAGATATTGTGACTCAGCATCCAGGAAAGTGACTAAGACAGTTCCCAACATCAGGCAAGGGCAGAGTTGGTTAAGTACACAACACAATTGAAAAACACACTCAACTCCCCGTCATGTAAAAATACAGATTCTATAAAAAGAGTTCTATATAAAGATGATAAAATTAGGAATTGAAAGAAAAAAATTGCAAATAAAATCATGCCACATCTGAATAGTCTTTTGTTGCACTCATTGTATGGTATCAATGAAGATTTCTTATTACAAACATAGCATTATTATATAAAATGTTATCATTCCAACTAGGCTGAGTGAAAAGTGTACAGAAACACTGCTAATTTTGCATTTTTCTTACTGAATCAAAAATTATTCCAAAATGAAAAATTTAAAGGTTTTTTTTAAAAAGAATTCTCCCACAAAGCTTCTTGCTCCTACAACTTACCAAGTTAAAATATTAGCCATCACTTAGGATGAGTCCTTACTGTAATAATAATTCAAATAACCCATTGTTTACAGTAAACATATAGAAACTGATAGATTTAGTTCTAAGCCTACCTGTGTGTTCGGAGCAAAATTACTTAACTTCTTTAAGTCTGTATTTATTCTTCCTATGAAATGAATGCACTAATAGTACTTACCTCTCACAGAATAATCCGGAGAGCTTTGTACATTGTCTGGCACATACACAGAGAGTGCTCAATAAATGTGGCAGTTATTAGGAGCACAGCATTGATTGCTATTTGTCTCTCCTGCCTGCATGAACAGGCACAGCTAAGTAGGTGGCGTCCAGGGTATTTCATCACTGCTTGGATGAAATACATGACTTGTTTTTCTGTGCTTGGGGTTCATAAGTGCAAGGCCAATTCCAGCGCTTTCTCAGAAATAAGGTTTTCAATACAGCTACTCTTTTACATTAAAGGAAGCACTGTGACCAGATGGTCGCTGTTCTGGAGTTCCAGAACGACAGCATTAGAAATGAGTGGGCAGAAAGATTTTATTAGTCATTTGCTGGCTTCATGGCAGCTGTTTCCATGAAGTCATAGGACAATGACAAAGTTACAGCAGCTATGCTGGGCTTTGAGAAGCTGGTCCCTTCATCTGTAAATACTCACAAGTCAGGAATGTAGAATGGGGGCAATAAATTGAAGAATTACTGCCAGATGATCCCAGGTCCTTTTGACAGAAAAGCTAAGGCCTCTCAGGAGCTTGGCCCAAGAAAAATAGGCCAAAGACAAGAAATACTGCTATTCTGAAGAAAGCCTGGAATACCTTGGGTTTCTGGTTAGCATTATGCCATCCAGGAAGGGAGATACTTCCTAATGGGCTAATGGAAATTTCCCATGAGCTGGATCTAAAGAAGGAAGAGAAACGGCATCAAACCCAGGACCTTAAGTCAACCCATCCAAGTAGAATTCCTTCTTCCGGTCTTTCTTGGCCTGCCAGGCACCTCCTTAGATTTCATTGCCTGGCATCCTCCCTTCTGTCTGCCCTACTATCCACCCTCTATATAGTTGCCTTCTTCTCACTATTTACACCACCTCCCCAGCTTGACCTCCAGCACAGGATCTCAGAAGCTAATGACAGACATTATGCAACTAATGAATATGGAGCTTAAAGACCCAAGACCTGAGTTAGGGTCCCATGTCCACCAACTGCTGATGTAAAGAGGGCACATTCCCCACAGCCTAAGTATTTTTGCCTCCAATACCTTTATTTTTGCATTAAAAACAAGTTCCTTACTTGGTCTACAAGATTCACATGGAGTTTTAGGAGGCTTAAATGAAACATGCATAAAAAGTGTCGAGGACATAGTTGTTACTCAATAGACATTAATTTTCTTTCCCTTGTTATCCACTGGAGAGCTTCAGTAAAAAACGCCCAGGAAATGGCAGCATAATTTATACTGCCACTGGCCTGAATGTCAGCCTTGCTGATGGGGAACACAATGAAAAGCAAAATGTCTTCAGGTTCTAAGCAACATTGCTTGTCAATATTTAATTATACTATTGCCCCCATGTGTGGATGATGCCTGTTGAGATATTTTTAAAAGCCAAGTGAATTTCAAACTTGGATTTTCTGCCCTCTCAGAGCCCAGATTTCTGACAGCTACTGATTTTGATTGTTACACCAAGGAAATGTAAGAAGTAATTAGTTAATTGGATAACCTTCTTTCATAATACCCACGTGATATTTGCTTGAATAAATTTGCCTGCGCTTTCCACTTGGAGTTTTATTCTAAATCTATTGAGAAGAGAAGAGTGAAAGGTTGTTGTCCAGATCCTGCATCTCCTGGAAAGCTTTTGTGAATATTTCCAACTTATGTGGCCTCTTTCCCCCAAAGAAGAGACATAGAGGCAATCAGAGTTCAATTTTCCAAAATATTATGCATTTCTTCAGCAGCTGTTATAATTTCTAAAAATGATAGAGACTGCTTTTGTGCTTGTTAAAAAAAATGACAAGGCAAGGGAGAACATTTGCAAGGGATTGGAAGGTTGCATTAGTTTTAAAATTGTCTTTCCTTTGAAGTTTCAAGTTCAAAACTAAAGCACCTTTGATTCCAGAGCAGAAAAGATCAGTCAGCTGTGGCCATTCCCATGGCTGGTGTTTTGGTAGAGTCAGAGAAATTGTCAGCTTTTCAGGAATGATTTCAATGTGGTGCTCCCATCTGTCTTAGCATCTTAAATTTCTTAGATTAGTAACAGGATTGGTAAAGAGGTGAAGAAGGTAGAGGTAAATTCAGTGTACAATAAAAAGGAAGTTGTTTAAAGAGGAAAAGGGAACATACAAAAAGCCACAAAAGCAAAGTAAGAGAAAAATAATCATGACTCTAGGAAGGCAAGGTAGCATAGTGGTTAAGAGCATAAATACCCTATGTTCTACCCATATTAGCTTTGTGACTTTAAAGCTCTGCTTTAATTCCCTTACCTGTAGCAGAAATGATGTGATAATGCTATGATAAGACTGAGAGAATTAAGTGAGTTAGTTCCATCATATAGTCAGCACCGTATAAATATTTATTAGACAAAAATAACAGGAAAAATGACAATGGCATGGTAGATACATGAAACATTGCATCTGTCAAAAGCACAGAAATTTACAGCACAAAGAGTGAAACTTCAAGTATGCAAATTTTGAAAGACAACAGAAGATTGGACGGAATGCAGAATAGGAAGAAACTATTTACCTGCGTTACAAATATATGAAAGGATTGCACTGAAGGGGGTGGGGGTGGGGAAGATGCTGAGGTAAGTAATTGGAAAAGAATGGAGTCTACAAGACTAAGGTCATAAGAAACGTGCATAAGCACTTTACTCTAACTGAGAGAGCCAGGTATTGGTTAATAATTTCCACCCCACTGTTCACGTATGAGAGACTGAGACAAGTAAACCTTTTGCAATAGGTTTTTCACTGTTAGATCGGGAGACTACAGATAAGCAAGGGGAAGAGGTTAGAACAATTTACATAGTAATGAATTAGAGTTGGGGACATCAGTATGAACTCATGTTTAGGTTAATATAAATATAGATAGTTACATATAGAAATATAGACAGATGTGTACACAAATGGGCCAGTGTACACACATGTATTTTCTTGCTCTGTAAGCTGAGAGGGGATAGGAGTGATAAAATTCAGTAGGAATGAGCATGCCAGCATGCAGATCTTAATTTTTCATGTCGTTTCCCATTTTTTATGTCATTTCATGGCAGCTCTAGGACCTGGGCAAAAGATACATAAGCTGAACTTGAAGCGTCTTATAGTGTCAGGAAAGAAGTGCACAAAATAAATAAACAAAATACATACTAACAGAGCAAAGTTAGATCAATGGAAGTACATCAAAAGGACACAAGAAAAGCCAGGCACAGTGAGACATACCTGTAAACCAAGCACTTGGAAAGCTGAGGTAGAAGGATCATGAGTTTGAGGCCAGCTTGGGCTACATTGTAAGTCTGAAAGCTACGTGGAGTTGCAGAGAGGGAAAGACACAAAAGTTAACTGTATCCTCATGATGACCAAAGCTGAAACAATCTGAAAGATTAAAGTAGTACTGGATTGGGTCCTAGTATTTAGCTCAGTGCTTCTGCTGCCTGCCTCTCAAGTGCAAGGTCCCGAGTTTGATCCCTGGAACCAAAAAAAAAAACAAACAAAAACTATTGGATTAAAACTGAAATACAGGCTAAATATCTATGAATTCACATTGATATATGTGAGTAAAACAAATGGAGAAGGTTAAAAAAGGAGAAGGGAATAGATAAATTTCTTGTGCAAATTTCCAATGTTTTATGTAGCTACTCTGTCCTGAAGGAAGTGTAGCATGATTCTGACTGCTTAAGTGTGTGGCCAGTACACAGTGACTTTTTTCCAGATTATGGTTTGTGGGGCCAGGGATTTAGCTCAGTGGTTTCGCCACCTGCTGTGCAAGCACAAGGACCCGAGTTCAATCCCCAGTTCAAAAAACAAAAAACAAACCAAAAAAATTGGTGGAAACCTTGTAGTGGAAGCAAATGATAAGCAGTCTAGTTTAGGTAGACTTACCTCAGGTAATCAAAATTAAAGAGAGAGAAGTCACATTGATAGCATGGACCCTTGATATAATAGGATGAAAATGGCCTTTTACCTCTTCTCCTTAAAACCTGTAATCCCAGTAAAATCATGAAAACAATGTGAAATCCTTCCCAATTGGAGGACATTCTACAAAATACCTGACTGGTTCTCTGAAACTATCAATGTCATGACAATCAGGAAAAGTCTAAGTAACTACCACAAGCAAGAGAAGCCTAAGGGAACAGACTACTAAATGTAAAGTGGTATCTGGGGTGAGGTCCTAGAACAGAAAAGATCATTAAGTAAAAAGCTAATAATGTCTAAATGAAGTATGAACCTTCATTAATGATAATGTATCACATTGTTTACATTTTTATAACAAATGCAGCATTAATGCACCATACAAATATGTGCTGCTAATGGAGAAATGGAGCATGGGAAATATGGTTATTTTTAACAGCCTTACAATTTTTCTATAAATCTAAACTTAAAAATTGCTAAAATTTTTAAATTTTAAAATTATTCTAAAATTTTAAAGCTGCTAATATGACACACGACTGATGTTTATTAAAGATTTACTTTATGATTGCCACCTTTTAATACACTAATTTTTACCACAGAATAACTGCTATTAGAAAAATATCACTTATATTGAACTGACTAAAAATTTGGTCTTAAGTTTCATAGTAAGTAGTGGGAAAAAAATAGATTTGATTGGATGTTCCTTTTGAAAAAAGGAAACTAAAATTATGAAACTAATTTTATGAAATATACCTTTACAAATATTTTATAATGAATGCATAATTATGCAGATGCTCTTAGAACCAACACAAAACAAATTACCTCAGGTTTTATATTATTTCTATAATTTTGCAAATGAATATGTGTGGTAGTAAGAAATAACATTTTTCTTTATAATATAATCTTAATAAGGATGTTTCTAACAAAATAGCTTTATGAATTTTCTCAATTTTCCTAATGTTTCTGTTAATTCGCTGATGTTTAAATCATGCTTCAATGAAGCTGCTTCCTTATCGTTCTTGTTTCCCATGAATTCTGACCAGACTGACCCCTTGGAGTTAATCTTTCTTGCCCTTGACTTCCAGTATAAGTTTGTTCATAATTTTCTGATGACCTTCAGTTCACTCTATTAAGTATTACAATTAGTTGTTCGTAGACCTTTCCACTTCCAGGAAATGATACAAAGACTGACAATTTCTACATAAGTTTTGTTTTTCGTAGCACATAAAATGATTCCTTGTCTTCAGTGAATCTCAGTTTCTCCATTTATAAACTAAAGCAATAACAAAAACTGTCATTCTACCTTCAGAGGCTTATTGTGAAAAATCTGGAGCATGACTTTTCTGCCAGCAGGACCCTGAATTCTGCATGCACTTTCATGGTGTTCAGGAGCAATGTTAAAACTCTGCTTCATAACCTGGAACAGGGAGAGATGTAAATTGCAAAAGAGTGGGTTTGGCAGTGCATTTCAACCTATATTGCAACTCTTATCTATGAGCAGGGGCCTCTGTGTGCATTATTGAGAATTTTGAGACAATACACAGGACCAGTGGGAGAGGCCACCGTGTTGAATTAGAAATGTAGGTCATGGTTTCTTGTCTTTAGGAACTCATGATTTTTGATCTATTCTTTCTACATGCAGCCACCAGTAATTCCCTGGCCTCTGTTTATGCATGTAGAAGAGGAAAAGTCAGTTTCTCTTCTCCTTAAATCTGTGCTGGTACTTATGACTTGCTCTGACAAGTAGGAATTGACGGAAGTGATTTGGTGTTCCTGAAGCTATGCCTTAAACAGCATGAGCAGTTTCTGCTTCTTCTTGAAGTCAGCTGCTAGCTAAGAAGTCTGACTAACCTGAGACAACCATTCTGTAAGGAAGACCAAGCTCGGCATGTGAAGCTAAAAGCAAACAATGTGGAGATCAAGCAGGTGCCTGACCAGTGAGTGAAGCCTTCTTGGACTTTCAGGCCCAGTCCAGGCAACAGTGGACAACTGATTGACACTAGATGACAATGTAGAGCCCAAGAGCTAGACAATGGAGTTCTACCCAAATTCCTCACCTACACAATCATGGAAAACAGCAAATCTTTGGCAGTGGGATGCTTTGTAACAGCCAACAAAAAAAAGATAGGACAGACTTTGCCTTCTCTGCATTAAAACTTGCCAATGATCCCCCAGGGCCTAACTCCGGATAATTTTATTCAATGGTCAGGGATGGGGCACAGAGGTTGATATGTTTTAAAAGTCTCATTACATTGTTATGTAGAACTATGGTTCAGACCACTGATCTAGCCAGAATCCTAAAAGCTATGCACTGAGTCAGAAAGTCAAGCTGGAACAGAGTGATAAGATTTTAGCAAGTCATTAGTAACTGGGGTTAGTCAGATAAACAAAATAAAACAAAACAAAAAATTCATTTTAAAAGTCATCTACAACATGCTACATTAAAGATCAACTACAGGAAGGTATAAAAAAAAGCATACAGAAATCAGAGATAAACAAGTAAAAAAACAAAAGAAAGAACAGTCCTTTGTTGCTGAGCAACGTATTAAGATCTAACTCCCAAATTATGGCCCACTATTTGCTCAGTTGCAACATAATTAGCCTTGCAATCAAAGAAAATACCGTGTGGGTATATGGCTTTGTTTTGTTTTGGTTTGTTTTTGCCAACATTTTCAGAATTGTTTTTTGTGCTCTATGTCTTTTCTCAACCAAAATTTGGATAACAAAAAGCGTTGATGGTTCTTGGTGAAAGTCTAGAGAAAGAAGCTTAAGAGTCCAGGATGTGTGGGGCACTGTTTGGTATTTTTGTATTACACTGGGAAGTCATTAAGGTAGTATGTATGCCAAGCCACACCACCAATTTCGAGATATTGGCTGTAACAGAGACGTCAATATTCTAGTCACATCAGCAGGGTTTAACCTCAACTAATGTCTACTGACACGTGATGCTTTGCTTGCCCTTTAAGCCATTTATATCTTTGCTTTGGGCAAAATTTATTCTGTCACTATTGACATATAATTATCAAGTGCATGAATGTAAGACTTTGTGGATAGAGAGAAAGAAAGAAAGAAAGAAAGAGAGAGAGAAAGAAAGAAAGAAAAAAAAGAGAGAAAGAGAAAGAAAAAAGGAGAAAGAGAAAGGGGGAGAGAGAACACGATTTCCCTGGAAGTATGCCTGCCTTTGAAGCTTTTTATTTCAGAAGCTGAAATAAGAGTCTCCAGTGGTTTTGATTATAATTGTTGCTATGCGGCCCTCGTGTTTTCCAGGGCACCTCATACATGACCACATGCGTGCCTGGCTGAATAGCGCTGATTAGTGAACGAATATGACACAGAAAGGCCTAAAGGTCTTTCAGCCCCTCTACTTTCCGGGAGTGCAGGAACATCCACTGAATCAGGCACATTCACCCTTTGGATTCATTAGTATGAAATACTTTCATGGCCCCAATTTCCACTCATGTGGGTTTTTCCTGGCTCCAACTCAGCGACCTAATTCTCTAATTTTCCCCCCTCTGAGAACATACTTCTTTCTTAAATTCTTTTTTTTCCCCTCTGAAATCCATACCATTTGCCACCCTTTTCCTTTGGATTTTTTTATGCAGCTTGGAATGGACTTCACCATTTGTAATTAGCCTGAATACTTGAGGGAGGGAGAAGGACTCTTCTCAGGAAATAGCTAGAATAAAGCAAGATTTCTTCTCGGAATAAGGAAGAGAAACCAGGCCTAGATAAGCTGATTAAATATCTTTGCTTTTTCATCTGTTGTAAAGGACCAATTCTGATTGTATCATTTTATAACCTTAATTGACCCATACAATACATTCACAGCTTGTTAGGCCCATATACTCTGTGATGTAGTCTCTTGGACCAAATGAAGGGCAGAAATATACATCACTTAAATGTTAGGTTAGCAGCTGCCTATGTTTGTCTCTATCACACTCTTTTCTGGGTATCTGTACAAACCGAAATCTGCCTAGTGTTGGATGACGAAAGGTCTGCATTTCATTCCTGTCAATGTCATCTTGAGCTAATTTTGCCATGTGTTAGTGAGTCCATTAGGTCCTTATAAATATTATTGCTATGAAAGAATTTTAATGTTTCCTATTTTTTTACTAGTCATTTTTTTCCAATAATGATAGCTATGACTCATGCTGTACTCTGTTCAGTGTACTAATTATGTTATTCCAATTAGTCTACACAGTAACCTAAGAAGTAATTACTGATATCTCCATTTTACAGATGAAAAATCTGAAGCTTGGAGTTAAGTATAGTAACTTGCCTTAGGGAGCACAGTTAGCATCAGAGCTAAGATCGAAAACTCAGGGCTCTCAGCTCCACACCTCTATTTTAACCACTACATGAAACTGCCTTTTGAAAAATGCACTACTGGTTTGCAACTTGTTCAAGAACGAAAGAGGAGAAAGATGAAATAAAAGACAGGAAGAAGGAAAAATGGGTGGGGCTGTATCCTACTCATTCATAGTAAATGGATAATTTGGGGATGAAAAGAGAGTGGCTGTTCAAAATTACTCAAACCTAAAGCAGGGCAGGGCAGGGAAAGACTTGATTTACAATTCAATGTAGAAGGCATGTTGTCTGATTGATCTGTGTCCAAGAATAGGCACAGGCAATGCCATGTTTGAAAATCATAAACCTGTATAAATGGAGGCTATCTCTAATGACCAAAATGTCACTGAGTAGACATCCAACCCCCTTTATCCAATGGTAGTCACTTGTGCTTTG
The DNA here is from genome assembly GCF_053883595.1 of Heterocephalus glaber. Taxonomy (NCBI): domain Eukaryota; kingdom Metazoa; phylum Chordata; class Mammalia; order Rodentia; family Bathyergidae; genus Heterocephalus; species Heterocephalus glaber. The sequence goes on along the minus strand of NW_028258357.1, from coordinate 11,196,901 downwards.
AAGAAGGTAATTATTTCTCCCATTTAGTTCGGAAACCATTTTTAGTAACCTAACAAACTTTCTCTTGCGCTTTAATAAGTATAAAAATGAGAAGTAATATAAAGACAGAATGAAGTGTACTTCATTTATGCTTTCATACCCTCCCACAGGGCACTATGACCATGGTATTTTATTCCCCTGTATATATTTTGGTGCATTTTTCAAATTTTAAAATGAATATATATTTGTAAGTTTTAGAGACTTGTTTTAAAATCTTCACTGATTGTTATTAGTTGGTCAAAATTGATAGTGATAATGTGCATTTTTTTCATTTGATTGCTTTGTTGATAGATACTCAAAGAGCCTTAATTAAACAGTCTATTATTATCCTAACATCAAGGATGCCAGGAAACTGTTCTCTCACCTGAACCAGGTGATGATTTATGTGCCTGAAGAACAGCTGCGTTTGCAACCTCTTGGCTTTATCATTGATAAAGCTCTTAATGTTGCAGGAGTTGAATTTCTAAAGCTACTACAGCTGAGAATTGGTTGGCTGGCTTGCTTGAACATAATTTCTAGGAGAAGCATGGGTCAAATAACAGGTGACCATTGCCTCTGGTCAATGGGCCCTCAGGTATCTATTGGAAATGCAATTTCACTTACCTTTGAAGTCTGGGAGGAGAAGCCTGTTCACTTTTGTGACCATGGCATTGAGATATTTTTGCAATTTCCCATGGCTTAAGGGCTTTTCATGGTGCATTAAGTATCTACCATGTTTAAACAGCATTACAGCCTATTAAACCTATGACCCACAAAATAGGAAGCTCAATAGGCACAAAAGAGTGATTTTTAGGAGTAGTTTTCTGTAAGGTTATTTCTTTGCAAAATAGAAAAAACATATGCACTGTATGAAAAGAACAGGCATTTTGGTTCTTGGGATCATTGACAACTAGAAGGTAAAAGGGTAGATATTCAACTGCTCCTATCTAATTTCCTCTGTTGCATGTTTTTGGTTTTTTATAGCAAATGTGCTAGATATGTCTATGGCATAATGTAGTCAAGACATTAAGAGTCATTGCCTTAGAATTCGTGACTTCTTTCTTTCCATGGCAAAGTTTGACCATGTTTATGTGTGAAATATTCAAAAGAAACCTTCTCATTGTAAGGAAAATATTGTTAACGAGAGTTCTCTAATGTCACTCAGCCTTAGTTTCATGAAATGACTCACTCAACACTTAATACAGACTTCTCCTCATATTGAATAAATAAAATGAAATAAACCAAATCACAGTAACTAACTGAACTCACCAACCATGACTCAGAGATGGGAGGAGTGCATTTTTTATCCTCTGAAATGAAGCTATTTTTTTTTTAAATAGATCTTTGGAAAATTATCATTTAACTTTTAGAAATGATATTTCAGATGGCTATGTTAGTTTTTAAAAGCACTATTACAAAAGTCGCTTGAATCACCATATGATAATTTGTGCTTCTGCACCTTAGTACTCATAGCTCTAAGGACTGAATGTGCAAATAATCATTTTAACAAAGAGTGAATTTATCAATTTCAATATCATTCAGATCCCAAGGTAATTCACTGTAGTGAATCTCATTTCTGAAAACTTCAACTTAAAAAAAAAAAGACAGGGAAATAGGAATTTGGGAGCTTTTGTTATAATGATGATGAGTTGATAACCTTGGGACTTCAAAAAGCAATAGAGATTCAATTTTTATGGAATCGTGTACCACGTACACACAACCTATAGAAATTGAGAAAAATGTCCTAACTGCTCTCAAACCTCACTAGCCTCTGCAAAACTAGATTGGCTGTACTGAATGATCTCACTGTATGTTGTATAAGATATTTATGTGTAATTTAAAGACAGAGGAATATTCAGCATATAAACCCAAATATCTACAGTCTTACAGCAATATACAAGAACATATAAGATGCATTCCCTTCCTCCTTTTTCAGTTCAGCTCATTAGTATTATTGTTTCTAGTCTTTACAATACATATACTCATTTCTCTTTTCTTCCATGACAATTTCATATTCATTTAACAAGTATTTAATGACACTTACTATGTGCCTAGTGTTGTGTCGTATAAATGGTGATTGGGACATGGCTCAGCGTTCAAATTGCTTGCACATTAGTTGAGGATACGAAATATAAACCAATATCATAATGGTGGAGATGTTCTAGTGTATGAAGTATTTCTGGATCTCAGGAAAAGGGAGGTACCTTTGGAGACCTTCCTATTCATTCTCAGTTGTATATTCTCTTTACAGACTTTCATCTTTTCCACTCTTTGGATTGTTTTTGGCAAAGTGCACAATGGCTCCCAACTACTAAATCTGAGTCATGTCTCAGTCCTCTACTTGCTCAGTATGTTTGCAACATTTCACGCAGTTGTTCATTTCCTCCTTCCAGAGAGACTTTCCTCACTTAGCTCCCAGGAGATCTTCCTTACTTCACTTCCTGTCTCACTGGTCGTTCTTTTTAAGTTTTCTTTGTTGGCTTTTCTTTATCTACCCAACCTGAAAATATCAGCTCAGTCCCTGATCTCTCCTCTTCTTTCTTCTTCCTAAATGATCCTACTTCATCTCATCGATTGTAGATAATTCCCAGATGTCTACCTCTGTCTATGACATTGCCACTGAATTGCAAAGCATTTATCCAACTGTCTACTTAACATTTCCACTGAGAGAGATCCAACAGGCATTTCAAACATAACATGATATTAAAAGAAAATCCTGGTAATTTCTACCCAATCTGTTCCTTCTACAGTCTTCACTATCTTAGTTAAGTGGAAACTCCGTTCTTCTTAACTTGTCATTATCCTTGATTTTGTATTTCTTTTACACCCTACTTTTCAGCTGTGTCTTTAAAATATTTTCAATATCTGACAATTAACCTTTCTGCTCTATCACCTTGGATACCATTTGCCGCCTGGATGACTGTGATCGTCTCTTGCCAGGTCTCTCTGCTTTTACTCTTGTCTTCCTATGCTCTGTAATACATATGACTACCAGAGTGAGTCCATGAAAATATAAGGCAGAACATATCTATCCCTCTTGCTCCCTACCTTTCAATGATTTTCAATCTCCGTAAATATCAAAGTCCTTTCCACAGTCTACAAAGACCTAGAGAGTAGAATATATGGCAAGGATGGTGAGAAGAAGGAAAAGTAGGTTAAGGCAAGCTGGAAGGGATTTATATGAGGTCCAATTTGGCAAATAGGCCAAGAAAGAGTGAGACCATTGATGCTTTTTAGGCAAGGGAGTCCCTGAAAGGAAGGAACTCTGACTAATAACATTTGTGCAGAAAAGAGTGCTGTGATATTTAAACCAATCATCCCAGTGACAGCTGGGGCCAGGGCTTGGGCCTTCACGTCACTACCATGTGCAGGATTAGGTTTTTAAAAGCTACTTTAAGTGGGAATCAAAAATCCTGAAAAGCAATTGCTTCTTCCACCTAGACGTTGGTTTGGAATTGATCTATCTTTCATGGGGAGGCTGGTGCAGAGGGCTCCAGCATAGAAATTCTAACTCCAGATGTCTGGTCTGGGTGGATCTTAACAGTCCAAGAAAGGAGACCTTGGTTCTAGGGTCACCCAGAAACTTGTGTTTCCCCCAAACTTGTTGGTCTTTCTTTAGGAAACTGCTAACATTTAAAACTCTTGAATCATTTCTGTAGAGGGTGACAAGCAAAATTATAAATTTTTAGTGGTTTGACAGCTCCTCAGACCTTTTCCAAGTTCTCTCTCTAACCCATGTGGATCAGTTTTAGATTTCACTGCTGGGTAAGGTCAAAAGATTGCTGATCTGTCTTGCTTTTACTCCGATTAGATTTCACAATAAAGCTGCCTTTCTCCTGTGTCTTTGGCTCTCAGGATTCTGGTTCCAGCCAGACCCTAAATAAAGGCAGGAATAAATTTTAAAGAAAAAAAAAGGAGAATGAATGTGTTCGGAATTTCACAGAACAAAGTGGAGCTCTGGCTTGCGGTTGAACTGGGGAGTAGATGCTCCCCAACCCTTCCCTCTGAGAATGCAGTGGTGAAATCTGCTCTGCTCTAGTGAAGCTGTGGCATTTGGGTTTCATTTAATAGATCCCGATGTGGCTACTTTGGTTTGGGACTAGATTTTGGCCTGACTTCCTTGCCATCCTTGAAGTGTGCTGAAGCACAGTGAGCCAAGTTTCCATTTGTATATACTGAATCATTCGACTAGAAGTTCATTGCTCTCTTGAGAGCTCATGTTGTTTATTGGCTTCTGTCTTTAAGAAATTCTAAATATGGGTTAACTGAAAACTGATAAGTTATCATCTCAAGCAGGAAGTGGAAACTTCCAAAGCAGACAAGTGTTGAGTCCTAAGCAAAAGAAATAGAACTTTGATTTCTACTGTAGCCTTTAGGGCCCACTCTTTCTCCTGACTTTTCAGCAGATCAGAAGGAATTTATTTTTTGGTTTAATTTAATACTTCAATTTTCAAGAAGGAGCCAGACAAGCTTTTTAGGCATTATCCGCCTGGGACGTGATGAATTAATTGCAGGCTTCATTTTGCAGGAGTTGATATCAGTGATGGGGTGCTAGCTCAGCCCTTTTGAAAGTAACAGACAGAGGTGGCTCCGATAATTGCATTAAGACCGTGGATATATACTTGCCTTGGGGATTTGGAGTTGGGCTTAATCAAGTCTGGATTTGACATTTTGCAGCCCACACCAAGGATTTCTGCAAAGGCAGAGCGAGCATCGCCAACTCCTGCTCTTACTTAACGCCTCCTCCTGAGTGACTGAACGGGCCTTGTGCTAATCTTGTCGAAGCTTTGGTTTCATTTCTGTCCAGCAGCACAGTGCTCATGGCTTCTGCAGGCCCTCATTTCTTTCAATCAGTGAGAGTGTTTATTTAGGACTTAGCATGCACCAAAACTCAGGGGAGAAGATTTGGGATAGACTTGATGGTGAACAGGACCGCATGGCAAGCTTCTACATGCACAGAATTCACACAGGTCCTAGGCACACAGATCCTGCATCCATGAAGGTCACAACAACCTGCATTTGAAAGCAGTGAACTGTGTTTGTTTATTCATTACCTCCATGTGCCAGGGAGAGGTAATACAAGAGAGATAACGTATGGTTTCTGCCCTTGAAGAGTTGAAAGTCAAGTGTAGTGGTTCTCTACCTCAATGATCTAAGGAGGCTCTAAGGATGCATATTTAAAATGGGAAAAAAAGCCTTTGCATTTTTCATTGGCAGGTATTTCTGAAACGATTATTTTTTAGAGCCTATTTGGAGAAAAATGGACAAAAGTGGAAGTGATTCATACAGATAGTTGCTTAAATAGCATCATCACTGTACCTGTCACAATGGATGGTCAAAGGTGGAAGAGCTAATTTGCACTTGGAAGGGCAAAGACAGCTTCTGTGATGAAGCCCTAGATCATGTAGAATGATAAAGGGTTTAATTAGGCTGATAAAACCATATGTGTAGTGAATAAGGGCAAGACAGGAAAGCAAGTAAAAGATAGGAAGATGGAGAGAGCGTGGCTGTCTATGTGCCATGTGAGTATGGACAGCAGAAAGGTAGGTTGGAGACAGTTCAAGGAAGATTCTGAAAAGGACTGTTAAGACTGCATTCAAGCTGGGCATGGTGGTACATGCCTGTAATCCTAGCACTTTCGGCTGGGGCAGGAGAATTGCCAGTTCAAGCCTAGCCTGTACAAGTTAGTGGCTTAGTAAGACCCTGTCTCAAAATTTTAAAAAGGGCAGGCTAGGGATGTCTCAGTGTAAAGGCCCTGAGTTCAGTCTCCAGTTCCAGGAAAAGAAATTGCATTCAGTTTGTGGAAAATTATTTTATAGCAGGGGAATAATGGGATCAAATTTGCATTTTTGATAGGTTATCCAGGTAGCACTCTGCCACAGATAGGAGCCAAAGTAGATAGTAGTTAGGAGTTTCTCAGCTGGTATTACATGTGAAAACAGTAAGTTTGTTGTCAAGATATGTATGCAAAGTGCTCCTTGGTTGTAAAGACATTTATGTAAAGAAAGCTGAACCACTAGCCATAGGAAGAGCAGGAATCCATAGGAAGGAGCCAGGCCTCTAGGAATTTGTCTTGGAAATTCTACTTCTAGCAGTCCTTGGACACTGTCCCCGTCCTTCCTTTCATCTTTGTGTCCATGTACTGGCTTCCTCTCTCTGTTGTATCTGCCTCACGCCTTCTTCCAACTCAAAATTTCATTTCACTTAGGACCTCACTGTTCCTGCATTCCTCATGGCTACAATTCTAATAATATTCTTTTAATTCTCACACTATTGCCTCATTCTCTTGGTATTTTCTTTTTTAAATTCCCAAGAGAACTAATTGGCCTTTTCCTTGGCTTCATGCCTTATTTTATCAGAGGTTACTCGACAATCTATAGGTCTCCATAGAAAAGGAGACCATTCTTGGCTCACTAGGAGAGGCTGACAGTGCACAAAGAACATGCTGCAGAGCCCATGGGACTGGTATATTCCCTTGAAAGGAAGTGTGCTTGACATGCCTGGAAAAGAACAATGTGATCATGCAGGTGACTTTGGACTATTTCAGGAACTGTGGAGATTAATTTCTGTAAGAACTATTTAAAAATAATTATGTGTAGGGGCGGGAATTTAGCTCAGTGGTTCCACCACCTGCCTTGCAAGCGCAAGGACCTGAGTTCGATCCCCTGTACCAAAAAAAAAAAAAAAAATGATAATAATTATTTGGCTTCTAAGATGATGAAAATTTTTCCACTTTGGGCAACTGAGTAAATGGAGATGATCTTTACCAGGAAATGATACAGAAGAAGAAAAGTTTCTCGTGATAGTGAGTTCAGTTGAATCATGAAATATCTACAGAAGAAACTTAAGTGTTCATAGGCTCTGCAACCAAATATAAGACTACAATATTTTTGTACACATAATTGACCTTACATGCATGCCCAGATCTCCTACACCTATAATTTCCATGGAACCATTTGAATCTCCTACATACTTCAGTAAACACTATGTGGAGATCTATCACTGTACTGATTGCTTTGTAAAGCAATGATCCATTTATGTGTTGCTATCCCCAAATAAGTAATCAGTGCACAATAGAAGCCCCCAAAATATTGATCAATTGTATTCTGACTGTAACTAGAAGCAGGCCCAAGACATTAATTGAAGTGTAAGTAGTTTATTTGGGAGGCAAAGATGATACTGCAGTAAGTAGAGAAGTGAGCAGAGGAGGGAAGACAACCAAGAAAGGGGAGGCAGCTTGAGCTGAGTCTTATTAGAGAACCAATAGAAACACACAGTCCAGAGTTAGCCTACCCAATGGGTATTTACATCCCAACTCCATCAGTCATTGGTTGAATGATTCTAGGATAGGATGGGGGGTGTTTCAGCCTGACTTTCAGGGAAATCAGGGAGCTTGAGGGCTACAAAGAAAACCTCAGTCAAATGAGTGCAGGTTCTGACAGTTAGAAGTCCCAAAGGTGTTTACTAGGTGGCAAGGAGAAGAGGATATTTCCAACCATCAATATCATTTCCTATAACCTCAATGAATGAATAAAAATGAAGTATAATGAAAAGCAATACACTTGGTACCAACTGTGAACCTATGTAACAATAACAACAACTAAATCCCTCTATACCAGATGAGGAAACTACATGTTAACCAGGCAAGTTATACGAGTAGAAAAGACAAATTAAGACATTGAATTCCCATTAAATTCCCAAATAAGTTTATATATATTTGCATATATAAACTTAAAAATACAATTTAATAAGGAGATCTTGATATAATTTTTCAAGTAATTCACACCTATTTCACCTCTCCTCTATTTCAGTGGCAGTGATTTTCTTCTTCCAGTTCTCACTACTTTTTAAAAAAACATTCAAATGGATCTATAAAGTATTTGTTCTTTCCTTTTTCAAGAAGTATAGCTGACATCAAACCTGGATAAGGATATGACAAAAAAACTATAGACTAATATCTTTGATGAGTATCGATGCAAAAATTCTTAATAAAATATTAACAAACCAAATCCAACAAAACATCAAAAAGATCATACATGAAGATCAACTTTATCTTATTTCAGGGATGCAAGAATGGGTCAACATACGCAAATCAATAAACATAATATACCACATAAATAGAAACAAGAATAGCAATCATATGATCATCTCCATTGATGCAGAAAAGGCCTTCAACAAATTTCAACATCCTTCATGATAAAAGCCCTGGAGAAACTAGGTACAGAAGGGTCATTCCTTTATGTAGTAAAAGCTATATACGACAAGCCCACAGCCATATCATTCTGGAGGGTAAACTAAAAACATTTCCTCTAAAGTCAGGAATGAAGCAAGGATGCTCAGTCTCACCATTCTTTTTTTTTTTTTTTTTTTTTTTTGATACCAGGGATCGAACTCAGGACCTTGCACTTGCGCGGCAGGTGCTGGAACCACTAAAGTCTCACCATTCTTATTCAATGTAACACTTGAAATTTTAGCTAGAATAATTAGGTGGATAAAAGAAATAAAAGGGGAATAAGTAGGAGAAGTAGAAATCAACTTACCCTTCTTTGAAAAATAAAATCCTAAAAAAAAAAATAAATAAAATAAAATCCTATACTTAGAAGACCAGAAGACTTTCAGACCTGATAAATTTGGCAAAATAACAGGATGCAAAGCCAACATTAAGAAGTCAATAGCTTTTCTATATGACAATAATGAGCTGGACAACAAAGAAATCATGAAAAAAATTCTATTCACAATAACTTCAAAAAAAACCTAGGAATCAGCCTAATCAAGGAGGTGAAAGATCTGCAAAATTAAAATTACTGAATACTGAAGAAAGAAGTTGAAGAAGCCACTGATAGACAGAAAAATCCCTCAAAATCATGGGTTGGTAGAATTGATATTATTAAAAAAAAAAGAAAAGATTACCAAAAGTGATCTACAGATTCAGTGCAATGCCCATCAATATTTCAATGGCATTCTTCATAGATCTAGAAAAATATTCTAAAATTCATACAGGAAAACAGAAGACCCAGAATAGCCAAAGCAATCCTAAGCAAAAAGAGCAAGGCTTGAGGCATCAAAACACCTGATTTCAAATTATACTACAAAGCCATGGTGACAAAAACAGAATGGTACTGAAACAGAAATAGACACATAGACCAATGGAACAGAAGAGAGGACAAGGAAACAATTCCATGCAACTACAGCCATTTGATTCTGGGCAAAGGAGCCAAAAGCATATGTTATGAAAAAGCCTCTAACAAGTAGTGCTAGATATCTACTTGCAGAGGATTGAAGCTACGTTTCAATCTGTAACCCTTCTGCAAAAATGATTCAAAATGGATCAAAGAGCTAGGTACAAACCTGAAACTTTGAAACTATTTGGAAGAAAACATAGGCAAAGCACTTGAAACCATAGCCACAGGCAAAGACTTCTTGAATAGGACTCAAACAGCACAAGAAATAATGGCAAGAATCAACAAATGGGACTGCATCAAATTTTAAAGTTTCTGTATAGCAAGGAAACAACCAACAGAGTGAAGAGAGCCTACAGAATGGGAGAAAAATCTTTGCCAGCTCCTCTTCCAACACAGGATTAATATCTAAAATACATGAACTCAACACCAAAATCCAAGAAAGATGACATGAAAGTAGAAGGAAGACCATTGAATGTGAGAAGGTACAATAGTGAAACACAATATTTTATAAAATCAATAGGCAGTATAGAAATATATTTTTTAAAATGAAGTATAGATACCCCAAGAGACACTCTAACAAAGATATTGGTTTTGGTGAAAATCACCATTCTTGATGGAGAGGAATTGGTGAACACCCTGGAACTTCCATCTCAGCTCCTTTAAACAAGGAATTTTTTCCAGTTCCTTGGTGGACATGGTCCTTTAATAATTATTGGTTATCTTCTTACACTGAGAAGTGGAGTCTTGGGAAGTATGGAGTTTGAATCAAAAGTCAGCTTGGAAGTAAAAAGAATTAAGATGCGCTGTGTACATGTACCAACTCCCCATAACTAATGTGATTATTATGTACTGCAAACATGTACCAATTAAAAAACTTCTAAGCATTTTTTTAAATTGGAAGGGACCATGAGATGAAGAAAGGGGGAAGGAGGATAGAGATGAAAAAAGAATTAAGATGTATCATGTCCATGTACCAACTCCCCATGGTGAGAGTAATCATTGTGTACTGCAAACATACACTAATAAAAATAAAAATTTTAAAAATCAGTAAATTGGGGTAATGAGTCATGACTGAGATGTACAGTTACCAGCTGAGGCTAAACAAAGAGAGAAAAACTAAGGTAAAAGCCAAAGAAAATGGGAACTAACTTGGGGTTGCTAAAGGGTGACATTGTTCAAAGAGAAAACAAACACAAAGTTTGCAGTTCTTTCAAATTGAAATCTACGGCAGTTTTTCCACTCAGCTGTATCACTCCTGGTGTGGGCATGAGAGAAATAAAGGAAAGGATGCAGACTGAAGGTATGTAACATAATGGGACAAATACAGGAAGGTTTTGAGATCTCACTAAGGCTGCTCCTGTGTACAGGGACAGCCTTGATAAAGGCCATTGGACATTAGTGATTTATATGTCACAAGACATATAGATATCTTTTTTTCTAATTGAAAGCCTAAACATGATGGATTAATGCCAAGTAATTGATTTTGTGAATCACAGCTGGAAAGAACTATATAAAGTTGCATAAATATAAAGGCTTTATTTCTTTAGCAAGACTTCATCAATTCCAATGATTTGGGGTGAAAAGCTATTAGCATAAACATGTGAATGTTCTAAATTATGAAACAAAACATTCATTTTTATTTTCAAGGGCAAAAATTCAAACTCAGTCACTGTTAGAATTAGATCCTTGAGGATCCTGCTTTATAAATTATTTAGAGTGGGGTATAATTGACATTATCAATTTTGTTTTATTTAGTCAGTCCTTCCCAATTATTTGGTATATGTTATGCTACCCAATGGTACTCTTCTCCGCAGAAAATTTTAGAGCATCTTTTTTTTTTTCAAATACATTGCTCTGCAAAGTGCAAGATAAATTTAAACTTTTCCTAACACCAAGTGTTCAAGATTTTAAATCTGTCTTACTATCTAAGATTTAGTATATTTTGGTAACCAAAGTTCTTAACAGTCAGAATAAGTGAGGACTTTTCGTGTTAGCCGTAACTTCTTTCCACAGATAATTATCCATGTCTCCAAGACTCTAAGTCAGTCTTGAAATCAAGTTCAAAAGCCTCAATTCTGTGAACATCCAAAAGTCATAAAGAATCCCCATAACCCCACTGGCAATGTTCCTTGTAAACAGTTAACTTCCCCTCCTTGCCACAACCCTGGGCTGACAGAATGCAAGGAGCCACCTGCAGCAGATATATACCCAGAGCTCCAGCCACACTCACATGTTCCCAGGAAAGTGGGCAAAAGTAGGACTGGCAGGGGCAGCAGACAGAGCTGTCTACCCGCTCCCAGGGATTCTTTGGCTCATTTCTGATTTCTCTGAGGCTAGAGCTGATTAGCAAGTATTGGAAGGAATTAGCCACGAAGGTTTTTGCTAATTAGCAGGGAGACCAAGCATGCCCCTGTTGGCAGCTCCACATGAAGCTGGTTGCCCTGTGCTTCGGAATATTCTTCTCCTCTGGGATGGGGGGCCTTGTCTCTCCACAGCTGGAATGGAAGCAGTGGGTGCTGTATCTGATCACCTAGAAACAGCACGCATGTTTCTCCTACACCATCTCTGACAAGCTTCAAGGGACACCCGAACCCTGAGGTGTGTCATCAATTCGGGTGAATAAATGCATGTCCTTCCATCAGAGCGTCTCTTGACTTGAATCTCCCCAGACTGAGTCTTGATTATTCTTTTCTGTCCTTACAGAGATCTCTTTTTCATCTCTCCAGCAATTTAGTAGCCCTCTCATGGCCTTTTCTGCTCTGTTCTGTCTCTTTGGAGAATTAAAGTGAGACGGCAAACTGGTATCATGGCTAACGTCAACACCCCAGGAATTGGCATGGCTCTGCCACTGAATTGCTCTGCGACATAGTCCATTTTCTCATCAGTAAAATCAGAAGAATAACAGTAAAGTTTTGATTGGGTCGTTACATAAGAATTCAGTAAGTTAACACGTGTGGCTATTAGAACAGAACTTGGTTTGTACAAATATAAGTATGGTAATCAGAAAACAAACACATCCTAGATGAGTGTTTGTTTTCATTACATAAATGTTGGGAAAATTATAATTAATGTAATTTAATAAGAATATAATACTAGAATTTTTCTAAGGTGGAATTTTTCCGATCATCCAGGGTTAAATATATAGTAACACGACAGTCATGCCTTGAAGTAGTAGCTAACAAGTTTTACTTTACACACACCACATAAAAGACCACACTGGGGATCTTACTGAAAGCCAGATTCATTATTTTTTAGCTTTTATTCAATGGCTAGTCATTCAGGAAGTGTGTTAGGCAGTGAGATCTCAAAAACAAACTAAAGTCTTTACCATTGAAACCTTACAGTCCTGTTCACATTAGGTACATAGCTCCTATAGTTATTGTCATGGTGTATTTATTAGCATTTATTAGATTCTATAACAAACAGTCCCAGTGTCTCAGAGACAAAACAGTAAAGGTTTATTTCTTATTAATATTGTATTAGTTATATTAGCTGGAGCTGCAGGATCAACTGAGGCTGGAGAATTATTTTCCAAGTTCATTCACTGATTACTGGCAGGCCTCTGTTCTTCAATGGCTGTTGGAGGGAGGCTTCCATTTGTCAAGGGGACATCTCCATAGACTGCTTAAGTGACCTCAAAGAGGACAGCTGGTTTTCCCTAGAGAAAGTAATCTGACAGAAGGATGAGAGAACATCCTAGACAGAAGCTGCGGTGTTTTGTAGCTTAATCTCAGAAGGGACATACTGTCATTTCTTCCATATGCTGTTGGCCGCACAGATAGAACCCAGTACCATGCAAGACGTAGATGCACAGGGATCTGCATGCTAGAAGACAGGAACCTTTGGAGGCTGATAACCACACAACGAATATATGTCAGCATTTATGGTGAGTCAGAAAAGGTGAATAGGGAAGAACTTTGTTCTCTGCTATTTTAAGCCAGGATCCAAGCTCATTCCATCTGCAGGCTTTTCTAGACCCTTGGGCTTTTTCTACCTAGTTGTCTGCATCTCACCAAAAGGTCAGGAGCAAGAAGTATGAGGGATTTCTTAGTAGTTTGGAGAAACAAGGCATAAAAATTGTATGCATTACTTTGCCCTATATTCCACTGACCAGAAATCATCAAATTGCATGGGAGGCTTAGAAATGTGGACTATCTATAGCCCTGGATTAAAGGAAATGGGATTTGGCCAATGCATAGCAGGTACTTTGCCACACCCTCTATTTGAAAAGACTATAAATTCAAATGGCTTATTTTTTTTTTCAAAAAGCAGTCTGTTCAGTTTTAATACAACAACAAAAAAAATGATTGCTTTCCATTATGTGACAAAGCAACTGATTGATTGAATATTTTCACCTTTTCAATGCATTGTAAATTCACCCCCTGTTAGGGGCCAGTAAGCAGGTGGTGGAGAGCGATTCTTGACCTATTAAGCTTGCTGTTTTTTCAGGAATATTATTAGGATGCTGACAGAAACAAGTCTTGCCTTGTTTCCCAAGTGGGGAAAGAAGAAAGTCTTTGTTCCCAAGCAAATGAAAATACAAATCACAAGACTGAAATTATGAATGCAAAACAATATATTAAAATGTGGCTTGTGTGTAGTATTTGCATGCATTTTAATATGCATCTGTCATTTCCTTTGCAAAAATTTGGTAGGCTCTGAAAATGTTAAACAATGGAGTACGATTAATGATTAGTGGAATTGTTTGAGAATATATTTTTGCTTATCTATATTCCTATTGCCAAATCTGTGGGTCTTTAAGGGCTTGGCAATACCAAACCAGATCACTTTATTGGTCAATCTCAAATCACCTTGGTTTTAAGAACAATTCAAAAAGCTATTTTTCATAACCTGATGTGATAACAGGCAAATGATTTTACATGACTAAAACCATTGCTAGGACTGAAAAATCCAATCCAAATTTGAAAGCTGAAAAAGACTTCAGAGATGCTTTCGGTAGGTAACCTCATCTCACCTATTCATTCTGAAATTTGGCCATACTTATTTCCAAAGAACCAAAAAGAAACATAAGCCCATTTTATTTTCTTTTAAAAGCCCAATTTACCAAGACTTCTGCTCCAGTTATCTTTGCAGCTGAAGCTTTCAGGATTGCTTTTGTCCTTTTTCTGAGTTTGCTTACATTGCTTTCAATTTGAAAAAAACAATGTAAAATGGGAAATCATTTGTAGGGCAGGGGCAAAAATGAACCAGATCTCAATGATACTTAGAATCCTTGCTGTCTGGTTACGGAGGTTCCAGGGACTAGGGAAGACGAATGTATTTCATGAACACCCAGCTCCGAGCCATAAACTTGAAATACACCAAACTCTTTGTTGTTAATTGGCACTTACCTCACCTGAAGGCATTTGCCAAGAAGAGCAGAGGGGTTTAATGGGGAAAGAAGAAAGGAAAGAGCCTGCAGCTCTGGAAAACTCTCCCAGCCACATGTGAATTTTAGCTGGGGGGCCTTGCACCCCCGTATGCTACAGCAACAAAGTGGCCTATGTGCTTTCTCAGACCTCCGCTGTTTGTTTGAGGGGTAATGCGCAGACTGGGCCCAGAGTGATAACTGCTTGGTGCGATTATGAAGACAGCTTGAAAACTATGCTCCTCTTTGTTTCGACCTCCAGATGACGGCTGTCTGACCGCTGTTTGTGCCAGTTTTATTTCAAAGCGCTTTTCTTTCCATATTTCAAAGGTCAATGTGTTTACTGGTGGCCAAAAAGAGCCTGTGTGTAAGAGAAAGAAACACATGTGGTTGAGTGGCAGAGGGACCAACAGCAGAGGCGGGCAACTGGATGTGGAATCCTCCGGTGGCTTCCAGATAAGTCAGAAAACCAATGGAAAAGATGTAATCGCTCCTTGTTCATTACTACTCAAAGCAGAGGAAGTAAAGGGTATCAACGGTCTTTTTTAAAAAATATATATAATTCTAGAAGTCTGGTTCAGGAAGAAGAAATGTAGGTATATCCAGTAAAGGAATATCAAACCCTCAGCCAAGAAAATGTCCACTTCACCTCCTTGAAATGGAAATGTTTCTGGCTTCCAAGAAAGCAGGCTTGATAGTCTGCCTATCCTCAGACACCTTGAGATTGTTTTCAGTCAAGGACGTCAGTGCTGGGAAATAAGAGCAAACCCAAACCCTTTTTTCGGGACTCTCACTTGGCTTTCTGACACCATTACTTAGAAAAACAATGTTGATGAGGCTGTTACCTGCCCATATATAAAACATTAGTGCTTCTATTATGAATATTTGAAAACAGCATCAGATTTCGATGACATAAACTCAATACCTATTTCAAGTGTTCTTCCTGATTCATTTTCTTCTAACCTGTGTTTTCCCGTCTTCCCTGGATTTTCTTTAAGGCAGGGTCCCGGGAGAAGATGGTTAATGAGCTGTTGAAAAGGTAGACACCATGTATTCCAAAACCAGGTTTGCCAGGTGCAAATCTCAGTACTGGCACTTACTAGATGTGTGACCCTGGCCAGCTTACTTAACTAATCTATGCCTGTTTTCTTGTCCCAAATACAAGTGACTCACATCTTGGTGCTGTGAGGATTAAATGGATAAACATGTGTGGGATATGGAGACTAACGTCTGGTACTGTGTAAGCACTCAAATGTTAGCCAAAGTGAAAAACACTTCCCATTCTGAAATGAATTCTGCAGTGGGGGGAAAATCTCTTCTGTGCTATTATTGCTCTTCTTGAATCCACCTATGTCTTGCAAATCCCAAGGGAACGATGCCTGTGTTGTAAAGGTGGGGGTGGGGCAGGGGACCAGGAAAACAGAGAGCAAATGAAATGTCTATGAATTAACTTCCCAGTTACTGTGAATTTCTAGGCTTCTATGAAATACAGACACTTTCTGCCTTGAGTTTGCACAGAACAAGTATAATTCTCAGTCAGGAGAAGGTATGGCAATTGCTGGTTGGAATTCAAGAAGCAAAAGAAAGGGAACATAGCGAAAAGAGAACTAAGATATATACACTGGAGATTGAACCCAAGGCCTTCACACTGATCAATATTCTCAGCCCACTTTTCATGTTTTTCGAAACAAGATGTCCTCAAGTCACCAAGCTGCCTAGGCTGGGTTTGAATTTGTGATCCTCCTGCCTCAGCTTTCTGGAGCGCTGGGATCACAGGTGTGTGCCCCACACCTAGCTGAACTAAGGTATATCGAAGATCATTTTCATTGTATTTAACCCACTAGTGAAGCTTTATTACCTCCACTGTACAATTTTTTTTTAAAAAAAGTAATGAGGAGGTTAAGTGAATTTTTGAAGACTCTGGTCAGTTTGCAGTATGGCTGGTTTTCAGTCCACATCTATTTGGTTTCATGACCTTTACTTTTATCTTCTTCTTCTATCGCCTTCTTGGGAAAACTCCAGCTAGAATGATATTCCAAAGGGCAACCAAAGGCCTGGGTTGAACTCCAGGTTGATTCAGGTAGATGATTCATTACTCCATGGAAATCTCAGCAAGAGACTAGTACTCCTTCAAGTCATTCCCATCTCTGTTCAAGTGAAATATTTCTGAAGGTCTTTGTTCTGAACCCTGTAATTTTAAGTATCTAGGAGTGGGATCTTTGAGAAAGATAATTTCCATTCACAATTCATTGTCACTTTAAAGGTGTCTTCCAGCTCTCATGTTTAAAAATGCTATACATTATCCAAGGCAACTTTTGAATAAGGTTTTTACTGCTGCTGTAAAAATTGATTCAAACTTAGCGTCTTGAAACAACACAAATTTTTGATCTAATATTTCTGGAGATCAGAAGCCCCAAATGGGTCCCATTGGGCTAAAATCAAGGTGTCAACAGGGCTCTTTCTGGAGGTTCTAGAAAAACCCCCCACAGTTTTCTTGGCTTTTGTAGTATCTATAGCCCGCCTGCATTACTGGGCTCAAAACCCCTTCGATCTTTGAAGCCAGCAGTGGGTGGTCAAAGCTCTCACGTCATGCCAGTCTGGGACTGATTCTTCTGCTTCTTTCTTCCAACATTTACAGGAGCTCTGTGATTACTTTAGGCCCACCCAGGGCTATCCAATTGTAAAGTCAGTTGATTAGCAACCTCAGTTCTATCTGCAACCTCATCTCTCCTTTGGTGTGTAGCATAAGAATCCATAGATTTAGAATGTATACATCCTTGAGGGCCATAGACTTGTCTATGACAGGTATCTGGTACCATAGGCACCCTTGTCAATAGGACACCTCTGCTGCACCCTAGTTATACAACTTTGGACAGGTTACTGGACTCTTGGTGTCATTTATTTTTACTGCAGTGGGATTGAGCCCAGGGCCTTCACCCTGAATACATCCTCAGCCCATTTTTATTTTGAGACAGAGTCTTGCTAAGTCCCTAAGTTGCTGAGGTTGGGCTTGAACCTGTGGCCCTCTTGCCTCAGCATCTTAGAGTGCTGAAATTACAGATGTGAGCCACCATGCTCAGCTCTGATTCCTTAACATGAGAATGGTAACAGTACCTATTTATGAGATTGTTATGAAGATTGAATGAATGCTTTTAGAATATTGCTTAAGTTTTAGGTCTTATTATTGTCATTGTGATATTGTTTTAAAGATGATGCTATCAACTAAGAAATGGTTTATGCATCTAGATTTTGTATCTCTCTCAAGATCTTGCTTTGCTGTATGCCAGAAGTCATCGCCATCTGTGACTTCTCTTGTTTCCTCTTTCCATAGGTTGGCCATCGATCTGCAGGCCACCACTCTGCCATCTATCTAGACACTAGGGTGGCCCAGATTGGATAAGAGTCTAGAAGCATGTAGATATACATGAAGATGTTATGTTGACAAACCAACATAAGCAGTAATAAAGCCACTGTCTCATGATCCAGTTTGGGAGTTTCAGTTTGAGGAATTGTTGAGGTTAGTGGTAGACTGATGTAATCAAGGTGAATCTTCTGGTTCAACTTTTTAACACAAAAACATTAACAGTGGCTCCCTTCTACGATAGTAAGTGTGAGCTTTGGATTATTGTCCAATAGGCTGAGGTTCAATTGCAGGATACAGCTATTGATAGATTGGTGTGGATCCTGGTGTGGATTATTAATATGGGCAGGCTCTAGAGGACAAGAGAACATAAAATTCCCCTACAGAGTATTCTCATGTGAAAGATGTTCTCTTCCGTCAATGTGAGGATAGTTATTTCAGGTGAATTATGAGTCAATGTTACCTCGGTCTTATAAACCTGTCTTTTCTTTGGGAAAAAACCCACAGGGGGATATTTCCCGGGGTTTTATAATTCAGCAGGTAGATTAAACATGCTCCTTGGGATGTTTTGAGATTCACCTCATCTGTGACCTGGGTGACCTGCAGGCTTGAGAGACTTCCAATGTTTACTCTGCTTCTAAGTAAGCTGGGACTGAGACCCCCAGGACACAAATACCTCTTTTTTTATCTTCCTCCCATGGTCTAATGGAAATGCTTCTCACAGATGGAGTTGGATCTGTAGTTGCACAACTTCTTCGTGCATATATGAGAATCTCAGGCACACGAACTCCTTCTTAGCAATGGCCTTGACCCCCCTCCTTTCTTTATTAGCTTGGAGAGAACATGGCCATTATTGATAAGAATCTCATAAGGAAGCCCTAGTCATTTTCTGCATACCTATTCATTTCACTGAATTCAACCAGGTTTCTAAACCTGTTTGTGTATGTTGAGACATAAGTTGTGACTAACTTCTGATCATTTACCAAGAAGTAAATGTATCCAAATTTCTTTTTAAAAAGATGCCAGGACCTCATTCTCAGTTCTGTTACTGAAGCTGTGATTTTTCTATTTTAGAGCTGAGATGCTAAAGCTAAACAGAAATATGGATTTCACTTTCAGTAAAATCAGTAGATGGTAAAATCCAAATTAAAACAGAGCCTTGAAAATCAGGCTGCCTTTTTCTATTACAATTGACAAAAGCTATTTCATTTTCCAAATCAAATGGCCTAGACACTGAAATCCTATTTGTAGAAAATGCAGCTATTATTAAAAATGCAGATAGTTATCAGGAGCTGGTATGTTTTCTTTTGATTGCTAAGATGATTTAAGGACAGGTGCACATAACATATTAGCACTCTAATAGAAGAAAACAAAAAATAAGAAGACATAAAATGCTCCAAAGCATTTAGGAAAAATAATCCCTCTTGAGACTCAACAGTAACCTCTTTGCTAGAAAATAGCTGTCCAAGTATGGTAACACATCTCTTTCCTAACTAGACTTCCTGCTTTTACATTTCCCTTCGGTCTATAGTTCTACTTCTTAAAATAACAACAAAAACAATAAATATAATAATGACAACAAGAGAAACTTTGGCTTGGTCCCCTTTGTTCCCTAGGCAGAGAAAGGCTTTTTAACTAGAGTCCATAAAACTTTATATGAATGTTTCTAATGATTTGTTTGGTTTTCTTTTAAATTGGGTTCCTAGCATTCATAAATATACAAAGAATTGATAACGCATTCCCCTTCAGAGAAACTAAATGGACAACTAACCAAAAAAACAGAAGAAATGCGAGACATTCTCTTCGTCCATCTTTCTTTATCGCCACTTTGTTTCAGCTGGGTTTCTGATCAAGGCTAATGAGTAAGACCATTGAAGGTTGTATTTTCCCTACAGTAGATGTGGCTCCGCCCATTACTTCAAATATTGTGAAGAGATGGAATCACTCCAACATCCTAGTGTCCATTTTAACTCAAACTCATTATCTTCCCTCAAAAACCTCTTCTCTGTCACCATTTTCAAGATTTCATGTCATTTTTTTCATCATTGTTTTAGACTCCCTCACTTGAGATGCAATTTGTCTGGGAATTTTTCCTGACCTTTATCTCTCCTGTGTAATTGGTTGGCAGTCTTCTTAGGTCACCTTCATAAGCTTCTTAGAACAACTCTTAATTTTCTTTGTCAAAAAGCAGCCTAGTCCATCATTGGTGGGTTTTACTAGTAGGTGAACATTCAAAACACATAAGGAACTTTTAAAATACACTGAAACTTAGACTGCAGATGCAGAAATTTCCATGTCACTGCTCTGGGACAAAGCCTGGACACCCGTATTTTGAAAAATCTCCTTAAGGTACAGCCAGTGCCAAGGGTCACTTTTCTACCCCATCTTATTCAACTACTCTTTTGCTACCGAAGCCTTTAGCTCCTAATCTTATATCCACTCTTTCTACTCTTTGCTTTATCCTGTGTTATTTCCCCTTTCCCTAGATTAACCTTGGTATTTTAATTTTCACTCAACTTCTTTTGACTAGGAAACTGGTTTGCCTTCAATTGGGGTGGCATTTAAATTGCTCTATGGGCCATTAAGGGGCTCCCCAGAACCCCATTGGAAACTCTGATTTGGGAAGTATGAAGAGACAGTGTTCTCAGGCACCTCTGCTCTAGTTTTGCAAGCAGAACCCTCAAAGATAAAATGTAATGATTGCTTAAATTGAAATAAGTCAATTAGTAGCAGAGAAAGATCAAGAATTCTAAACCCTTTCCACTTGACCCCTTTTTCTAGTTCAGTCCCTACCCCAGAGTTATGAAAATTGATGATGACATTAGTGCTAAGCCTTTGTGGTTTTCTCTCCATATGCTAGCTCTGCTCTGTAGTTGTGGCTTTCCTCTATTTGGAGCATCTTCAGAAGGTTTATCTTCAGGAAAACCAGATGTGACTGAGAGATTTGGCCAGTCCAATTTGTCATGACTGGTTGACAGCAGCCCTGGGTATCGCAGGGCCAATAACATTAAGGCTTTGATGTCATGCCTATCAACCTAATAACTTCTTTCCCCCTCAACTCTGTCTATAATCCCTTATTTAAACACTTAACTGTAGGACCTACTTAATAGGTTCTCCATAAAGCAATTTTGTGGTGATTCAAGTAAAAACAAATGCTCTACCTGCCTTAAAATATCATCCCTACCTACCCTACATGTTATCTGAAGTAGTTTTGTTCACTTTTCCTGGTGATAGGGCAATTTCTATTGTGCAAATCGAGTATATAATATCTCAAAATCATAATATTAAATTCTCAGCACTTATTAATACCTTAAAGCAAATTTTCTTTCTTTCTTTCTTTCTTTCTTTCGGTACCAGGGATTGAACTCGGGACCTTGTGCTTGCAAGGCAGGTGCAGTGCCACTGAGCTAAATCCCCAGCCCACAAATTGTATTTTTAAAAATTGTCATCTGAGAATGACAAAATCCTGAGGGAAGGAGAAATGAGTATATTATGGGTAAAAATGGATTGAAGAGGGTTGGTATAGGAAGGAGCAGAGTAAAAATCTGGAGCTTGGGTGCAGCATTCAGGGAGGGACTTGGATGGTGACAGGAAAGAGTGGAGTACGGAGTGCCAAAGAGTCTATCTGTGTTACTCAGTTCCTAGGTTCGGCTAATTCAGCATTTTTTTCCCCCAGAGTTCTTGTTCAGCTCACTTTACTTATTGATTTTTGCATGGCTTTGGCCAATACTCAGAAATTTTTGGAAAGAATAATAGCATTAACTATGACTACCATAATTACAGAGAGTTTACTATGTGCTTGGCATTGTTCAAAGCATTGCACTTCCATATGCTTATTTTAACCACCTCTCCCACCCTTGGAGATAAATGCCATTATTATTGCTATTCCACACATGAGACAAGAGAACCCCCAAATCTAAAAGCTTCTCTAAGGTCATCCTACAAGTAAATGGTGGGAATAAGGTTCCAAGCCACACACAATCTAGCTTTAAAGCTTGTCTTCTTAATCGTGTAATCTACTGTCCCTCAGCGTCACAGTATTTGTAAGTAAGGGGTGGAATCTTCAAATGGAGACAGTCTGACTCCAGGCCAGTCAACTAGAACCTCTCCTGGACTGGAATGGATATTTTTTAAGAACACTGGATTCCTACAATCATTCAGACTCCAGAGGTCCAGCAACAATTACTTAGTTCCAGATCGTGAAGTTGTAGCAGCCTGTTGTCTCAATAACAATTCCATATTCATTTACTAGAAAATGCCAATCTGGCAATGGCAGTTGAGTATAAACTTTGCAAAAGTTTGGGCAAAATCCCTGCCCAGCTGTTATTGTCTCCTACTAAAAGAGAGAAGTCGAACAAAATCACATTTTGCATCTGTAAAGGTCAGCTAAAACAAAGATGGTTTCCTATTTCTCCTTTGACTACTTGATCAAACCCTGGCAGTGACCAGGGAACATCAATGACAAGCCAGAAATCTTGGATTTAGGAATCACTGCCCCCACTTCTGTTGATTTTGTGAAGCTCTCTAAAGGGCTTTTTAGATGTCTAACAAATCCTCCCAGCTTTCAGGAGATAAGCAGATGGCAGACAACCAATTAATGTAAAAATGTTTTAGAACTTGAAGAAAGGCCTGTTCAACTCCTCCACTCCCCTCTCCCCAACTAGGGACCTAATTCTAGGAAGATGGTGTATTTGGGGGGTGGGGGAAGAATAAAATATCTCTTAGGGTGGTTCTATTGGACCTCAGCTTCCCCAGATTCTCTAGGAGCTGTGAGGATAGAGACAGAATTGCCTAAGGAAGGGGGATAAGAGAGACCAAGGGAAGGAGGGGAAGTTTACAGGACCTGTGAGCTGCAAGAGCTCCATCTCTGAAGTTCCTTTCTTCTAGTAATTAGCTATTCTCACACGTAAATTAAATTATTTCTCCCTAACATGCCATAAATGAATGCAAAACAGTTACACCAACCAAACAAAAGATACTCTTTTTTTCTTTTCTTTCTTTTTTTTTTTTTCTTTTGCAGAAAAGCTGTTCTCCAGTTTTCATGAGGGAAATGCCTCACTTCCTCCCTTAATGGATTTGACCTATCTTTCATTTCCATGGAAGCCTTAAAGGAACAGCAGTACATTGCAGCAGGGATCCCGTTTTCGGGTTTTTTGTTTGTTTGTTTGTTTTGGTTTTTTGGTCAAGAGAAGCTGGTTTTTATTTTTCTGAAGTTTTAAGGTCAAGGATGAGGGTGGGGAGTTGGCCACAAGTTGTTCTTTTTTTTTGGTACCAGGGATCAACCTCGGGACCTTGTGCTTTCTAGGCAGGCAGCAGCACCACTGAGCTAAATCCCGGGCCCCACAAATTATTCTTTTCCTCTCCGGGGAAGCTATCAATCCCCAAGCCAGTCTCAGATCCTCCTTCAAGATCCACCCACAGGACTGGCTGAGAACTCACATACAAGGCTTGTTCCGTTTGATGAGAAATGGAAAGTCTTTTTTGGAAAAAAAGCAATTACTTGCTGTTTCACTTTCCAGAAGATGTTCACCTCATTTGCCACCAGAGCCACGGTGATAAAAGTAACATGGTTCAGCCTCTGGAAATTCTTTCTTCTTTGCTTCCCGCCATCCCTGTGTGTACTCAGGATCAAGTTTATGCAAATGTCCTTGTTGCCCTAAGTAGTTTCCAGGCCTGCCATCATGATTAGATGAAATCGTCAGCCAGGTTTTTACCCCTTGGAGTGTCTTCTTCCTATAAGATAAGAACTTCTTTGGAAATAAAACCATTTAAATTTCTTTTGTTTTCAGGGTACAAACTAAAATTCAAAACTAGGCTTCTGCACTGGGCTGGAGAACAAGTGATGTAGAGATGGGAAGACTGATCTTTCCTGGGTAGTCGTGCTAGGATGCTCCCTTCGGATGTCTTAGGGAGGCCCTGTGGGCATCAAGATACAATCTACAGAACTGTAGCTTTGAGCTTTGGAAGAAATTTCAAAGGATGATTTGATGCAATACAGACTTGTATAGAATCTTGGCAAAAGCAAACCCCTTTTACTGAATGGGGATTCAAGTCGTACGAAGATTATGCAGTCACATTGTGATAATAGAAGACAGGAAACTGAGGGACTACTCAGTTTCTCATACCTACTGCTGCCAACTGCTTTGTAAATCCTTAAAAGCAGTATGTCAATATATAAAGGCTTTCTCATGAGCATGAAGTATTTGCAGGGGAGAAAAAGTGAAATACTTAATAATGCAACATAGGAAGCCCTGTGATATCAAGGCTGATAACGTACCAAATTTGAATGCTTTGGGAATCTAACACAAACAGTTCCAGAAATGTCCTGTAACATTTAGTATTCAGCATGTATGAACTGATGATGTAGGTGCCTGTTTCTGGAGAAAGCCATGCATGTCTTCTTACTCTACCGTTGTCAACTTTATTTCACAGGTTGTCCTCTGTTAATGTCTCCTCCCTTCATCCTCCCATTTGCCTCATGATTCATCACCTTGACTCAGCTATTTTGCAATTGTTTGGGTCTTTCTTCCATAGTTGAATGTTTCCTTGAAAGATCAGACAGGTAACACTCTTCTCCAATCACCTAGCTTCTCAGGCCCTACCTCCCAAAGCTGCTCGTAGACAGCAATCTGTACCAGATTATGGTAAGTGGTGAAGAATTTTTCTGGTTATAGTTATTATAATTATAAGCTCCATAGAATATACAAACTGATTTAATTACCACTGTAATAAAAATGGCGTTTAGGAAGATTGTGACAAAAAAGGAGAGAAAAGAAAAGAATCGGGTAATAGGGTTAGTTTGTGGAGTTCCTATTCAGTGTGAGTTTTTGTCATAACTGTACTACTCAGAACTCTCAATATGTAGTTGAAATACAAATTCTGCACTTGACATAGGAAAATTGAATTCCCAGAGAGACAGCAATAATATTCTGCAGTTGTATCCATTCCTACACAGACAAATGTGGGGAAGGGGGTCCTATGGAAGCTAAGAGGAGACACCCATATTTTACAGAATTAAATGAATGTAGGAAATAATACAAATAGGATCAAGCATAGACATTTGTTTAAACCCCAGTAGCTAATGTTCCCCCAATTCCGTTGTGTAAAGAAAAAGTCCATTTTATATAAAAATATTATTATCTAATGTTATTGTGAATTTATATCATTCAATGTAAGTGTGGACTTGTTTTCTATATTTATATTTTATATTTATTGCTGTGCAGCCAATTACTCCAATATTCAGTGACTTAAAACAACAGACATTCATTTTCTCATGCTTTGTGAGGTTTGGAAATCTAGATGTCTCTTACCAAGCTTGTTGTGGCTCAGGATTTCGTAGGAGATAACAGTCAAGATGTCAGCCAGGGGACAAGATACAACCTTTGAAAATTTATTTGTAACTGGAGGATCTGCTTCCAGAAGGCTCACAGTCAGTCAACTCAAGTCCTCAGTTACTCATTGCTGTTGTCTAGAAGTTTCAGTCACTGGTCAAATGGGCATCTCCACCTCGGACCCACTGGGCAGCCCCAACACAGGGTAGCTGTGATCTCCTGAAGTGACTGGTCTGGGAAACAGAAAGAGAGAAGGAGAGGCAGAGCAGAAGCTACAGTCTTTTTGTGAGAGGGAAGTAATTTTTAAAATTGTGATAAAGTATACATAAAATTTACCATTTAAAGCACTTTTAAGTGTGCATTCAGTGGCATTACGTACACTCACACTGTTGGGCAGTCATCACCACTATCCATTTCCAGATCTTTCATCATCCTAAACAGAAAGCTCTGTATCCATTAAACAATAATTCTCCGTCCATTCAACTCCTGATCCCTGATAACTTCCATTTCCCACCACTATGAATTTGCCTACTCTAGACACTTTGCATGGAGAGGATCAGAGAGTTAATCATTTCATATCTGGCTTGTTTTCCCCAGTACAATGCCATCAAGTTTTGTCCACTTTTTAGCACTCATCAGAACACCATTCTTGTTTTAACAATATTCCGTTATAGGTATACATCACGTGTTGCTTATCTCCTCATCTGTTGACGGACACTTGGGTTGTTTTCACTTTCACTGTAGTCTTTTTATAACCTAGTATGGAAGTAATATCACTTCTGCTCTAAACTATTCACTGGAAGCAAATTTCTAAGACCAGCCACATTCAAGGGACAGGGAAAGAAAGGAGAAAAAAAAAATTGTAGACATATGTAATGGTAAAACAGGAACAGATAACTAACTTTAGTAATTACAAACATTTCTTTCCACAGTTTGGACTAGGTCATTATCCCTAATTCTAGTGATGGTTTCTATAAAATTCCAAGTTTTCAACTCTTTCAAGAGAACTGTACCTGGCATAGTTTTAACCAGAGTATAGCACTAACAATGGAAAAACCAGAAAGACATCATGATTTATAAATATTACCCTAACAAGGCTTATTTTGGTTTGTCAAACATTATGAATACAACCCTGATTTCTCTGCTGCTCGTAGACTAAGATTATCAGCAGGAGAGAAAGTAGGCATGTTTCGGTGCTCTTGTATATAAGCAGCAACATTTCAGTGTAGCAGTGACTGTGACATATGTACCTAGAGCATAGTCAGAATTATTCCTCTCTGGTCTGCTTTATACAAAGTTGATGGAAGGCCTATAATGACAAAAATCACCACGGAAAAAATTATCTTTCCAACTATGACCCTTTTTATTAATTCTGTAACCATTCTTTTTTTCTTTGAAGACTAGTACCACCCAACTGAGCTCTTTTACCTTTTTAATTTATTATACTAGTTCAATTTTCTATTTTGTGATGGATGTAAGGAATTTGGAAGTAGTTTGTAAAGACGAAAGCAAGGGAGGGTTTTATGTTGTTTTTTTTTTAGAAAAAGTAATTACCTCATGCCAATTACACCAGGAAATAGCGAAGGTGCCGTTCCTGGGGCATCTCTCTCCATTTTTCTTCATTATTATAAGGGCAGCCGCTGTCCTCATTACCCAACACATTTCTCTTCATTACCAGCTGTGGTGATGTGGTGATGATGCATGCTGTTTACAACCGGCATCCTGTGACGGGCCCAGCAGATGAGTAATAATTATTCAAACAGATATGTGGAGGCAAAAGAAAAAGGCAAGTGGTTAAAGTGAGGCAATTGTGTCACAGAAAGGCAGGGAGGTAATTTCCTTTGAAGAGTGAAAGGGGCCTCATGTCCTTCAGTCAGGAAGAGTCCTACATTGTCTGACTGGAAGAGTCCTGGTACTCAAATGTGTTCTCAGAAGACCTGGACAGAAAACAGACTTGTTTAAACCATCAAAAGTTTAAACAATCAAATGTGTGTGTATATATATATATCTATACACATACATCCTGCCAGCTCTGTTTCTCAGAGAACTCTGAGTAATACAGACAGAGGGAAAAATGTACACACAGAAATGTACATACATAAATGAGTAGGAGAGAGACAGATAAAGAGACACAGAGAGATAATTTTAAGGAATTGGCCCATGTGGAACCGGGAAGAGTCCAGAATCTGATGGTGGGGCTGGAGGAGGCTGGAGACTCTGGGAAGAGTTACAGTTCCAGAGCAAAGGCAGCCTGTTCACAGAATTCCTTCTTACTTGGGAGAGGTCAGTATTTGTCCTAATCAGACCTTCAACTGATCCAATGAGTCTCAATCATATTTAGGAAGTTAATCTGCTTTACTAAACATCTACCCAATTTAAATGTCGACCCCATGAGAAAAAGACCTTCACAAAATCCTCCATAATGATGTTTGACCAAATATCTGGACACTGTAGAATAGCCAAATTGACACAAGAAATTAGCCATCATTCTATCTGTCTGTCTAGTTGTCTAGCTGCCTTTCTTTCCATCTCTCAATCTAGTCTAACAAGGCACAAAGAACTTGTGACCTGTGAAAATGCTAAGCTGAGTTTTAACCTAAGGACAAGTCTCTGAATGGGGCTATTAAGATATTTTCGAAGGTGCAGCCAGTAATGGTAGAACCCAGCGGCTTTAGCCAGGAATGGAGTTTTGCTTTCCACCTAGCATCCTTCCAGACCCCTGAATTCAGGAGAATCGCCCTGGGCTCCAAAGACAGGGGAGAGCTACAAGTGGGTTTGGAGGAGAGGCATAGTATAGATGTGATTGGGAAGTAAGAGGAATTATTAATTAAAGGGCACTTTTTATCTAATTGGTACTTTGATCTGACTTTGAAACTAACAATGGCTGTGGCAGTTGTTCCACGACTCATTGCCCAACTCAAAAAGTTGTTGAAACAGGCCACAGAAGTTCCAAGAGGGACAAGTAGAAGCAAGTCAGCTTCCCAGAGATAGACTCTTGGGCAGGATTCTAGTTAACCGCTGGTGGCCTGGAGCATTTGGGGAAAAAAAAAAGTCCTGGGAAAAGATTTCTGCTAGAAGGGCTTTGTCGTTTGCCAAACTCTGACGGTGTGTTCAGCCTGTTAAGAATGACACAGGCTGTGTTCCAGCACAGCAGGCTTTCAATATGAGACAGAGGGATGAAAGGGGTACAATATGAAAGCAGCAGGTGAGAATGGATGTATCACACAGGGAAAAGATGTTAGAGGAATATTGAGATATATCAATTCTCCCCAGGACCCTCAGATTCAGTAGCTTTAGTGAAAGCAAAGCTATGCTCTTGAATTAGGCCCAAGCTTCTAACAAGTGCCGTGGCGCCATCTGCTTAGTAGCAAAAGGCATAGGAGGTGGGAAAGACAAACCTGCATGCTATTTGATGATATTTTCTTCCATAATCTGTTGCCTCGGGAGCTCTCACAAACTGTCATGTGTGGACAAGTTCAGAGAATCTGACATCTCCCAAGTGATCCTTCCACAGGGCTGGGCTACCCCCAAGGGCATTTGCTCCCGTAGCCTTTGGGATAGTTTGTACTTTTCTAAGGCCTGCAATAAAGCAACAGAACAGCAGCTACTCGGATCCTGGAAAATTCCTCCTAATCGACCAGGTCTGGAAAGGCTCTGGAAGTTTCTGACGATGGGTAGCATGTCAGATCTGTCTACAATAAATCATTCATTGTCAAGGAAAGGAGTGATGATGTAGTCACCATTATCTCATTATAATTTTTTAAAAGCAAAGACAAATCGAAGGTAAGTGAATGAATCCCCCTGTCTCTGAAAACAAAAAATCTCATGGATTTTCTTAAGTAATAAAGAAGCTGCTTTAAGCAGCTTGCTATTTCCTGAAACATATTTCCTGAGCCCCTGAGCAGGAAGCATGTTATGATGACCTCCCCTATCCAGACCCAACTAGCTTGAAGTTAATATAGCTTTGCTCTAACTCTACGCCAGACATCCATTTGGAAAATCCAGGTGAGCTGATTTCACCATGCCTCTTCCCAGTGTCCCGGGTAACTGTTCTAGTCTCATGAACTCAACTCTCATTGGTAGACTGCTGATCTCCAAATGTATATATACCTCACACTCTCTACTAAGCCACAGCCTGGACTTCTCAACCTGAACGTAAAATGGAAACTCCAGACAACAAGCTGAAGATGGAGCTCAACATCTTAGCCCTAACTTGCTTTTCTCTTTAATTTTCTAACTCTATTACTGGCACCACGGTTCAACAGCTACCAAAATTCCTCACCTTTTGATTCTCCAACTCTGCCCACACTCAAACACATGCACTCCATTACCAAGTTGGGTACTTTTATATTCTAAATGTATCTCTTTCCTCTCATTCCTACTCTTATCACTGTAAAACAAGTTCCCCAAATCATCCTGATTTGCTTATGACTGATCTCCCTGGCTCTTCCCTTAACCAGTTGCATTGTGTGTACATAGCAGCTTGAATAATTATCTAAAATGCTTACAACCCCTCAGCATTTAGAGAACTAAACATTGCACTAATTATCCCGCCACTCTTTGGTTTCCATCTCTATGGTTACCTCCGGGTAACTCCCCCTTTCCCTTTGTACCCTTGTAATACCCTTTTAATTCCCCACATGTGTTTCCAGCCCCATCCTCTGCGGGTGTTAGTCCTGCAGTGGGAAACATTCTTGCCATCCTTCTTCACAGCCTAATTACGTCTGACTCATCTTTTAATACACATCTAAAGCTTTATCTTTTGCAGAAAGCCTCTTGCAAACTCTCAGAATGGAGCAAGTACCATTCCTACCTGTTAACACTCTGTAAATATCTCTGTTATTATCTTTCTGTCCATTTTTCCTACTGGGTTTAAGGCCTGCTCTTTTTTCATATTTGCCCTCAAACCGCAATTTTATTTTGCATTTAGTTTGTATGTCTTTATATTTTTGGACCCCTATTCATGAAATAGTAATTCCATCAACAGATTTCTTCAATTTGCTAAGACACCATAAAGTATCTGCAAAAATTTGAGATTTGGAGTGTATCGTCTTGAAAGCCATACATCTTCTCTATAACCCACAGCCCCTGCTTCTACAAAACCAGGGACCCCCTGGAAAAGTGACTTGTGGATCCGGTGCCTCTGTCCAAGGTGCCTGTGTCCCACATGACTGACATCGGCTTCTGCTTTTGTGGCCTCAGTTTTGAGCTCCCCAGACAATTGTCAGGACATTAAACAACCCAGATCAAGCTGGAAAAATACCATGTTAGACCAGGTATAGACTGGTCATCAGCATTGCTGGAGCATGGGGAAATCTCAACAAAGTCTGTGAGGCTCAGGAAAGGCCCCTCTGCTGCTTGTTCAGTTGGGTGTGAGCTCCTGGCATTTCTCTATCTTGATTAAATCTTTTTGTTCACCTGCTGAGTACATCACAAAATTGAAGATGTAATTGGGGCTAAGATACCAATCTGTTTACTTGAGCCTTAGAATATAGTAGTTAAGTCTAAAGAACATAGAGATAAATTTTAATGGAAGCATGGTGTATATGGATCGTGGTATATTTCTACTTTAAAACCTTTTCAATGCAAAATAAATAAAATAACATAAAATTCTTCCTGTCTTCCCTTGTTACATCAAGATCAAACTCCTTATGAAGTAATGTCCCTGAAGGGCATCAGCGTAGAAAATAAGAAGATGTGTCCTAGCACCTAACTGGGTTGAGATCCTAGCTCAGACTTTGCTAAAAGTATCAACTCTCCATGTTTTAGTCCTCATCTGTAAAATGAGAATGATAGTCCTTACTTCACAGGATATTGTGACAATTAAAGTAAAGGCATGACAAGAACTTAGAAGAGAGCTTGGTACATAATAAGTATTCAATATAATTTAAGAATTACTAATTGAGACATGTCCATTTCTCCATCTGCACTTGTTAATCTACTACAGCCTTTGAAGTTTTCCTACTGCTTCATTTTCACATTGCATTGCATTTGCTGTGAGGGATGCTTTGGTGCCTACTTCTGGGTGCTCTTACCCTTCCCCATGGAGCCTTCTCTGATATTGCTGTAGATCTGCATGCTTCCCACTCCCCGTCTGTCTTGATTTTATTACATATCTACCTCACATACTTTACTTCAAAGCTCTCAGTGAGAAAGAATAGAGTTTTTTTGCTGTTATCTCTAAATTTATATTCAATAACTGGCATTTATATATGATTTTTAGGATGGTAAAACTGTTCTGGGTGATGCTATAATAGTGAGTGTATGAAATTCTGCATTTGTCAGACCTACAAAACTACAACACAGAGAATGAACTCTAATGCAAACTATGAACTTTAGTTAGTAATAACATATTGCTATTGGTTCATCAGTTGTTACAAATGCACCACACCAATGCAAGATGTTAGCAGTAGGGGAAACAGGGCTGTAGAAGAAGGGTTATACCAGAACTCTGTAGTTTCTGCCCTTTTTTCTGTAAACCTAAGTCTGCTCTAAAAATTTATTATTAATTTAAAAAATAGATACAATTACCAATAAAGAGTCTGATTTCTTTATGTGATTCCCAGGGAGTCTCATTTAGCAATGTCAGATGAAAAATTCCAGTTTTCAACAGTGACGATGACATTAACATAATAACAATAGGTCACATTTATTGAGCATTTACTAGACCCCAAAACACCTCATATGTATCAACCTATCTAATTCTTTCTTAGAACAATTCTGAGGAAAGGAATGTCTGTGTAAGTTAACTCCCTTCTTCCAGAGGTAATTCATTTCATTTTCAGATACTAATAAGATTACAAAGTTCTTCTACATCTGAAATGATCTTACTTGTGTTTTACAAAGTTCACATGATTTGCTCTTACCCTAGATCACTACTTTTTAAAAAGTTACTTTTTCAGCTGAATCTTCTCAAGTTCTTTCTGTTATTCACCTGATGTGGTTTACTTCCTGTTTACTATCTTTTTCCCTCACTGAAGCCGTTCTGATTCCTCAATACGTCCCTCTTATTGTGTGCACTCAGATTTATGCTGCATAATGTTTCTTCACATTATGTTCCTGCAGCAGAGAGAGGGGGCATTTAATTCTAGAAAACATGTCCAAAGTTTATGAGTCTGAAATTAGCTCTATACATGTAAGACATCAGAAAGTAGCTATATAAATAGTAAAACTTAAGCTACCTCCATGTTTGGTTTTAATCAGTATAAAAATAGAACTTTCCAGAAAGAGAAAAAGAAACAAAGAAAGAATTTTATTAAGAATCCCTCATGCACCTTAATGGAGGGGTCTCAACAGTTAGTAAGCTGTTAGGAAATGGGCTGAACATCAGGAGATGATCAACAGCTAGGCAACAAGAGCAAACAAAGCTTCCTCTGCATTTACGGTGCTCAGCATGAATCTCATGACCACCTGAGCTCCACCTCCTGTCAGATCAGCAGCAGTGTGTTAGATTCTCATGGAAGCTCAAACCCCACTGTGAACTGAGCCTGAAGGACTTAAGTTGTGCACCTCTTATGAGAATCTAAGGCCTGGCCATCTGAGGTGAAGCTGAGACAGTGATGCTAGTGTTGGGAAACATTATTATGTATTGGAAACATACACTAATAAAAATAAAGAAACTGAAACAAAAGCTCTCCCCATCCATGGAAAAATTGTCTTCCACAAGACTAGTCCCTGGTGCCAAAAAGGTTGAGGACTGCCGCCTTAGAGGAATTTAACACCATTATCTGTAAGAAATTCCTGCCACATTTTAGTCATTCTAATAGTATTAGTCCCCAAACTGAATTCAAAGCTTTGGATTGGGCCTATGACCTCTGAATATGGCACAAATATTACATTTTATCCCAGCTACACAATGACAGTGTTTCCCAAGTGGTGGCTCATAGGCCAAACCTTTTTTATTTATTTATTTTTTTGGTACTGGGGATCGAACTTGGGACCTTGCATTTTCAAAGCAGGCTCTGGAACCACTGAGCTAAATCCCTGGCCTAAAACCTTTCCTAAAATGTGGATTTCTGGGTCCCACTCTTAAAGATATATCTGGAACAATTACAGAAAACTACAATCGTGTGTGTGTGTGTGTGTGTGTGTGTGTGTTTTCTATGTGATTCTGATGCATATTTGAATTTAGAAATCTATGTTGTCTTTTATTGGTCACACAGTTAAGTAACATCTCCCTTTGTCCTGTAAATTCAACTAAACCAGGTTTCTTTCAACCCATACTGGACCTATGGGACTTTTGTTGATATGAATCTAAGCTGAAATCAGTATGTTTATGTCCTTTCACAGTTTATCTGCTAATTTTGGATACTATTTCTAGACTTCTCATTTCATTATAAATTTGAAATCTACCATAATAAGACTTTAGATAAGCTGTATGTTCAAAGTTAACCATTAAATCCTATACCTGAAGAGTTCTCATCTAAATGTTGAATTCAAAATGATTAGAAATTACTTTTTCTCCATTATAATCCATTTCTTCTAGTCTATGATCTTTTAAAACAATAAATTAGATCACAGCATGCTCCAAAGTAAAATCCTCCATGAATTCCTATGCACTTACAGTGGCCTTTGATACTACACTGACCTGGCCTCCCAGCTTGCCACCTCTTTACTCTTCCACCAACATGTTGGGCTCATCCCCAGCTCTGTGAACTTGGTGGTTTCTTGGCCTAGAATACTCATCCATGAGATGTCCTCATGCTTGCTCTGTCTTGATGCTCAAGTCTCTAGTTAAATGTCAGCACCTTGGAGAGGCAAACCTTCCAACTTGGTAATGTGCTGGCTTTATTTTTATTTGCCGTCTGTGATCACCTTCATTTGTTTAGTTGTTAAGTTTCATAATAGCAAGATACTGTCTTGTTTATCACTGCATTCCCAGCACCTAGAAGACTACTTGGATTATAGGAGGTGCATGATAAACATGTTTGAATGAATGAATGAATCCAAAAACCTTTTTGTTTATTTGTTTCCATTAACTAGCCTCCTTTGGCTATAGTTTTTCAGTTATCTACCATTTCTCCTTATGTGTCCATGTTATACACAGGCACAGCATGGAAGACTTTAGCAAATTTCATTCTTGATGCTGATGTTCATGTGTAACACAGCTGTGGTATTTTTCCTAATATATTTGTGTCAGTCCAAGAAAGAAAACAGCTTGACAGATGGTTTCTTAGTGAATCCATATTGGTTCCTCTTGATTGTCTGTGAACTTTCTAATTGAGAATTTGTCAGGAGTTTATATCAGGTACATTGGTTTTTAGTCTCTTGATTCCTCTTGCCTCAAACCTCTTTCTGAAAATCACGGTGTCTGTCTATTACCCCTCTCCTACCTCTCTCATCTTTCCTGATTGCTAAGCCCAGAGGGTTCTGCACTCACATGCATTTGGTCTTTAGGGTGATGGAGGTAGGACAACTTATATTTGAGAGTCAGTGTCAGGGTTCCATGCAATGTTTCTCAAATTGCAATGGGCATAAGAATCGCCTTATTAACATACAGATTCTGACTACATAGGCCTGTGTTTCCACATCTCTCACAGGCTTCCAGGCAATCACAGTGCTGCTAGGCAGTGGACCACATGCTCTCTGAAAGGATCTAGCTATTTTTTTCTTTCTTTTTTTTTTTTTTTGGTGCCGGGGATTAAACTCAGGAACTTGTGCTTTCTAGGCAGTCAGTGGAACTACTGAGCTAAATCCCCAAACCTCTGAAAGGATCTAGCCATGTGATTGGGGCTTTAATCCCAGTCTTGTCATGGGCAATCTGTGGGCT
Source organism: Heterocephalus glaber (assembly GCF_053883595.1). NCBI lineage: Eukaryota > Metazoa > Chordata > Mammalia > Rodentia > Bathyergidae > Heterocephalus > Heterocephalus glaber. The sequence goes on along the minus strand of NW_028258357.1, from coordinate 11,161,872 downwards.
TCAGCTTTTCCAACCCGAAAAATGTGGATAATAACACCATGTAGGTTTTTGTGAAGAGAAATTTAGAGAGTCTGTATCAGGCACTCAGAGGTACTGCAAAGTACTGCATCTGATAATCCATGTTTGCCATGAATAGAACAACCTTTGAGTGTAATTCCTGTGTACTTGAGCACATATGACTTGCCACATGCTTGCTTACCATCTGTTCACCATCTAGGGTTTCACTTCTCTCTTTTAAACTGAACTTGTACTTTTCCCACTTTCCAGTTGAATGTTTTTGGGTGATATAGGTGTGAGCACACTAGAATAGAGAATTGTACTTGCTTTTGCAGTACATCAACCATGTGTCATCTGCTCCAACCAGGTAGTTTGTTTTTCATGTTTTTCTTCTTCTCCCAAATATACTCCCAAATATATACTTCGAAATATACTGTTTAACGTTCTCAGCATTTTGGTAAACTTCAATTTATTCTGACACTATTCAATGTCAGGGGTCTGTTTAACAACAACAGAAACATTTTGCACTGGTTTCATGAAAGGCTAGTGATTCATTCAAATTGGTGTGGACTCGATGAATAGAAGCTTCTCACACCCAGGCTCCTGCTCCTCAGCCGAGGAGGCTCAGGGGATAACAAGTGAACTTCAATTACCATTGATGGGGTCAGGTAGGACTGGTTGTGCAGTGTATTATCAGTCTTCCAAGGACTCACCACACCCTTCCTTAAAGACAATTTAGAAAATGAGGATGGTGATGAAAGGGATAATTGCTAGGATGAAAATTACATCACTTTTTGAAAATATTGTCAAACTTCAGTTTATTTGGATGAAAAACAACTTAGAACTGTAATGTCATTAACATGCCTGACACATGGTATGCTCTGTTAAGTATTGCAAAAATGACAGCATAAGTCTGCACTTCTCAAGAGAAAGTAATCATTAGATTAAATGATAAATTAGACATGATTCACACCTAGGCCAGTGGCCGAACACAAGCAGCACCCGGGGCAAACCATGCTGTGTAAACTTACATAACAAGGACAACTTTCATTTGCATTCAGTTAAAAAGATTGCAAAATCCACCCACATATTTTATTTAATCTTCTCCATAGAATGCCAAGCAAGCCTACAGAAATACTTACTGCTTTCTACCACAAATGGAGAGATGGTCAATTGCTAAGGCTCTTACATCATATTACCTGGTTGTATCATTTGGGTCTTCAAGGAAAAGTGACAAGATGATATCAAACATGCAAGGATTTGGGGTGGGGCAGAAGATGACCGTGTTGGAGAAAATGGGGTAGAAACAGGCAAAGGGAGCCACCATCAGTGACTCATGCCTGATCCCAAAAGAGAGAGAAGATTGGGTTGAAGAATTCTGGACTGCAGTGAAGTTGAAGAGGTTTGGTAAGGATCTGGAGTCCTCACAGCGAAGTGAGTTATCATAGAGCCCTTATCATCCAGGAATGGGCCTGTCACTGCCTTCCAGTGCTGGGTTTCAGTGACTGGAGCCTTTGATCAATAGCACATTTACAGCTGGAATACCACGAGGCACCATCTCATGGGTGGCCCCTGGCTCAAAGTCTCACTTCACCTTAACTGGCTGTGTTATTTTTGTGAGGGACCCTGCTTCTTTTAAACTTCATCTCTGTCTCATTTGTAAAATGGTAATAACAATAATACCTACTCTGTTGTGTGGATTGAGATAATAAACATAGGATGGTTTTTCTTTGAAGCACTTGAACCCTAACTGTAGTAAGTGCTTCCAACTCCATCCTATCGACTGGCCTGCAGGAAGGCTGAAGTCTTGGGATGAAATTCACAGGCATCTGAGCTGAACCAAAATGTTTTCTAATCCTATTCACCAGGAAGAGTTTGAAATTGTTTACGTTTTGATTTTTGAATTCAGGCCTCTGTTATTTAAATAAAACAAAGAAACTTTCAAAGAATGAAAGTATCATGGGCTGAGAACAAAATAAACAATTCCAGGGACATGTGGCTTTATACCAGAAGATGCAACATTTGTGTCACTAAAGTGTTAGAGGGAGAGGAGGAAGAGTTTCAGGCAGAAAAAGAAAAAAGAAAAACAGATGAAAAACATCCAAAATTTGGCAAAAAAAAAAAAAAATCTATAGAATCAAGAAGCTGAGCTAATTCCAAATATGATAAACTCAAAGACATATATACCAAAGTACATGATAGTCAAACTTGTATTAGAAACAAGAAAAAAATCTTGAAATCAGAGAGAGAGAAGGAATAGCTTATCTTTAGAAGAAAAACAACTTAAGTGACACTGGATTTATCATAAAAAATCAGGACAGAAGGAAATGATATAACATTTTTCAAGTGCTAAGCAAACTGTTAATACAGAATCCTATATGTAGAGAAAATATCCTTTAGGAAAGAAAGAAAATCAAGAAATTCTCAAATGAAGAAAAACCAGGAATGTGTTCTCAGCTAGGCTTTCCTAAAAGAATTGCTACAGGAAATTTCCTAACAGGAAATGATAAAAGGCAAATGTTAGAATGTTAGGAAAGAAAAATATGCAAAATTTTTGCATAGAACTTTTGAAAGAAGCAAAAGTACAATTAAATACAAGAACTTTGCTAATCTTGAGTTTTCTAAATTATGTTTGATGGTTGAAGAAAAAAATTATACCATTGTCTTACGTGGCTCTAACTGTACAGTAAAGAAATACTTATGATAGTTACATTTTAAGCAGGTAATAAATAACAGTCCAGAAAGAAAGAAATAAAACTTCTCTTATTCCTAGATGACGTGATTTCTGTATAGAAAATCCCATGTAACACAAATACCAAACCAAAAAGAAAAGAAAAACGATCCTCCTAAAAAAACCGAATTTAGTAAGGTTACAGAATACCAAAAAAGCATACAAAAATCAGTGCACTTATAAAATAGCAATAAAAAAGATAAACATTAAAATTAAAAATACAGTACTATTTATAATCAATCAAAGTGATGTAGTTAATTGTCCAGGACTTACGTGTTAAAGGTTACAAAACAGTGCTGAAGATGTCAGAGAGGACCTAATTAAGTGGACAGACATCATATTTACATGTTTAAAGAGTTGACATAGTGATATCAAATTGATATGTGAGTTTCATGAAATTCCTATCAGAATCCTAGCAAGAGTTTTGTAGGTATAGACAAGATTATTGATAAAAATTTACATGGAAAGGCAAAGAAACTAATACAGTTAAACTGATTTTGGAAAAAAAATAAAATTGTAAAAATCTTCCACTTGATTTTAAGACATCATAAAGTAATAATAATTAAGAATGCATGATATTGGCAAAGGGACAACCAGCACATAGATGAACAGAACAAACTGGAGAGTGGAAAAATAGACCTACGTAGGTATGTCTCACTGATTTTCCACAAAGGTACAAAGTCAGTTAAATAAAGGAAAGCACACATTCTCAAGAAATGATGCTGGAGCAACTGCACATCCATGGGCAGAAATTCAACATCCACCTGACTCTCACACCTGATGCAAAAATTAATTCAAAATAGACAATAGATTTTAATATAAAACAAAAATTAAAACTTTAAAGTGGATGCATATGAGAAAACTTTCAAGATCTGGGACTAAACAAAGAATTTTTAGACTTAATGCCAAAACCAAAATCCCTTAAAAAATTGAATAAATCATATTTAATTTGACCTAATCAAAGTTAAGCCTTTTGCTCTCTGAAAAACCCTGCTAGGAGGATGAAAAAACAAATTACAAGAAGAAAATAGTTGCAAATCATATAGCCAACAGTGGACTAGTATTTGGAATATATAAGAAACTTTCTGAACACAACAGTAACAGTGAGTAGTTAAAGATCCAATTAGCAAAATGGGCAAAAAATAGAAAGGGAGATTTCACTGAGAAGATATCAAATAGCAATTAAACACATGAAAAGATCATCAACATAATTAGCTTTTAAGCTTAGAATATTTTAAACAAAATTAGTGATACATATGGTACCTCTTCACACTGATTTCCTTATATATTATATGTAAACTATTGGCTTAATACAGAAACAAAAATATGGAACAGTTTCTAAAATATTCAGTATAGTATAAAAGATAAGTCTATGGAACACCTTCAGGCCCTGTATTGAGTGTATTTTATTTGCCAGATATTTCTATGCACATTTTCTCATTTTACTCTGACAAGTCTCTGGGGCAGTAATGTGGAAGATATATAATCAATATCTTCTGGTTAAATGATAAAGTGATTGGTTCATTGAATAATTGAATGAGTGGATGTATAGACAGATGTATGTAATATGTAAAAGATGGGACAAAATAAATAATTTTAAGACATAAAACATTTAGAAATATGGGGACGAGGGAGCTTATTTTCAGTGAATTCTGATCATAATACCAATTTAAATGTATAGAACCAGGGCAGAAAGATGCAGGAAATTCAAAGGTAATCATGAAAACTAATCATACTTGTAAATTGCAAGCAAGAGCTCTTCAAGCAGTATGCATATTTGGGAATAGAAGATAATTCTAGGAATCAGTGCGTGATAATTTTATCAGAAATGTCCTGCATGATTTGATCATCTGCAAGGCTGTGTGTCTTTGATCTCTCAGACAGCTGGTTGACTATGCCTAGGAAACCAGCTATTCATATTCCGGGTGGCAGGGAATCTATGCTCTGCTCTAATGGAGCAGCATGTCTGCCAGCAGGAACATTCGCCTGCCTTTGACCCTTGGCAGGGATTGGAGCTCAGGCTTCTGAGCATTCTGTTCCCTACTTTTCACCAGACGTCCTCACACTTGACCTTTGGCCTCAGTGTGACCTCTGACCCCCAACTTGGCTTTGATTGTTCTGCACAATCTGCAGTCCCCCGGGGTCCAGAAAAGCGCCTCCACTGGCTCCCACCAGCTGTTATGCCTTTGTTCTCTCCCTTCCTCCTGGTCCTGGGCAAAGGAAATCTATAGTGCCTAACAATGGGAGGACCTTTCCACCCTGGCTTATGCCATCTTTGATGGATGGCTGATAATTATTATTATGAGTGCCTATTTTTCAAAATGCTAACCATGCTTTCACATTCCTCATACCATTTAGCATTCAAGAATCCCATGAGGAGGATATTACTTATCACCATCCTTGGAGATCAGGAAACTCGGGCTCAGCAAAACCTAAAGTAACTTGTTCAAGTTCACATTCCCAGAAAGTGTAGGTTCTTTTTACTCCAAGTGTTCTTTTTATACTTTCTGCTTATTAAAGATTCTCCATAGGACTTCTCAGCATTGGTTTAGGTACCTCTCAAATATTGTCAAAAGGCTTTGTTTGCTTTAATTTTTAGAGGTGTATTTTTTTCAATATATCAGAAAATACCTGTGTAGACTTAAATCCCTTCACTACTACCTCTTATCTAACAATACCTCTTATCTAACAGTTCCCCAAGGCTTTGACCAGCAGCTCTAGCAGGTGTAAGCCGGCAGGTGTTTGCTTCCACTGTCTGACACTCAGCCTAAGACATTTGTGAGAACAAATGTCACTCACACTTGCCCAATCTAAAAGTCCCATTGGAGCAAGTGCCCATGAATTCACCCTTGACCAATATAGAGTGAAAGCCAATGAATATCACACTTCCCCTTACCTCATCTGCTGACAGTCTCAAACACATCTGCTGGGTTCCTCAAAAGACCCTGAAGCAACAAGCACCAGTTATCTACAGCCACAGTCAAGTGGAAAAAGCTTTCTTGCCCAATCTTTGTTTCTTTTCCTTTGTTCCCTACTCCTGTTCCCTGGGATTACATTCCCAAAGTAACTACAGTATCTGCCCCCTTTTCCTTCGGAGACAACTTTAGGATACCCCAGTGGATGCATAAAACTGTGAATGTAGGAGCCGGGGATTTAGTCAATCCCCTGTACCCCCCCCCCCAAAAAAACCCTGTGAATGTATATATTTTTAAGGAAAGTTTATCATGGAGATATATCTGCATAAATTAGGCATAGTAAGATATTAACAGCACTAACTAGCAAAATGGCAAAATAGAACAATGATGACAAGACATTATGGCTTATATCAGGAATTATCCATTTAATATTTTCAGAGCACATTTGACTGAGGGTAAGAGAAACTGTGGATACTGGAAGAGTACTGTGCCTATGCACAAAATGGAGTTGTGCTTTCTCCTGCAGAAACCTAGTAAGGTAAGTCTCTTCCGATCAGTGAGTCCAAATTAACCAGTGCGCTTTCGTTTATCTGAGAATTAGTTTTTCACTTTACATGTCTGCATAATTGTGGTCAAGGATTCATTAAATTTAGCTGATTTTTCAACAATTTATTTGACTTTGACAATTTTTTCATTACAGTGCAAGAAGGCACTCCTGTGGAATGTATTACCGGCATATTTATGGGGAGGTTATTTGTTTTGCATTCATCAGAGAACTTTAATTGGCTGTGAGGTAAGATGGTTCAAGTTGTTTCACAAGTGTCATGACAGGTTGACAATGGTTCTTTTGAAAATGACAATGAAAACCTTTGCCTTGGAGAGGGTTATTTTTATTTGTTTATTTCTGTGCTGGGGATTGAACCAGGGCCTTCACATTAAGCTACATCCCTAGCCCTTTTCTAAATTTTAAGACAGGACCTTGCTAAGTCAATAATTTGCCCATGCTGAACTTGAACTTGGCAATCCTCCCTGCCTCAGCTTCCCAGAGTGCTGAGATTATTGGCATGTGCTTAAAAAAAAAAAAATCCTTCTACTAAACTAACAAATTCCCAGCTAATCTCTCACATTCCTGGACTTACATTCTGGCCCTGTAAACACTACTTTCGATGAGATGTGTAATGTCCACATGGGAATGGCTTACACCGTACAGTCTTTTAGGACGCACTCCTGGGCCAGTGCAGCTCTCTTGATTGCTGGAGTGGCAACTCTGGGGATGGGGAGAAAGGTGAACAGGGACATACAGCCCCCCAGAGACTCTGATATTCAGTCACTCCTTACTTTGTATTTACCATCTGCGCCTCATGCCATGCCACATCTCAAGCATGTGGTGGACAGAGGTAGAACAATAAAATCCTTTCTATCCAGCAATGCCCGTAGAATATCTATGGATCAAAAAGAGAAACCAGAAGAGTGAAGCCAGCAGAAAGAATAAAACTAAACATTTAATTCTTTCCTTTCATTTTATATATCCTTAAGAGGCTCAGTTAAATTGCTTTTTATGAAATCTTCTTAGTGAATAAATTTGTCTAAGAACAGATAAGCTTAGAAATTGTCACATATTTTAGAGAATCAAATATTTCAGGTAACTAGGATCCCTAGATCTCAAAAATTTTATGGTTGTGCTTTATTCTGAATGTCAGACAATAAAAATATAGGAATACAGGTTACATATAGCTTATATACTATGGTGGCCATTTTCAAAATTTTTGTTTGCCTGTGTTTTAAAAGGCAGACATCTGAGCTGTATAAATTAATGTAATCGACACAGAGCTACATTATTTCACTGAACAGTGAGATTAGTCACATTAAAATTAGTTACATCTTAGAAAGGATCTCATTAGCTGCTTTGCCATCTTTTGTGTCTGGTACCAAAACGTAGTATCAATGTTCATGTAGGGGTTAGGTTAGGGCACACCAAATTCCAAGAAAGCTTTTTCTGAATTATCCAATGTGAAAATATAAGTCAGAAAAATAGAAAAATACAGACACACACATATGCCTGCATGTACAACAGCCAACTCTTTTTTTTTCTCCAGTCTTTACCAAAAGCATTGGTTAAATATGATACAATACGACACTTTTCAGAGATGATACAAGTTCCTTCCCATACTTTGTCCCAGCCTCTATTACAGCATCAAAACATTTTATTACCCTTTGATGCTTATCATTTACCTTCACAAATAGATCATAATAGCACGGAGAGCAGAAGACTGCTCAACCAGCTCCAGCATGAAAATAAAACACGGTGTGCAGCAAAGGATATTTTATTGCATGAATTAATAAATGGCTAAAACATGCTCGTTCTTTGAATTATACTAATGCAAGCCTTTTTGGCTTAAGGACACACTTTGGCTCATCACGAGCAAGGCTGAAGTTGTCTATGTCATGGTTCTCCTTGTATGTTATGTATAAACTTAGCTTAATATAAAAGTAGAAGTACAGAAATGTTCATAAAATACACAGCAAGCTATAAAAGACAAGTGTGTGAGCCATTTCTGAGCCCTTGCTGTATACTTTTATGTGCCTTATTTCATTTTACTCTCACATCCCAATCTAGATGTGGAAATGAAGATTCAGAAACCTCAAGTAATTTTTTCAGAGAGACAAAGCCAGACAAAGAATCCAGGATTTTGGAATCTAAGCTCCAGGCTTTTCTTTCTGGATCTCAGCATTTTTTCCACTTTTAAAAGAATTTGTGAAGACAAATATTCAAACAGGAATAATAAGATCTAAACCAATTGGTTGGCATTGCATCAGTTCAACACAAAACAACCTGTTGATGAACAGAGCTGTTCACTCTTTGTTTGATTATTTTGTCATCTTGTGCACACGGGCACACTCCAGTTAAAAATGAAAAATGTCTTTCATAAGACAGTAGTTTAATTCTGCCCCTGGCATGTTCTGTTCAGGATGGTGGTGCTGTTATTTTTCTTTTAAATTTTCAGCCTTCTTGTTTCAAATGCAAAAATGACCCAAGCTCCTTTGCATTTTCATTCCGTAATTTATTCGTGGATTTAATCCTCATGTTTTATTTAAAATTTTTTAGTTTGTGCTTTTTAAAATGCACTTATAATCAAGTGTGGGTTTGAAGATGCAGGGATCAATATTTTCCTCCTGAAAAACATACCTTTCATATTATAGATGTCAATGCACTGCTATGATGTGCTGTATAGAAATTCATCTTATAGGGAACTTTTTAAAAACATAACTTTTTTTTTTTTTTTTGCAAAATGCAGCACCTGTTCACACAGAGAGAAGAAAAAGAGCAAAGACATGAAAATTCATTTTGTAACATCATGAATCCTTTGATCAGCCATGGCTTTTTCCTATTCTCCCTATCACTACATTTCTAAGGCGCTAAATGGGAATTATAATTCTAGAAGGTGACAGAGTGAGCTGAACTCCACAGATGCTAAGGCAGCCAGTTTGCTACTATATTTCAAAGGCAAAAATCCCACTCTGCTGCCTGAGGAGTTTCATTTTTATTTGGGTAACAGATAACTTGAGATGAATAGAATGGTAGCTACACAAGTGCCATTCAGAACTACCATATAAGTAAGTAGCTTGCACATAAACAAAGGAACATGTCAACTGACATTCAAATCTCATTAGAACATTAATGTAATCTTCTTGTATATGATGCAAAATAATTTATATAAATGTGTATAAAGGAATAGAGAAGTAAATCACCAAATACAAATTTTCAATTCATCCAACAATCTAAAACCCAACAATAAATGCTAATGATATCTGATTCTTCTTGCAACGTTTCACCCGATTTCTTTATTTGAGCAGCTAGACAACGCTAATGACCTGCTCAACACATCAGACCATGGTGGGATTGACCTCATTCAGCACAACCAATTGTTCATAATTGGGTTTTGTGATCTGTGCTCAGTATTAGGTGCTTTCTATTGAAAATGTCTTCTATATGATTCCCTGAGAGTCTCATCCATTCAGCTTTTCATTTCTTCCAGTAATGTAATCATGCTCAGAGCTTCAGAATCTCTACAGTCTGAAGGAAGGAATATTATCATTATTCTGTCTAAGACGCTGTCTCCACTCTGGATAGGGATCTTGCTCTTCTGAGAGTCGGGGGGGGGGGCGGGTCAAAAGGGCCTCCCCAGCTAAGGATTAGTGTTGGTGCATTTAAATGATGACATCTGGGAGCTCAGAGAGAGAGAGACAGAGAGAGATGGAGAGAGAGAGAAACAGAGAGAGGAAAAAACATATTTGTTACACCCATTACTGATAATATACTGTAAAAAGAACATCTATACATTAGCATGTACAAGATAATACCCAGTACAATGGACTCTTGACTTACGAACTCAATTCATTCATGAGGGCTGGTTGTAACTCACGTTGGTCAATTGAAGGCTCAGGCTCCTCTACACAGCCTTCAAAGTCTCTCTCCTGTATACAGGCAGATCTCAGTGCCCTTAGAGAGACACTGGCCCAGGGTTTCTCAGTTAACCGCACACAGGAAAGGATGCTGTTATGTTCCTTCCTTCCAGAACTCTTTAAGGGTTAAATCTGTACCTGAGACCATCTGGAAGCACAAGTGGCTGGCATTCAGGTCGTAAGTCAAGATTTTGGTCGTAAGTTAACACTAAAATTCCAGTTGTAACCCAAGTTGTTCGTATGTCAGGCTGATCATAACTGGAGTGTTCACTTATAAGTACTAATTTAAAGACAATTCTCAGAAGAAATATAATTGGCCAATAAAGCTATGAAGAGATTATCAACTTCACCAATAATCAAGATAAAGTTAATAAATTAAAGTAGCAAGCTAACAGATTAACCATCAAATTAACAAATATACATATTTACCATTATGTATACAAATAGTGGTATACACACACATACTATTTGCCTGATAGCTGGATAATTGGCTATATGTGGAATTTGGGCAAGAGTGTGAAGAAATAAACACTCACTGGTGTGCAAATTAAGTTCCCTTTTGCTAAGTAATTTATAATCTATATTAAAATATAAAGTAAGCAATCATACTCCTTGATCTCACAGTCCCATGGCTAAGAATCGGCTGTGTCAGAATACCAGCAAGGGTACATATAAATAAGCACACACATTTACAGGGTGCTCAATTATTTGTAGTGGGGAATTAAAGCACGTGTTAGAAAACTTCAGTAAATTGTGGTGCATTCATATAATGAAATACCAAGCAGTCCCTTGAAAAAGGAAATGTGATCTGAGGGAAAAACAGTCTAAAATATAGTATTAAGTGAAAAAAATGCAGGAGCATGTGACCTTGTTCAAAAACATTCCATTCTTGTCAATGCCTGGCACGCACGCACACGTCTACCCTCTTACAATTGGGCATGATGGTCACCAGTGCTTAGCAGGGAATATCTTTGGAGTTAGTATTGGTGGGGAAGGAAATGATCATCACATATTGCTTTGTATTTTTTAAATGATCAAATAATGGGTGAGTTTTGTTTTTTGTATCTTATGGGCATTTTAAAATATGAACAATAAATGTCATCAGTTGCCAGGAAGAAAACTAAAACTAGGGTCTCATTTGAGGCTGCAGATGATACCCAAGTTCAGCACTGTGATGGGAATGCACTTGTAGCTTAGATTCACAGATGTGCCCCTCTCACACGTGCTCTCTCTCACAGTCGAATCCAAGCCTCCACCTGGGACCCAAGGGCCCACAAATATCTGTGTACAGAATTCAAGGGTTCTGTGAACTTGGAAGGGAAGATTTGTGTCTGGCTTTTTATTAACATCTAATTGAAATTTAGCAGTTTCTTAAATTGAGCCCATAGAAAACAAGCCCCAGAAGTGTTAGCAGTACCTGTGACTTTGTCACCAGGAGAAATCACAGATATTTTCATATTTCATGATGGTTATTACAGACATCCCAAAACATTGTTTATAAACTTCTCTGCTCTCAAAGTGGTAGTCATTTGAGGACCTCACTTAGCTCTCATTTTTCGACACAACAAAGAAGCAACTATGTCACAACTTTGAAATTTTTAAGTATTTTGATAAAAGTCCATCAACATAATTGTCTTCTTTTCTGATCTTTTCTTTTAAAAATGTGCATTTAAGCATCCTTAAAAACAGGAATTCATAGGATACACTAGACCACCCTGAAGAGCCATGGTACCAACATAAAAGAGTCAAGTCTTATTGGGCTTCAGAGAAAGATGTGGGAGTGTAGTAAACATGGTGCTCAATTGTAATTTAGAGGTTTGCAGCTTATTCTTTATATCTTGCCTGAAGATGTCCTCGAAGCCTTTTGAAAACTTCTATGTATTCTATTCCAGACACTTCTCCAGGTGCTTAGAAACTGATATTTAACAAACAGACAACATTCCTCCTCATGCGGAGCTTAAATCTAGAGGAATGAGTGGCAGGACAGGATACAGAAAGTAAACAAGAGAAGAAATAAACAATTACATATAGAAATAAGTTCACTAAAGAAGACAAAGGACCTTGCACAGGCATTTGGACCCTGTCTAAGTGCATCAGGAAGGCATTGGATGCCTGAAGGAAGATGGAAAATTGATTATATGAGGAAACAGAAAGTGGAGCTTTGGAATATGGGGAAGGAGAAATGGAAATAGAATGTAGTGGAAAAATAGATTCAATTGGGCAGCTGATCAATACTTTCCTTATTTCACTTCAAGAGTAGGCTATCTATTTATTCTAGAGGGTCTGAAGTCTATCCCTCCAAATCCCTACTACATCCTGGATATAAGATTACATGGTAACTAAACAGTTCCATTAAAACATGAATCAAACTAATCATTTGATATGGTACAGTTGGATATAAGCTTAGATTGATGAAGGTCCTATAGATTAGAATTTTCTTTGCAGATACAAGAAAAACAGTCAGATTCTAAGGAAAGAATATGTTGATGGAGGATCCAAACCATCAGGAAAAAAAAAAAAAGAAGCAGCAGATCATGTCCAGAAGATTAAGGAAAAACTGTCTCTGGATAGAGCAGTGTTTTCAACAAGAGACGTGAATGACCAGACTCACCACATGGAAGCTGCTACACAACCCCTATCAATGCTGAGGAGCCTCTCAGCTCAATGACAGACATGTAGCTTTCATCAGCAACAGCTGCCTGATCATTGTTGAGGCCTGGCAGCCTCAGCAGCTTTGGCAAAGAGCCTTGTGCTACAGTATTTCTGGAAGTACCTACCAGGGATATGACACACCACAATTATGTCTCTACTTCTGTTGTTGCTGTTGAGTTACTATAGCTACCATTTTTGGAGCCCCTATTCTGTGCCCTGTAGTTTACTGAGAAATTTATGTATATTAAGCTATTTAATCCTCAGAGAATATCAGCAGTTAAATACTCTGGTATGATGAATTGAAAGAGTTAAGTATCTAGCCCAACAGTGTCTAATAGAACTTTCTACAGTGATGGAAGGGTGCTATATTTGCAGTGTCCAACATGATAAGTACATATTCATGTTAGTTATTGAGCTCTTGACATGTGGCAAGGTATATAGTTACTTTCAAAATACTTGACACCTGCTACTTAAAGGGCAAGAGATCTATTTTGACTCATGGTTTCAGTGGGTTCAGTCCAGGGCTGACTGGCTCTAAGGTAGAAATGTCATAGTGGAAGGGTATAACAGAGGAAAGGTGCTTAATCCATGGCAGCTAGGAAGCAGCGAGAAGAAAAGCCAAGAGGAAGATATATTTGCCAAAGGCACCCCCTAATAACCAAATTCCCCTGCTTGGGCCCTACTTCCTAACGTCACATTCAGCTATGAGCTCATCAGTATAGTGCCTCTATGATCCACCTGCCAAGAACCCCAGCATGGAACACATGAACCTTTTCAGGGTCATTTTAGATCTAAACTATTACACATGGGCAAATGAAGAACTGAATTTTTACTTACTTTTAGTTGATGTAAATTTAAATTTAGATAACCATATGTGGCTAAGATATGGGGATAGTACAGGCCTAGACTGTGTTCACAAGGCTGGCAAATACCAGAAGTCAGATTCAATTCCATGACTACCTGGCTTCAGTCATGTTCTACGGATAGTATCTTGGTTATATCACTAGAGCTTTTGGTTAATGCTACTTTCTCTCTATGGGCCCAAAAGGAGACTGAATGCTGGTGCCCTGAGCAATTGGCCACTGCAGATTCTATTTGTATAGGCAATGCCACTTATATAAACATTTTTTTTTGGCTAGACTCCCTGGTGATGCATATTAAGCTAACCCAAAGAAGGAAGGAGAATTAATAGAAATCCTATGGGTGCTAGATACAGTACATTTGTCACTCCATATTGACTTCTCATTGTCTCTGCTCTGTTCTGAACTCAGGGAGCAAATGAGCTCCCTTCGGTGGGATTCCGTACTCCTTGGCTTCTGAGTGGGCCCAGCCAATGGAAGGCTGTGGCTGGAACTTGAAGGACCAAAAGAGAAGAGCTTCAGGTCTTTATTCCACAGCTCTCTTCCTGCTTGGCCATTGCTTAGCTGCAACAACATGATTTTGTCTCAGAACACAGCTCCCAGTGAGTGGCACCTTTCCTGGCTACAGGTCTCATCAGGTTCCAGACTGTTCTCTCCCCTTCCCCTTCACAAGGACTGGGAACATCTTCTCCCTGCGGCCAGACCTAGAGCACTTGCCTGACTCTTACTGCTTTCCCTTAACCTGTCCACACTTTTGTAAGTCATTCATTTACTAAACCCTTTCTTGCCATCCTTTGTGAATGCAGTTTGTTTCTTTCTGATGACTCATAAATATGTTATTTGATGAATTTAAAGAATAAGCATTATTTGCTCATTTATGAACTCTAATAAGTGAATGATATAGTACTACATGCAATGGTTGTCACATATTTCAGCCACAAAAATGCACCATATTGAAAATCATTTGCATGAAAATTTGCCAAAAAGAAATGTCTGGTGAATTGGAATTGATTGTTATATTAAAGGATCCAAAGAAAAGATATACAAAAAGATATTTATTTTCGTATTATTTTCTACATAAAAATTGGGAGAGGTAAGTCTTTTGGAAATGGGAAGGGCTCCAAGATATGAAGAGAAAGGGGAGAGAGAAGTAGAAATGATTGAGATACGTTAGGTGCATGGACCATCTTCCCATGATGAATGTAATAATTGTGCACTGCAAACACACTCTAATGAAATTGAAATACGAAAACATAATTTGAGCTGGGCTAAATGGTATCCCTGGAATGCCAGTTATTTGGGAGGCTGAGGCAGGAGGATTGCCAGTTTTAGGCCAGCAACTTAGGAGACTCTGTCTCAAAATAACATAAAGAGCTGCAGATGTAGTTTGGTGGTAGATTGCTTGCCTTGCAAGGCCCTGGGGTTCCATAACCAGCACTGCAAACAAACAAACAAACAAAAAACGTGTATAATCAAAAGAAGGCTGTTGATAATATTTGTGTTATTGTTTAGATCTACAGTGGCTCCCAAATCCCTTGTGTGCTCAGGAGTGGGGCTTGTGGAGGGTCATTGAGCTAAGGGGGCTCTAGAGCTGCCTTGCAGCTAGGAGCTGGGTCCTGCTAGGAGCCAGGTCCCCCGGGGGCATGGCCTGGAAGGGTCTGTCCTCCTCCCCGCTCCTCCCTTCTTAGGCTGCTTCTTGGCCACCATGAGTTAAGCATCTCTCTTACACCCAAGCCTTTCCACCATGACATTTCCATCTTCGAGCCAGCTGACCAGGGACTGTAACCATGAGCTCAAGTAAACCTCTCCTTTAAACTGTGGGTGTCAGATATTGTGTCCCAGCAATGAGAAGGTGACTAAATTTGTTGTTGAAGAAAAATGATGTTCCCATTAAAAAGAACGAGAAATATCATTAAGTACCAAAATAGCAAAATATCTATGATGTACTTTTGAGTAGATTTAAAAATATCACCCAACTGTACATGTAATACATTCTAATATTTCTGAAAACGAATACTAATTCATTTATTTTAAAAATGTACATTGAGTATCTATTGTGCATCATGGTGTTTTTCTAGGCTCTGGGAATTCAGCAGGAATAAAACAAATGCAATATACCTGGTCTCACAGAGCTTCCGATCCATAGGGAGAGGTGAACAATAAATAAAATTAGCCAAAATATATAGTATTTAAGAGGCAAGAAATGCAGAGAAGCAATAAAGAATGTCAGACATTGGGTACAATGTGAAAAAGTCAGAGAGGGCCTCAGGGAGAAGATGATATTGCAGTAAATTCCTAAAAAAAAAATGAGAGAAAAAGCCACAAACATATTTGGAGAAAGAACATTGCTGGTAGAGGGTAATGGCAAGTGCAAAGGCCCTGAGGCTGAACTGTGATGAACAGCAAGAGGGAAAACTCTTTAACAGTAGTTACTCCCAGGAAATACGGACAATTTCTCCTTTTGAAGAGATATTCAGTTTTATTTTGTACACTTTGCATTTCACTTGAATCTTTTTTTTTAAGACAGTGTCTCACTTTGTAATGCAGGCTGGCCTTCAATTCACTGTGTAACCCAGATTGGCCTTGAACTCACAGTGATCCTCCTGCCTCAGCCTCTCCAGTGTTGGGATTACAGGTATGCACTACCATGCCCAGTTTACTTGAATCTTAAAGCAGGCATATATATACACTTAAAACAATTTTAAACCAATTTACTCTCTCAAAGAATCAGAAAGCAAAAGATGTGATATGGGTCTAGCACATGCCAAGAAATTAAACATGATTTTCCAAAAGTACCAACATTTTCACAGGAAGTGACTCTAGAAATTTTGGGTCAGAATTGCATATTGATAAGGCAGGATTATTCTGAGTGTTGAAAGGCATCACAGTGGCCTCAGTGAAATGTCAGTTCCAGTTTCGAAGTCTGCTGTAACAGCAGACGTGGCAGCCCCACGCCCAGTATTTACATCACATGTCTTGCTGGATACTATAGCCTCTGACAGCAATTTGCATTTACTTCTATTGAGTTGAAGGCATCTCTATATGAGAATATGATGAGATGTCACCATTGCGATTCATTGTCCTTCAACAAACTATCAGCCTTAATAGAAGCTAAGCATTCCCCAAAGCCAGCTGTTAGAAGAAACTGCCCAAAGCAACTTGTTAGATGCCCCATGGGTCATGGAATTGCGTATTCACAGAGTCCCTCTGGGCTTCCAGGGAGCTGGCATCTCAAAGCTTACTGCAAATGACCTCAGGTAGGAGATCATGCAGGAGTTTCCTTCTGTTTATGTTCCTTTTGCACGTTTTTACTGAAAGAGTCTTTCTGAGAATTATTGCACCTCTCCCTTTCCTTATCATTCCTTCCTTTCCTTCATACCTCATGCCCATATTTACCTTCTCATTTTTCCTCTGCAACATATTTTGTACATTTATTCTCCTCTCTACAAATTCCAGCCAGCCTCTCCCTCATCACTGGTCTCTTCTTGTCTTCTTCTCTTTTCCTTTTTCCTATGTATTCTTTTTAAAAATTTATAGTTATATTCATAATGTAAAGCTGAAATATATTTTAATAGGCTTTAGACATTTTTACTTTCTTCAGAAAGAAAACAAAACACGAGGGAAAACTGTAAATACAGAAATAAGTTAAAATGTTTTTCACCTAAAAAATAAAACAGGAAGGGCTGGGGATTTAGCTCAGTGGTTTTGCCATCTGCTGCACAAGTGCAAAGACCCGAGTTCGATCCCCGGTACCAATAAATAAATAAATTAATTAATTAATTTAAAAAACAGGACTAGGAATCCTGCCTGAGTGGATTCCTATTTCTATAATTGAAATCAATCTCAGACCAGGTATGTCCAGCCTGTGACCCACAGGCTACAAGAGGCCCTACGTAGCTAGTAGGGTGATCCCACAAGACTTCTCAGCATACTGTGATTATTAGCAATTTGTTTCTTTTAATGTTTTTGAGATGGGTTCTCTTTATATAGTCCAAGCTGATGTCAAATTCGCAATCCTTCTGCCTCAGCCCCCCCCCCCCGCCCCCCGTCCCCGGAGTGTTGAGGTTACAGGGATTTGTCATCATGCCAGGCTTTGAGAGATACTTTTCATGACTCGATTACCCTGAAGCATCAAAATTTAAAGGGTAGAATACTTTCAATTTGCAAAGGCTCTATAGCTGCCCTGCTACCACCATCACCACTGGCTGTGCAGCTATAGTGCAGAGTTCTCTGGCCGGGCATAGACCCCTCAGAAGCTGGTGAGGATGGGAAGAGCCCAGGAGCAGAAGTGAAAGCAGCTCTTGTGGCCCCGGTTGCTTCTCTTTCTGTCTCTTCCCTCCTGCCTTTCCATACTTACTTCTAGCAATAACAGACTACATTTTGTGTGTTTTGCTACAGATTTCAAATATGGCTAAATATCACTTGATCTTTCTTACCAAATAATAGAACCTGTCTCACTACATGGATTGGAAGAGTCCTAGAGCTAATTCACACTTCGAAAATATGAGTCAGAAACCTTAAAAATGTGAGTCTTTATAACCTAGAGGTTCCATTTCTACAAATGAAAGAAATTAATATTTAATCATATACACAAAAATTTTTTATCAGAGCATTGTTTATAACATTGAAAACAAAAACCAACCTAAATCTCCAACAAGAAGGAATCAGTTGTGTAAGAACAAAGTATTCATGTGAAGTACTGTACAAAATGTTTTATACCAGTGATTTATTTCCTTTGTTTATAACATGTTATAAGCTTTAAAGTAAAATGAAAAACATTACAAATGATATCATCTGTTTTTAAAAACGTCATATATGAAACCTTTAAATAGTACCTTTAAATAACACCAAAATATTACCAGTAGTTAGCTCATGGCTCATGGCGGGTGTGTGTGTGTGTGTGTGTGTGTGTGTGTTAAGGATTGTTTTCATTTTATTCTTTGTGCTTGTCAGTAGGTAGGTTTTCTGTTTTCCAGAATGAACCCATAAGATATTTTAAATACCAAAATGCAACAAGAGTCTTTCATCGTTTGTTTCGGTTAACCCCTTTTTCATTAGTGATCACACTAAGTGGGGGAAATTTTGAGAATGCTGATAGCGTTCAATGGGGCAGTATGAATGTACTCATTTTACCTGAGTGTTTGTGGCTCTCAGTACAGTTATTTTGGAAGGAGGAAGAGCACTGGGCTTTTAACAAAAAACAAAAGTTAATTGACGGTAATACAGGGCTATTTGTTTTGACTTTACTTATTCTATGCTTAATTTGTGGGGAGGGGTAGTCTTTTGTTTGTTCTTCTTCCTACTAAATGTAGCATAATTTCTGCTCAACACAACACTTACTGAACAGTTCATTGTGAGGAACAAATGGATTCTAAACAGGAAAGTGCACTTTGGACATTATAACATCTGAACAAACACAGAGTGATATGAAAGTATTGTCTTAGGCTCAAGATTCTTCACTGGTTGCACTTTTTGTGTTTCTTTGTTGTTTGGATTTTGATTTGGAGGCTGGATCTTGCTATCTTTTCTTGGTTGATCTTGAACTTCTAGGGTCTTGCCATCCTCCTCCCTTAACGTCCCAATAACCTGGGTGGGGCTACAGGTCTAGGCCACCATGCCCAGCTGGTTGAAGTTTTGCAGTGGCCCTTTTGCAATTAGGGTGGCACAGTAATACATGATGGTTGTTATTTGCAGCTTGCATCTGAGTAAGACCAGCACAAAGACTTCAGGTACACCTTTCTGACCACTGGTTGTTTCCTGTGTCTCCTCTTGAACTTAAATTAGCTTACTGAACAACTGACTTCCTTTGCATTGTATAAAGGGCCTAAAAACTTTGCCTCTTCCAAGTAAAAACATCACTGAGTGAAAACAATTCTGAATGAAAAGCAGAACCCTAACAAATCTCAAAAGATCAGTAAGTTTGGAGCGGTAATTTCCAATAGATGCTCCTACCCCAGCATTTCCCACAGCGACATCAAGATTTCGAAGGATAAGGGCAATTTTTGTCTTTATAGGTTCCTTTCTTCATTTAAAAGAAGCCTGATTTAATATTTTTAGATTGCACTGATATAAAAATGAATATAATTTAGGTTAGATTCCACATGTGCATTCATTATTAATCTTATTATTCTCTTCTGATTTTAAGTAAGATTAAAATCAAACTATTTTCATAGTCCATTAAAAATAAAACGGGCCATAGACACTGTGCCTAATAGATAAATCAGTGGTAGCATCTCTTGGGGAATTATTGAAAATGCAAATTCTGGCTTCCTACCCCAGACTTAATGAACCAGAATCTCAGCAGTGTGTTTGGACAAGCCCTCCAGGTGAGTTCAAGACACATTCTTGTTTGAGAACAACTGGTTTACACAATTCAAAACTAGACAGGTTGAATCTTACTCTGCAAAGGATGAAAATTCTCCTTATTGACCCCATTTTTTTACTGACAGGATACGCAAATGACCTCTATGGTCACAGGTCTATCATTAGAGATCAGGTTGGGTCATCATCTTGAGTCATCATCTTTTTGACTATTTTCTAAACTTGGCTTTATCACAGAGAAGATGTTTAAAGCTTAATACGCAACATCATATAACTGATCCACTCATTCAAACTTTAAATAATTTTACAGTAGCAAATATTATCTGGGGGGTGAAAAAATGGTATACATTCTAGTTACACTCTACATCTATATGTAAAACAAAATACATGTTTCAAAAAACCACGGCCCTGTGCAAAATTGCAGAAATAAACACTACAAGCTTAGGGCGTTAGGGCACACCACTGTCAGCAACACATAAAAAGTAGATAGGAACCTAATAAAACCAGTAACAGTCTTTTTCTCATCTTCAATGGTTAATAAATGCACAAGTACTACAATACATGTAGCATTTTAGCTTGAAAAGCTCCTGAAACTTGCATGTGGAAGTGGGCCTCAGAAGAGTTGCAGCTTTTAGTTATTGCAAATGGGAAAGGAGATTATCTGAAACTCAACAGCTGCCACAAGAGGGATGGGTGAATGAGGGTCCTGGTGCACGAGGTGAAATAACAGAGCTGGTTTATGTCTGAGCCGTGTGCATTTGTGTCTTCCTTTGCAGCTTGGTTCACCTAGGTGAAGTTTTCTGCATACCTCGTGTTTCTCCCAGGTGAAATCATGCATAAGCAAATGCAGAATTTGCATTACTCCCAAATTGTTCCCTAATGGAACAAAAAACAGTTTCTCAAACAAGCACAGCAGAACTGATCCTGTGTGCATAATGCTACGGTTCTAGACATAAACTCCATATCCAAGTGTTACTTCTACATCTAAGCATTGATCTATGTACATTCTATGAGTCCAGTGTCACTGCTTTAGATACAACATTGAGCATGAGTGGATGAGAAAGATACAGTATGTGTGTTGATGCTAATGTAGGATAAAACCTATTAGGAGTAATAGTGCATCACTTAAATATGATCTGAGAGAATTAACTTACATGTCAATCTAAAACTTTTTAATTGTGAGTTTGGTCCATATCTATATTTGTTAATTATAAGGAGTGAGTAGCAACTAGACTGGTCCTTCTCTTCAGTGTTCCACACCAGAGAAAAATTGGTGATGAAATCACATTTTTATTTATGCTTTAGAATCTAGATAAAAGCTTTGTTGATACTAAAAAGTAAATGTTTCCTGGCTCTCTTCTTGTGACACTGATCGTGGGAGTTTTAATCTCTCTCCCAACAGCTGTTTTAAGGAATCAAATACAAGCAGACCTTCTTTTTCATGGTTTTAATATGCACGAATTCCAGTTACCATGGTTTAGTTAAATAACACCAGTCCCTCCACAGCATGGTTCAAGTTTTAGTTACCATGGTATATTAACTGTGAGTAATTGCACAAAACCCAAATTTCATCGCTAGATCTTCAGTCCACAAATCGCTATGTAAATAACAGATGGACATCATGGTCAGTGACTAATGGTGCCGCATCTTTCAAAGTGTGTCTGGGAGTGGTCACTGAGCATCTGTTATGCAGTTGGGTTGCTTTCTTGTGGCCCCGTGGTAAACCTACATGACATTCTATTGAAATGGATACTTGAAGGAGGAAACTGGGCAAGAAAGGTGAAAGTGCAGCAAAGAAGATAACAATGTGACAGGTGTAAATACATTTCATCTTAGTGAAAACAGAGTTACAGAAGAAGTAGAGCCAAGCTTGGGAAGGTTGGCACTGCTGCCATTGTAAATCCTCTCGATGTACAGGCAGAGGACGTTAGTGAAGGTAACTCATCCACATAAATGAGGAAATGGTGCTCCCAAGAGGAGTGAAGCTGTCCCAGAGGTAGAGACACCAGCAAAGCCTTCACATTACAGGAACTCTCAGAGGTATTTCAGGACAGTGAAGGCAAAAGGTAAAATGGTGGAACTGAATCCAAAGTATGGGATAAGGAGAGGAAGCAGAGGAATGATACTTCCCCCAATCATAAATTATATGATGAGAATATGACAAGTACAGTTCCAATTACTCTTGATAAGTTTTACACAGAAGTAATACTTTAGTTCTCTATGTTTATAATGTTTCATAGTACACTAAATAAATATCAGTTCTACTGCTTTTTTCTTATATTTTTGTGGCCCAAGGTAAGATTGAGACATTAACAGTAACAGTCACCATAATGTTTGTGTTTTGACAAAAAAACCTAAAGGTCTCAGAACTATTGAAAGTTTTCATTGACTATTAAGATAGCTTTGCACATTTCAGCCTGTGCAGTGCTATGGTTTGGATCATGTCTTCCAAAGGCACATGTGTTAAAAAGGCTTAATTCCCAGTCCATGATGTTTCAGAAAGTGGTAGAACCTTTAAGAGGTGGGGCCTAACGGGAGAAATTTAGGCCACTGGGAATGTAACCTTGAAGGTCACAGATGCCATGAGGTGAACATCTCTCTCTGCTGTGTGACTCCACCATGCTGTACTGCCTCACCAAAGACACAAAAGTAATGGGCCAGCCGATTATGGGCTGAAACTTCTGAACCAGGGAGCCAGAATAAACACTGCTCTTTATAAGTTATTGTCTCAGGTGGTTTGTCACAGAGACAGCCAGAGAGCTGACTAATGCACACAGTTACTTTTACCATCCCGCCTGACTGCATAAAGTGAGGACTGCCTCTACAACCTGTGGATTTTCAGTTATCTCTGGACTATCAATCAATAGTGATGATAAATGTGATGATATATTAACATTTTGGAAAGCTAAGATAATTTTGTGTTGCCTAATGTCAACAATTGTTACTAAGTCACTAGCCTTATATTCATGAATTACTTATTTAAATGAAGTGTGCCATACCTGTTAAATATGAATCTTGATCCTCAGTTAATTTCTCAAAGGCAGTAAAGTATTTGGTGGCACCGAGCACATTCAGTACTGCAGAAGAATTGTTTAGTTACCACAAAGAATTTCAATCCATTGGCTGCTTGAGGTTTTGGAATCAAATTGACCAATGTTAACTGAATTTTTGGATAAAAATATTTTAGTAATGTGTTGCCCAATTTTTAGATAGCTTTTGCCACCTCTGAAAAATATCTGACACAAATATGATAGATATTTTTAACGTATCCTTAGGAACTGTTGACCATGCCATAATTATGAATGGGAGGAGCAGAAATCTACAAAGCTTATAGTTTTAAAACAATAATTCTTTATGTAGTTATGTTGTAAATCAAAATAAACCTACCTTGGGCTGAGATTATTTCAAGAAAAGATGACCAATGGATGTTTTAAGCATTACCGTTTTTAACAATTAGCTCTTCAGCCTATATGTATAATTTAGAGACCTAGTAGTTGTCTTTTATTAGATGACCAACCTCATCTCCTTTAATCAGCTGGAATAAGGAGGATTTTCAGATAGGTTATTAATCAGATTTATGCATAACTGCCATCCACTGTATTTCTAATTGAAGGCTTGGTGCTGGCTTTTACAAGGAAGTCAAATTCAATTGGAAAATAATAAACCTTTGGAGTTCAAGCTCTGTTCCTCCCACAAATCCTTTACTGTTAGGATGTGATTCAACATGTTTTACTACATTGTGATTGTGAGAATTTCTCTTTTTTAGTGTTGTTTACTGGAAGCAAATGTTTGTGTTCTCTGATTCTGCCTCCATTTATACAACAAATAAATAATCTGGAGAAAAGCTGAATATTTTGTTAATAAATCAGTTGTTTACTCTGTACAAATCTCAAAAATCAGTTTGATTTCCCCCTTTTTCCCTCTTACCAACTGACATCAATTTTTACTGAAATGATTGAATTACCACATGTTTTGACATTATGTAGGCATGCCTTCAGCCAACATTAGGCCACATGTTATAAGAAACCTAAAACTCAGACAAATTATTTAAAGATTTCTATCTAGACTATCACATTTTTATTGTGTGAATGATTGATTGAAATTTGTTGGGATTCCAGAAAAACTAAAGCTCTCTCAATGGAAGCAAGGCATGATTTGAATATTTATAAGAAAGTTGGCAATTCCACAATATGTTTGCTTTAGCAGAGGCAATTAAATACAAAATAACAAAAATAGGGAATTTCACACAAGAGTGTGGAAAGAATGGAGTGGGAAAATATAGAAGTGGAGTATATTAAAACTACATTGGGATTTGTTTATGCTTGTGTGATACCTTCATCAGAGATGATTAACCGAAGTTTTTGAATGTTCCATGTATAAAATGCACTTACATGTTATGTGTATACTTTTCCTATTCAGAAATGTAATTATGGTTTGAAGAACCAGAAGGAAATTATGACTATAACTGTAAGAAGCAAAATATATAGGCTGGTTCCTCTCCCGGAACACTAGATGCTAATGCCTATACTCAACTAGCCTCTCCTGCATGGAGCTATTTGGATACCAACTGGAATGTTTAATAGCAAACTGGAATTTAAGCACCTCTGTTGACCAAGCCAAGTGGCTGCTTCCTTTCACTTGCCAGATGTAGAACACTGTTTCACTAGGCCTGGAAAGGAAATGACATTCTCTTAACTATGCATGATGTGCCAAATACTGTGCCACACACATTTGACACATTATTTTGTTTAAGATCTTTACTGCAACCTAATGCCATATGTCTAGGTGCACTCATTTCAAAGATGAAGGAACTATAATTCAAAGATAAATAAATCTTTCAACTAGAATGTTGCATGAAAAACAAAGGAGACAGAGGATATTAACAGTGCAAAACAATTTATGTCCTTTCTTCAAAGCATGCCAAAAAATAGTACATATTGCCTAAACATAAATACATATGTATAAATATTTAAGAATATGGGGTAGGAATGGCAAACACCAAATTAGGTTGGTTTCTCACTGGTGGAGAAGAATGTGATCAGACACAAATACACATAGTCTCCCTGAATTTTCTATCTTCAAGCTAAGAATTATTATGTCATTCTCTACACATTGTGTGTAGCTCAAGTATTTTGTAAAGGTGAAAAATTTAAAGGCTGGTTTGATGAGTTGCTGAGAGTCACACAGCCATTAAAGAGGACGAAGAGCTGATTTGACTCCAAACCTACCAATACTCAACGCAGAGTTCTGTCTGCTTTTCCCCACACTCTGTGCCAGCTGGAGAAGGTTTCTGCCTTCTTCTAGAAGCAGCTTATCTAGAAATAAAAGGTCTGATTGGTTATTGCTCCATGACTATAAACCGTGGATGCTGGTAATGTGGACAAGAACCAGAAAGAACCAAGTAGGCATGTTCTAAAGGACCAATGCTACTTACAGGAGGATAAATGTGAGTAATTGGTAAGAAAATGGATGCATCTTGAGACTATAATGCTAAACAAAATGCATCGGACACCGAAGGTTAAATAATACATGGTTTCTCTTATCTGAGAAACCCCAAGTACAAATAATTTAGAACAAAATAAAATAGAGATGATAGAAAAAGGGAGATAGCCTATGTTAGAGATGGGAAAGGGGTCTGACGATGAGGAGAGATGGGGGAAATAAAAAGAATCAAGATGCAGTAATACACATTGTGATAGTTAACTGATTTTGTCAAATTGATCAAGAAACACACAACGAATTTGGATCAGCATAGTTCTGGATGTGGCTGACTGGATTTACTGAAGCTGGAAGACTCACCAAAGGGAGGATTGTCCCCAGAATGGTATAAAAGGGAAATGAAGAAGGAAGGCTGGCTTCTGATCTTCCAAGGAGCTTCAGTCTTTACCTTCACCTTGGACATCATCTACTGGCTTCCAGCTCAGACCCTTCAGCCTTCTGGTGGAGACCCTTCAGTCTCCTGATATGAACTTACACAGGACACTGCACTGAGCTCCAGCCCTTCAACTAGAACTTTCGGGCCTCCAGTGCCTAGACAGACCTTCTGCACTCTTTCTTCTGACTCTGTGGGCAGCCATTGTAAGCCTTCCTGGTAAATTCTGATATATTTGTATATCTTGCATTAAATCTGTTTCTCTAGTAAGCACTGACTGATACACACATACATACCAACTCTCCATGATGAATGTACTTATTATGTATTGCAAATGTATTTTAATAAAAAGAGGAAAAAAGAAACTCATGTTACTGAGGAATTACAATGGACATTCACCAAGATCCTTTATCTCCTAAATGCCATGGTTCTCGCTGCTGTGGCTGCACCTACGACCACCTTCTGAGCTCCCCAAACAACGGAACGGAACATTATTTAAAACTTCGCTAGTTTAGTACCCAGTATGGCAATGAAGCTAAGCAAATTGACTGTGAAATGCCATCACATTCATAGCTCTTTTCAGGAATAATGTCTAGGAATAACTGGATGCTGGCTGCAAAATTAATTTTTGATGCACTTCTAAAGAGCTACTATTATTAAAACTCTAAAATTGACTTCTCAGAATGTTCTTTTTCTCTCTGTTCCTTTCCCAATCACTTACAGAGTCCATAGAAAACTATGATTAAAACTGAACTTTGGAAACATTTACCTTTGCATACTTTATTTTGCACTATAAATTTATTATCTCTCTATTTATACTCAGCTGATCAGTATCTTCCTGGCACCTAGCATAGACCTTCACATACAATAGGCAGTCAGTAAATATTTGTTGAATTTAATGAGCACATGTGCAAATAATTATGAGAAATATTACCTGATCCGTGCATTTATTTCATAAGGGAGGCACCAGAGTATAGTGATTTAAAAGTCTCAGCAAAGGGTCAGTAGTTGGGAACAAAGGCAGCATAGTAAGACCACCTCTCTGGAATCTTTGTCCTATTAGCTATGGTACTTTGGGCAAGTTAACCTCTGTGAATCTCAGCTTCAGTTTCAAAAAAATGGGGATTATACCAAACTTCCTCATTTAAGGTTGTTGAGAGTATTGTACACTACCTCTAAGGTACTTAGAATAATTCTAGGTACATAGTGCTTCATGTATTTTAGCTCTTGTCTAGATAAAATTTAGTTCTAGCTATATGACCTTTGTTTTCATGATCAAGACAGTGTTTATATCTCATTGGTGTCTAAATAGGTTTACTTAATAAAAAAAAAATCCACTTTATGGGGCTACACATCCTTTCTTCCCTCTTATCAAAATTTCTGTTTCCTAACAATAAAGTCACCATTCACCCACTATTGCAGAAGAAAAATGACTTTAATCTCAGAGGCAACATTAAAAATAGGGAAAAAGAAAAAGAATCAATAAAGGCAAAGGTCATAGAAACTGATGATTCTTACATAAAGCAAGGCTTCTGAACATGAGGTTATAACACAGGCTTCAAAAATGCAGGTAAGCAAGACATCTGCAAGAGAAATTCCATGATTTGGATACTAATATAAAAACTATTCTATAATTCAGACTTTCAAGGTAGCCATGTAAATGAAAAGACTCGAAATAAGTAACTATATATTCAACAGTTTCCTTTTCTAGCAGTTGTTTTCCTCTCTGTAGAAACCTAGATTAAGTCACACACACACACACACACACACACACACACACACACACACACACACACAGAGTACTGTGCCCTGAATCCATTTTTTTCTGAATCAGTCACATTCTCCACCGCAGAGAACTTAGATGTAGCTGCAAGAAAAAACCATGAAGTGGCCAGGCTGGGGTCAAGCTAAGCGTGTTATTTCTTATGGCTCCTATGAATCAGTAGATGTGGCCAGTATCAAGCACTATAAAAATGTTTATTTTAATCAACTTCAGAATTTTTTAAATGATTGTTTCACATACATAAGAAAAAGTTACCAACATTTATTACATAGAGTAGCAGCTTTGAAATACTTTTTTTTTATCATGATCCCCAATAAATAACACATTTCATTGCAACCCACATGCTCTATTTTATTTCATTTTATTGAAATTTGGCTGTGGCCACTGAATTTATTTTCACAACTCACTCGTGGGTCGTGACCCTGTGTAGGGAAAACACTGTCCTAGGATGTTGTGTCGAGAAACTTTCCCACAGAAGGTCTCTGATCAGCAGCAGAGGGCAGAATTCGGAGGTGCGGAGAGGTTGAGAGGGCTCTGGGCCCTGCCGGAAGTGCGCCATCTCTCTGAAGTTTCATTTCACTCTTAAAATTTACCCGGCTTTGGCATTCATTTGGTATAAAACGCTGTGATTCTCCCGCTTGAGTAACAGCGTGGCTCTGCAGACCCGCGCTGTGTTGCCGGGGGCGGCCTCGCCTGCTGCCTGCTCTGTGCTGCCCAGGACAAGCACCCTGAGCCTGCAAAGCAGGTCGAGGGATGATGGACGGACCCCAGAAAGCACGGGATGCAGCATGGGCTCGGGCCTTTCGGCTGCCGGACAAAGACTGCGGCTGAGCTCGAGGAGAGAGGATGAGATGAGGACGTTTCCCGTTGCCCTTCGCCTGTGTGGCAGGTCCGAGCGTGGCCCTGCGCCTTTCTCCACTTCTGGGCCTGATTGCTGAAAGGTGAGCGCCTAACTGGATGACTCAGACCCTCATTAACCCAGGCCCTGAACGCACAGCCTCCAGGCGGCAGGAAGGGGACAGGCAGTGCTAACGAGCTCACCCCGCGACGCGACGGGCTGGAGAGCTGGTAATGATGAGCCAGATGATAAACGTGGAGCCGCGGAATCACTCACGGAGAAGGGAGAACAAGTAAATTCTTATTTTTCCTTACAATTGGCTTAATATCATCCTTCCCCTCAATCAGCCAGCGCCAAGATCAGAGCGGGCGGAAAGAAAACAGAAATAAATAAAGCAGGGGAAGGAGACCCTTTTGCATTTTTAGGCCTTTCCTTTTCTTACTTGGTATCAAAGAACGCAGTGGCTTGGTGGAAATCCAAAGATGAGATGAAATGATGTGAGGCCTGTGTTCTTTCAAAGGGAAATTCTGTGACAGATCAAACTCCTCCTCAGTGATACGACACCCAGAAATCTGGGCTTAGGTATATGCGTAAGTGAAAATAAGAACTCAAAAGAAAGCAAAGAAAATTTTCTTTGATAAAATTATAGCTATATAGATACAGATATAGACATGAAAGAGGTGAATATAAGTAAGGGGGTTCAGGAGAGATCTCTGTTTCATAAACTCAGTGGAACATTGCTACAATCAGCCACCTAAAGGTTAGGATTCTCTCTCTCTCTCTCTCTCTCTCTCTCTCTCTCTCTCTCTCTCTCTCTCTCTCTCTCTCTCTCTCTCTCCTCTCTCTCTCTCCTCTCCTCTCTCTCTCTCTCCTACTGTGCTGTTATCTCCAATCATAAACCTGGCCTTGTAACTAAAGTAGATTTCAGCAGAATACATTACTCCAGTAATAAAACGAACCCTGCAATTAGAAAAGATGAGCTTCTTATGTTTAAAAGTACAATGGAGTTCATTTATTTCATGATTAAAAGAATGAAGTATATGTGTACAAATGTGAATTTCCAAGAAGTTGAACACTGCATTTTCCTAGCTGAAAACACAGCAATGAACTCCAAGTTAAAGAAGTTATTTCAGGGAGAAGAAGCCACTGTAATAATATTTAATTACCCTCAAGAAAAAATAAAATTGGGTTGCTGCAGAATTTCAATATGAATCTCTAAAATACAGGACATAGAATCTCTAAAACTCTGAGGGATTTTTGACTGCCAGATATACTTAAAATGTACAATCAAGACTGTTTCATCAAAGAGTGTTTTAATTTTTGTAACTATAAAATAGAAGGTTAAACCATGTAACAAAATTATCCGGGTAAAAACTTGAAAGCACTTTTGAATGACACCCAAGTATGCTGCTGGATGACTTATGAAATTCTTGGGAGGTGGTGTGAAAACTCTGAAGTCTATAAAATGCAGGGGTGGTGTTTTTCGTGCAATATGCCTACAGGTATGGGAGGGAAAGGCTGTCATTTTTGTCTTTTCATCCCAGTTTCCTCCTATCCAGGGCCTCCCCTCTGGCTAGAAAGCCAGACTGTCATTATGGGCCACCTACTAAGGTTTTTAATATCTAGAAAATATCTGAAGTCTGTGTAGATTACTGCTGGGTAGTAAAAGCTGATATAAAGCAGATTATTAGAGACATTAGCATGTCTTAGAAATCACTATGGCAATACTTTTTAAAATGTATATACCTTTTACTTTTATCGGCACAACATTCACATGAAGCAAGAAATATAATTTCCACATTTTAAGTGAAAGAATTAAAGTGCAGGGTTCTGCTACACAGCCCCTGCCCCCAAGCTGGGGAATATCCTGTTTTATAAGTTCTCACAGCACCTGAACTTTTTCTTTACAGCACCGACTACACTCACAATTGAGTAAAAATAATTAAGGCCTCAACTGGGAACTTCCGGGGAGCAGGAACCTGTCACTAACTTTTGAGTACCTAGCATAACTAGCACAGAAACGGTGTTCTGAAAAGGCCTGATGACCCAGTACACGTACCGGTGACATTTCCCAAAGGCCCATGGGGAATAAAAACCACAACTTGAGCGTCCATTTTTTTTTTATTGGAAATCCCTTATTCCTTCTATTCTATTAACTACAGGGAAAATATGTTGTGTCTTGATAACACATTTTAGAACCAGACTACATGACTGGGGATCCTGGTCCTGCTGGGTGCTGGTTGTGTGACTTAGGCAATTACTCACTGACTCTTTTTCTTTGTATTCCCATCTATAAACTGGAAGTAATAAGGGCTGCTGCCTCACAGAGTTGTGGGGGTTATGTTTGTCCACACACAGCGCTGAGGACAGGCCCATGTATGGTGTGACTAGCAATACTACTGCTAAACTGCACCACTGTGACTATCACTGCTACTGCTACCATCATTGTTATTCTTACAGTGAGCTGTCCGACTCTTCTCAGAAGACCTAACTCTTAAGTGTGAAATAGTCTGAAGGGAGCCATGTTTGCCAAACTCCCTGTCATTCAGTTTCTGCTCTCCAGGGTGCCAGGCGGTTTTCCTAGCTTTGTCTGTGTTGCTTCCTAAAAGCAAAGAGCAGCAGAAGTAGGAGGTGAGCAGGGCCGACAAGTACACGCACCCCAAGCTGGGAGCTGCACACCCTCCAGATCCAACTGACTCTTCATCTTCCTGAGTGCTACCACGCTGACCCTGATGGATGCAACCTTCAGGCTCTGACTGCTTTCTGGGATTTGGCACACAGAAAGCTCTCTCTCTCTCTCTCTCTCTCTCTCTCTGCAGGCTGGTCTTGAACTCACAGCAATCCTCCTGCCTCAGCCTCCCGAGTGCTGTGTGCCCGACTTATCACCTCTTTAATATTACGTGAGCACCTTAACCTCCCTCACCTGGTTTCTATAAAATAGATTTATTTAATATGTACCTCTGAAATGACTGCAAAAACCTGGACTAAGCTATTTAAAAGCCCATTCCAAGATGTCTGGTCCTCAATAAACATGAGCTGAGTTTGCGTCTAAATCTAATTCTTTGGCACCAGGCTCCAGAAAGAGCCTCGTTTAACCTTCGACCCTTAGCAGCATTTCTAGCAGAGGGATGGTATGTGGCTGCTGGGTTTGGATATGTGCTTGCATTTCCATTGTGTTGATCCCTACTTTAAGGAGATAGATTCAGTCCAGACTCCCCCACTCCTTCCTACAGGGACCCTGCCTCGAAATGTGTGGGTTCTTCTAGACCCGCTGTATGCATCTGTGTTTTCAGACAAGAGTCCCACCCTTTCTCGTCTTGTCCCTATCAGCCCTTGCAATTGTTCCCTTCCTACTTTGTCCCTGTACGATGGCCTTGTTCTAACGTGAACAAACTCTATGAACTAGGCTTCCTAGGAAATGTAAAAGGAAAATGGATGATTGCTGCCTACTGCAATATCTTAGCCTAGTGATGGTTTTATTTTGTTTTTATTTGATTTGTTTTGTTTTGTTGTATTTGGGATTGAATCCGGAGCCTTTGCACTGAGCTACATCTCTGATTTTTCATCTTTTATTCTAAGACAAAGTCTCGCTATGTCACTAAATTGCCCAGGCTGGACTCAAAATTGGGGTCCTCCTGCATGAAACTTCTTTAATGGTTTTCAAACTCTGATCTCACAATCTCCAGTCTTGGCACTTAAGTACATGTCTCAGTCTGTTGTATGATACATGTTTATATCAGTGTAATTTTCCATAAACACACTTTAGCTGATCCAAAATAGAAAAAATTTTCTTACCTCTAGAAATGTACCCTGAAATCATCTTCCAATACTTCTATGAATTTTTCTGATACAAAGCTGGTGATAAGCAATAGTTGAAGGTTTATAGTTAAATCTATGAACATTTCACACGTAAGTGAAGTATGAAATAGCTCCTCGGCGAGGGCTTAGAATAAGAATGGGCTTTTTCCTCGTATGAAAGCTCATTTATTTTCTTCCTTTAATAATGGATATAGTGGCCCCTGTTAGCTAGGTAAATAACTTAAGAGGAAAATGAAAAGGATATTTCAAGGTTTATAGTTTAATGTCATCAGATGATATGTGAATATCATCGTTTAAGACAAGATTTAATGTTGAATAATGTATTAATTCATTTCTTGGAATATGTCCTATGATTTTGATGTTCCACAAATTTGAAATTATAATCTCTGACAATGTGACATACCATCTTCAAAATATAGATTAGTGTAAAGCTCTTAATGCATGTTTTATCCTTTATTTCAACTTTTCTCACAAAGAAATCTGTCCAGTTCTTTTTTGTTGCTCTTGGAGAAATCAGCCTTGTCAGTGAACGCACGCACAAACTGTGTGGTGATCCAGGCCCTGAGCAGTGAGTCTGATCCACAGCATTCCCTGCTGCCAGTGCTGACAGCTACATGAAGCCTAACTTGATGTCCTGCATATCTTGACTCTCTCCACCCTGAATCATTATTGCTTCTACTGTTAAAGCTGCCTTGTAATGTCGAAGGTCATGTCACTGTGTGACTTAAAATCCTCTTCAATACCAACAAGTAGACAGCACAAATCCAACTGTTTGACACCCAGCAAGCATCCTAAGAACCAGCTGGCTCACCTTGAACTTCCCAGTTTCCTCTCCTACCAACCCCTGCTTGGAATGCCATGTCCCAGCCCACGTGAGCTATTTGCACTTTCCAGTCCTTTGGTTTCTACATGATGGTCATGGAATGTTCTCCACTTGATTGTACACTCATCACCACCCAGCTACTTCTGATTGGCACTCAATTATCACTTTATTAAAGAACACCCTCTGCCTTCTCTCTCAATCAATTCTTTCTTGATTCTTCAATCTCTGAGCAAATTATTTCCTTCTCTTCTCTCTCTCCTTTGTGATACCTTGGTGCTTTGAGCATTGCATATACCTCCATGCAATAACAACTTATGCAGTATTGGTTTATATTTTTACCCCCAAGGTTAAAGAATGTGTTTGCAAAACTGGAGCTAGAGCAATTTAACCCATAAACATTTTCATATAAATGAAAATAAGTTCTTAAATGACAACCAATTTATTTGCTTACTGCAGGAGGGCTATCATTCGTTGTTTTCAATAGGAATTATATTCAAGCTTCAGGAATACTTGGAAATAACTCTTTTCTTAATTCAAATTAATGTTAATATGTACAAGGCTTCAAGAACAAAATCATACTCCATTAGGAGCTTATCAAAGCATAGAATTGGCCCCCTTGAATGAGTTATACTTGGAATATTTTTAAAAGAAGGAATGATGAAAAGTCAGAAGCAAATTATTTAAAGGTAAGTAAATCAGTTATTAGTTGTTATTGACTTATAAGTATGGATTTATATACTTTCCTGTGTGGAATGCACTGCGCCATTATGTCTAAGAGTTTTGCCTCTGGAATCAGACTGAGTGGGTTAAAATGCACCTCTACCATTTGCTCTAAGTTTGAGTTCTTGGATAAGACAACTAATCACTCCATGTCTCAATTTTCAAATCTGCAAAATGGAGCTATAATGAACCTACTTCATAGGGATAGTATGAGGATTAAATTGGAAAACTCACCTGTACAGTGTAGCAGTTAATTCTCCATACCAGCTTTATTTAATTAGCCTTGTTAAAAGAAAGAAGATAAGTTTACCTAAGCAAAAGGGGATGCAGGTGGTCAATGTGATATGACATTGCTATAAAATGTTCTATGATGCAATAAAGCCACCATGGCTGAAACAAAGATTCTCAGAATCTGACCTAAACCCAGGCATGATGGTACATGCTCATAATCCCAGCACTGTGGAAAGCCAAGCCAGGAGGAATCCTGGTTCAAGTCCACGCTGGGCAACTTAGCAAGATCCCATCTCAAAATAAAAATATAAAAGGCTGGGATGTAGCTCAATGTGAAGATCCTGGGTTGATCCCCAGCATTGGGAGGAAAGGAACAAAATTCTGCCAAAAGTACCAATGTAATTACTCCTAGATGGCAAACGGGAAGTTAGGATGAGCAGTTGTAAAGAGAATGCAGTCACTTACTCTGCACTAGCCCCAGAGTTTGTTGCTCCTACTTGGGTACTTTTCTTCTACTCCACAGAAAAAGGAAAACAAGCAGGGCCCAGTGGTACAAATCCAATCCCAGGTACTCAGGAGACTGAGGCAGGGGGATTGCAAATTCAAGGCCACTCTGGGCAATTTAGCAAGACTGTTTCAAAATAAAGATTGAAAGTAACTAGTGATAAAGCTCAGTGGTAGAGCAACCCTGAGTTCATCTTCCAGTACCACCAAAAAAAGAGAGCGAGAACAAACTGAAAAATGAGAACTAGAAAGGAAATTAGAGTCTTAACAAAACTAACAACAAAATATTTATTTCCCCCAGATATTATTATATGAGTGAGATTATTCACAAATACTAGAAAACTCAAGAGTCCTGGGCATATTTCATTAAAAATTTTAATTGACATGTAATAATTGTGTATATTAATGGAGCCCAATGTGGTATTTTAGTACATATACACAGTATGTAATGATCACATTTGACTGATCACGTATCCATCACCTCAGACATCCATCATTTCTCTTGGATTTGGAGAACACTCAAAATCTTCTCTTCTAGCTAATTGAAAATATACCCTGTCTTATTCATTATTTAAAGTAACAGATACTTTGGGATTTACTATACTATTCTCTCTACTTATGTATACATATGGAAATTTTTGTAACTTTTTAAAAAAAATGTTAAATGTAAATACACCATAGCAGAATTTTTTTCTTTATCACAAAAAAGAGAGCCTACTTCTGGGCTTTGCTTGGAGTCAGATGGAAAAGTTGAACTCCTTTCCATTTATCTTCTTTGATGGTAAAGTTTTCTATTTATTTTACTTTGAAACTTGGTTCTTTCAATTTTTCTTTTCTTATTTGTTGCTCACCTTTTTTTTTTTTTTGGTACCAGGGATTGAGCTCAGGACCTTGTGCTTGCGAGGCAGGCGATGGCACCACTGAGCTAAATCCCCAGCCCCTGTTGTTCACCTTTTACCAATTGAGTTTATTGCTCTGGCTTCTATTCTTGTGACAACGGAAGCCCAGGGTCTAAACACAGTCACAATGGGACTTGAAGCTCTTCCTTGTCAGAGTTGACCCTGGAAAGCTGCTATAGACAAGTTTTGGCTATTTGGGGGCCACTGTGTGGGACAGGTGATGTCTCCCTTAGTCTTTCTGTAAGATCTAAAATATACTGTCATGTGCAGTGAGGAAGGCTGATGCTGCCGGTGGAAAGGGCCATTGCAGGATGCCGTATCTCAACCCCTTGATTCCAGGAAGTTCAAGTATATTGGCACTGGCACTCCCACCCATGGCCACATTATCTCTGCCCCCAGACTCCTCAAGACAGCAGCTCCTTGGATCAACACCTGGCAACCACCCCACAACACACACTTAGAAAACACATCCCCCTTAAAAATCTTTGCTCTCACCTTGCTCTTGGCTGACTCTCTTTTCAGACTCAGCCTGCTCACATCTGAGCATGAATTACACTTGATCTTAGCCAAAAGGCCGAGAAGCGATTACATCTGAGCATGAATTATACAGTCTTGTTGCTCACACAAAGCCTGCCCGGGTGGTCTCTGCTCTCTGCACCTTCAAAACACTCTCAAGCTCTCTCTTACCTAAAAATAGAACGTGGTGAGAGAATTCAGGCCTATGCTTGATTGGAGGCCAAAAATTAAGACCTGGTAGGAAATATAGCAAGCTGCAAGCTCATGGCAAGGCTTCAGGAGCAATAGCAAGAAAATCAGATTTTCTTGGTTTTGTTTTGTTTTGCTTTTGAGACAGGGACTTACTATGTAGCCTAGGCTGGCCTTAAAATCCAGATCTTCCTGCCCAGCAGTGCTCCCACCTCCAGCCTTCCCAGTGCTGGGATTACACTGCACTGCATACCACCACACCCAGCTTTAAATATTTGGTTTTTTAGGCTTAGATAAATAGTAACATTTGAACAGAAACTCAGTGGTAGAATGGGCCATATATTTACCACACATAGAGAATTAAATTGGCAAAGAAAATGAAAACTTCTTTGCTTTCCTACACTGATCACATCTTTACCTTGAACATCAACCACTGGAAGAGATGAGGTGGCAGATGTTAAATATACCAAATAATGCAGAATCAATACATTTACATTTCAATAGTCTGTGGAATGACTTACAAGATTTCAGGTAACTTCTCAGTCTTTGAGCTTTCTTTTCTTCTCCTTACTGACCCTCAAGATATCATCTGTGTTTGGAGGAGTGACAGTTCACAATTTAGTAGCAACTTCATGGAGGATCTCGAGCTACAGGCCATCAGAAGTTCTTCACTAGTTTCTGCCATGGAGAAGCTCCCTGGGTCCAGTTTCTTGACTATGATCAGGTGAGGTACACCTGGTTCCTCCAAACTTATAACTTATAACTCACAGCCAAATTCTGCATTTGCACCCTCCAAGAGCAAAGTTGCTGCACTGTGCAACCTCACTTCCAACTTCATGACTCAGCCACCCACCAAATCCTCAGCACTTCTGCACTGCTCACTAGGACACTTGGGAACAATTAGAGTCCCTGTACAACTGGTTAAGCTCTGAGGCAGAAGGGGATGCTGGTGGGCTCATCTATACTGTTGTGTTGTGTCCTTCTACCAATATGGTATTACTGCTGCAGGCCATGCTGAACAGATTCATACCATGAGTTGGGCTCACTCTAAGGGATAATACCTCCCATGTGAGTCTGTGAGGGCTGCTAGAACCAAATGCCATAGAGTAAGTGGTTCATTGACAATAGAAATTCTCAGTGGAGGCTGAGAAGTCCAAAGTTGAGGGACTAATAGGATTGGTGTCTGGTGAGGACTCATTTCCTGGTTCATAGATGGTGCCTTCTCGTTGTGTCTCCACATGGCAAAAAGGGAAAGACACTCATTTGGGCCTCTTTTATGAGTATATTAATCTCATTCATGAAGTTTGTGTCTTTCATAATCAATCATCTCCCAGAGTCTCCACCTCCAAATATCATCACATTGGGGTTTAGTTTTCAACCTAATTTTACAGGAACATCAACATTTCCTCTCCTAGTGTATGCTGGGAAAGAAGAGTATGATAACGTGGTTAAGAGTTTAATTCAGGTGCTAAGTCACAGAGACCTACAATAAAATTTCTGTCCTAAAACTTATTTACTTTTGCAAGTAGGAAATGGATAAAGAGATGGAGGGAGCTGGGAGAGTGGAGGAGGGGCTAAGTAAAAGAATTAAGATGTGTTAGGTCCATGTACTAGCTCCCCATGATGATTGTGATCACTATATACTACAAACACATACCAATAAAAATTTAAAAAAAATTTTTTAAATCAAATTTATTTCCTTGGACAAATCATTTTGCCTTGCCAAGCCTATATCTCCTCATCTCAAAAATGAATATGATAAGCCCAGTGTGGTAGTGCATCCCTACGATCCCAACACTCTGACAGGTTGAGACAGGCAGACTGCATCATCCAAACCTAGTCTGGGCAATTAAGCAACTTAATGAGATCCTGTCTCAAAATAAAAAGTTTAAAAGGACTGGATGCAAAGCCCTGTGTTCAATCCTTAGTTCTGCAAACAATTAACATAATAATATTTATGTGATACGATGGTTATGAAAATAGCATCCTGTGTCCCAATATTAACATGTTCACAATTGTGTTTTTGCTTTTCTGCCCTGTAGAATTATTCTTTCTCCAATCTTTCCATCTCCATAATGGTAACTCCTTCCTCTAAATGTTCTGACGCTTCTCTCCATATCATTTCCAAATTCTCAGTAAGCCCCGTTGCTCGGCCAAATGCATGTAGAACCTGATTCGTGGTCCTCTTCTTCACATCAGCAGTTTTGTCCAAGGATAAACTGCCAGTCCCTTCTCAGTTCAGGCAGTAGCAGATGCTATATCAAAATATCTTAGTTGTTTAACCTAAAGAAGTTATTTTTTCACTCACAATCAATAGGTAGCTGTCATCCAAGAAGTGATGTTGTGCTTTTTTTTTTTTGAGACAGAGTCTAGCTATGTAGTTCAGACTTGCCTTGAACTCACTATGTAGCCCAGTCTAGCCTCAAATTTTAGGCGATCCTCCTGCCTCAGCCTCCCAAGTGCCAGAATTTCAGGTGTGCACCACCATGCCGACTTGGTTGTGCATCTTCTACACTGACATCTAAAGCTATAGAGGGGAAGGAATGTGGAGGGTCGCACATAGGAGTTTTTGTGGGCAAGGTCTAGAAGCAGCATACAGCACTCTGACCCATCTGGTCATAGGTAGAGACCAGTCAGATGGCCACAGCTATCTCTAGAGGAAGCTGAGACAGGTACTCTGCCTGTATGTCGAGGAGGGAGTGAAGTGGCTTTGATTAATAGCCCATCTCTGCCACTCTCAACCTAGACATGAATTTCAAGCATTTTTCTCATTGGTTTTCCTGCTTCCATCTTTGAGCTCCTACAATTTTTTTTCTCAGGGTATCAGTCTGATGATTCTTTTAAAACTTAATCCAGATCATGTTCCTTCTCTATTCAAAGGCTTCCAGTAGTTTGCCCTCTCTCCTGTTTATCCCAAAGTCTTTGTCCTGACCTGGAGGCTTTCTACAATCGACCTCCATTCCCTTTCTTGTATCGGTGTTCACCACTCTCCCTTTGCTCGTTCACCTACAGTCACCTGGGCTGTCACACACTCCTTAAAGCGTGCATGACACATTTGGCCCCAGGACTCTTGCATAAGCACTTACTTCTGCCTAGAACACTCTTCCCGTAGGTAGTCTTGGGGCTTACTCTCTTACTTCTTTCAGGTCTATGTTACACTTCAGATTACCAAAGTCTTCCGTGCATAGCCTAAGATGATACCCTAATCCCATCTCTCTCCATTCCCTTTATTATTTCACTGAATGTATCATGTATCTGTAGTTGTTTCTTTGCTTACTGCCTCTCTTCCAAGATTAGAATGCTTTCTCTCATGGGACAAGAAGGTTTCTTTTATCTTTATCTTCCTGAGACGAAGAATAGAGCATAAACAGAGACTCAATGTATTTCTAATACTTAATAATTTTTTTAATTTTCAGATTCTCAACATCTTCATAGCTGTAGTATTTCATGAGCAATGAAATAGTCTCGTATCCCTTCCACAAAATGAGAGGGGAAATTAGCAGAACATTCTAATGACTGACTTAATGTTGCAGAAATCTCGGAAAGAAATACACAGAGACACAGAATTCAGATAAAATAATAAAATTTCTTCTCCCAAGCAGGCGGGAACACCAGAAACCAGTCTGGTCAGTATCTGTGCCCCCTTTTTATATCCTTTTTAGCCATTATCTCATCCCTAGTGGTCTTTGATATGTAAATACAATTCCAGTTCCTATTTACAAGTCACAGACACAAGATAGGCCATATACATTGTAAATTCACCCTGGCATGGTAACTTTGTTAGGTTAACGAAGTGAAGTTACTGGTTAGAGTCAGATAATCCTCACCTTAAACAAGGAGTTACGGGAAAAGCAAATCTTAAAAGAACACATTATTTATTTTACTTCTACAACTACCTTAATATTCAATCTATTAAGTTATCTAAAACTTTTCCTTATCATTAAAACATTCAATAAATGCTTGTTTAGCATATACAAGTAGCCTGGCAGAAAATAATCAACACATGGTGTCAATACTATGATATACCAAGCTTTTCTCTTAGACTGGAAAAAAATTGGTTCTTTAAATTTTATCCATATTTGACTTTTCATGATTTTCCAAAAAGAAGATGCATACATCCAAGAGCAATTTCTTCCTTGTGCTCTGTTCTTTCTTGACATAACTTGCTATTCTCTCCAGTTTTCGTTCTTACACCTCTGCTTTAATACATTTATGTGCTTTACACCAATAGAGTAGTATAAGAATGGGGGTATAGATAGACAAAAAGGAAGAAAATAATTTATAACCCAACATGCTATTAAAAAGGGAGAGATAAAAATTAAACAACCACAACTTATGCTAAAAGGGAATAACAAAATACAAAAATCATAATCAAATGTAACCATTTTTGTTTGATTCAGTGAAATTCAGTCAAATAAACTGACTGTATGGTCAGAACCACAATCTCTTAAACTATTAACAATCCATAGGACTATAATTAAGGTAAATATTTCAGACTTTTCTTAAACATAATATTCCATCTGAGATAACTTGCATAAAAGGAAACAAATCTCACCTTGAGAACAGTGTGCATCAGGAGTCAAAGGTAGAGCTAGACTAGAAATTCTGAATTGTAAAACAAGACCTTAAGATGTGACTTTCAATTAGAGCATAAATGCACTTTAATACTTTGACTATGCCTTCAGAAATGACACCTCTAACCCTGCTCCACTGCTGGTGGGAGTGTAGACTGGTGCAACCACTGTGGAAATCAGTATGGAGATACCTCAAAGAACTAGGACTGGAAGTCCCATTTGACCCCACTATTCCACTGCTGGGGATCTTCCCCAAAGAATTAAAAGAATCATACCACAGTGATATATGTGTGCCCACGTTCATAGCAGCACAGTTTGTGATAGCTAAAACTTGGAAACAGCCCAAGTGCCCATCAACTGGAGACTGGATAAAGAAAATGTGGTTTTTTTATAAGATGGCGTACTACTGAGC
Source organism: Heterocephalus glaber (assembly GCF_053883595.1). NCBI lineage: Eukaryota > Metazoa > Chordata > Mammalia > Rodentia > Bathyergidae > Heterocephalus > Heterocephalus glaber. The sequence continues at coordinate 11,120,752 of NW_028258357.1, read as the reverse complement.
CATCAAAAATGAGAAATTAGAGACATTTATAGCTAAGTGGATGCACATTGAGGCCATACTCTTAAGTGAAATAAATAGGACACACATGTATAAATACTGAATAGTTTCTCTGGTGTGAGAAACTGAAAGTGTAAATAAGGACTAAAATGTATAACAGGTAATGTGAAATAGGAAGAAAAGGGGCAAAGGGGAAGGAAGTGGGAGGGCTAGGGGAAAAGATAGAAGGGAATGGGATTAATATGAGAAAATGGAAAAATAGGAACAAAATCTTTGTAAATAGGGAGGAATGGAGGGGTTGAAGGGAGGGCTGGGCAAGGGTGAAAAATAAGAACCAAGGGAGATTATGTAAAGGTGCAAATTTCCAGTGACGAATGTCATTATATTGTATACCTAAAATGTACCAATGATTAGAATGAATAATCGATAATGTAAAATAGGAAGAAAAGGTCCAAAGGGGTAGGGGTAGTGGGAGGGGCAGGGGAAAGGAAAGAAGGGAAAGGACAAATGATGAGAAATGGAAAAAATGGAAATAAAGTCTTTGTAAATAGGGAAGGGTGGAGGGGGTGAAGGGAGGGCTAGGAATGGGGAGAAAATAAGAACCAAGATGCATCATGTAAAGGTACAATTCCCAATGAGAAATGTAATTGTGTTGTGTACCTAAAATGTACCAATAAAAGAATTTAATAAAATAAATAAATAAATAAATAAAATAAAATAATGTTGTCACACTTTCAAAAAAAAGAAAAGAGAAATGACACCTCTGACTCTTCCAGTAATCAGAAAGGCAAAACTGGAGGCTACACAAAAAGTTCCAGAGTCTGGTTTTGGTCACTACTAAGCTAATGACGGTGCCAAGTGAAAAATTAATAGACATCACTGAATTCTTGATAGGTAAAAGCACATTCTTTAAAAGTCCTAAAGATTTTAAACTGGTGATATTATGACTCTAATATTCATTTTATAGCTTTCTTCGGAAATACATTGAAGTTAGTGAGAGTTGGGGAACACTTGTGAGAGGGTAGAGAAAATTGAGTGATCTTTTCAAAGTTCACTACTGCACTAATGAATGCTGAGTGTGAAGCAGGACATGAATGACATGATTTTCAAACAGTCTTGAAACTGAGTGTGGTGGCACATGCCCACAGTCCCAGTTCCTTGGGAGGCTGTGATGGGAAGGTCAACCTGGGATGGATGCTCTTCAAGATCATGATAGTCAGTGAAATAAATCAGGCACCCAAGCTTAAATATCGCATGGCTTCTTTTCCACAAGAAACCCAAAGTACAAATAAAGAGCAAAATAAAGCTAGATAATAGGAAGTAGGGAGATAGATCTTTCTCAAATGGGAGGGGATCAAGAGATAGAAGAAGGGCGAGGGAGGGAAAAGAAGGATGTAAAAAGAGAATTGAAAAAAATGGAAATAGAATTTTCACATATGGGATGGAGAATGAGAGTCGAAGGGAGCAGGGAGAGATGGGAGTGGAAGAGGACAAAAAGAATTACGATGAGTTAGGCACATATACAAACTCCATTCTAATGTAATCATTATATACTGCAAACATGTACAAACAAAAACAACTAAAATATCAACCAGGGCAACATAATGAGATTCCACTGCAAAAATAATAATGATAATATAAAAATAAAATTGAACCTACTACTTCTAGGGCAAAGTTCTTCCAAGGGAAGAAGCCATAAGTTCAGGATGCATAGTAAATTTCTTAGGTCATGTGTTTAGGGCTGAGTCACCTACCCATCACTATCCTCAGGCAGGAAGGATAAGAACCTCTTCTGGGCACTCAGAGGTCCTCTCGGCACCCCTAGGGGTGAGTCCCAGCCAGGTGGAAGGGGCGGAACACCATCTACCGTGGAGTCTGAGCGAGGTCAACCACAGATCTGCAAAGGAGAGAAACATCGTCACCCAGGTGGAGAGCTGAGTGGGAAGTGAGCAGTGTGACCATTGAAGATGTTTACTGTCAAGCCAGGGACATTTGCTGGAAAACAAATGTGAGCAGAAGGGCTGGCTGCCTTGGAGCACTCAGAGCCAGATAGGTACAGAACAGCAAGAGGACAATAGAGAGGCTGGGGTGGGGTGGGGACAGAAACACTTAGTGTGAGGACTGACTAGAGGTTTACTCCCAAGTGTGGTCTTGTGGGTCACTTGCATCAGAATCTGCTGGGAAGCATTTCAACCACGTAGTCTCAGGAAGTGGTGCTTCGGAATTGAAAGGCAGAGTGATACTTGTGCACTAAGTTCTTCACCTGTGTGATCCATGTCATCCTCCAGCAGCTCTGTGAGGTTTGTGCTGTGATTCTTCCCTCCCCGCAGACAGGAACCTGATTCGGAGACACCGAGTGACTGACAGCCAGAGATAGGTGTGGCCAAGGCAGAATGGAACTCAGACACTCTGATTCCAGAGTCTGTGTTTGTGATCACTCTAGAGCACTGTCCAGGGAAAAGGCCAAATAACATTTAAGACGTGTGGGGTCAACCAGGAGTGTTGGCATATGCCAGTAGCCCCGGTGCTCTGGGAGGCTGAGGGAGGAGGATCACAAGTTCTAGCCCAGCCTGGGTAATCATCAACTTAGACTCTGTCTCAAAAAGAACAAGAACAAAAACAGAAACAGAAAACAAAACCGCAAAGAAAAGGCTGGAGATGTAGCTCAGTGCACAGGTCCTAGGTTCAATCCCTAGTATTAAAAAAAAAAAAAAAAGAAAGTGTAAGTTGCATTGCAGCTATTCAACTGGGCCATAACCATCATGGATGGTCCAATAAAACAATAAAACTTTATTAAAAAGACAGCAGCTGTAGACTAAGCACTGCTTTTCAAACTGTAATGTTCAAAATAGCAACATCCTTAAGAGTGTGTTGGAGATGGGGAATCCCAGATCTGGCTATGGACTTGGTGATCACAATCTGCATTGAGCAAGACCCCGATGTTATTTTAATGCATACTGAAATATGAAAGCCCCACTCTGTGGCTTTCGAAAGAGCTTTCCTCAAAGCTTCCATGTTGCCCTTGCTGATCCTCCTTTCGGAGCAGGACCCCTACTCCTGACAATGACTATTCTGCTGGACTCTCAGCCAAGTTAAACAATGAATGAAAATCTTTAAAGCTGGATAAATAGATCTTTTTTTTCTTTCTCTAAATCATTTGAGAGTAAATTGCAGAAATCATACCCACCTTACCCCTAAACACTTCAATGCAGAATTCCTAAGAATATGAAAATTATCTTACATAATTACAGTCCAATTATCAATATCAGGGAATGTAACATTAATATGTTACTATCTAAGCCATTATCTATGCTCAAGTTTTGTCACTAGTCCTATCCTGGGTCCTAGATTGTATTTAGTTTTGTGTAGCTTTAGTCTCTTTTAGTCTGAAAAAGTTCCTCAAGTTTTTTGTTTCTTTCCTTTTCTTTTCTTTTCTTTTCTTTTTCTTGATTCTGGTATCTTTGAAGAGTATATGTCATGTGTGCAGAATGCTCTTCAATTTAGATTTTTCTGATATTTCCTTGCACTTACATCTGTGCATTTTGGCGGGAACATCGCTAACTTGGCATTGCGTTCTTGTCTCGTATCTAGAGGTACAGGGCTCCATTTTGTTGTCTGGAGGTACATGACTCTATTTTGTCCCTATGCTGGAAATACTAGCTTTGGACACTTGGGTAGGGTGATGTCTGATAGATTCATCTACTATAGACTTACTATTTCCCACTTTGTGACAGATAGGAAATTTTTGAAGAAATACTTTGGAGCTATGCAAATATCCTATTCCTTATCAAAACTGTGTGGCTAGTTTTTACATTCATTGATTGTTTCCTAGCTGTATAGTTTCTCTCTCTCTCTCTCTCTCTCTCTCTCTCTCTCTCTCTCTCTGTCTCTCTTTTTTGCAGTACTGGGAACTGGGAATTGAACTCAGGGTACTCTACAACTGAGCGACATTCCCAGATCTTTTTATTTTGTATTTTCAGGGATCATCTTATTTATACTATGTTATTGAAAACCACAGTGAATATATAAATTTTTTAAAATTATTACAGCAAAAGACACATTTCCATCATCCCCTCAAAATACTTACTTTGAATGCAGCCCATCATTCTTTGCCACTTTCTGAAAAATGTTTACCATCCATGGTCATTTTGACTTTGGGGAAAAGCAAGAATTTGCATGGTGTCAGATATGCTAAATAAGGTGAATAAAGACACACGGCAATGTTTTTAGAAGCCTGGGTTTTTTGTTGGATGTCACGTGGCAGCAGCATTCACCGTAGTTTTTATTGCACCTTGTAAAGACACTCATGAGAGAGGACTTCCAAAATTGCTTCAGAAAGTGGCAAAAATGATAGGATAAGAGTGTTCGAAGAAAGGGGGAGTATTTTGAGGGGTGTTAATAGAAATGTGTCATTTACTGTAATAGTTTTATTTTAAATTTAAACACACACTGTATATTTTGATCACACGTCATAGTTATTAGACTGGCCTGGAACTTTCCAATCCTCCTGCCACAGCCTTCTGAGGAGCTGGGATTGCTAGCATGCACCACCAAGCCCAGGGGCTCCTTCTTCATTTAATAGCTAGCATTTTACTATGAGAAAGGGCTATCTCTTCCCCCTCATTTCTTTGTTCATTCATTATTTCATATTACTATTGATGAGTGGATTCTCTGTGATGGTGCTTGCATCAGTTAAGGTGATGTTAGAGCTTAAGAGCAAGAACCACTATCTAAGTGAAGAAAGCAGTGTTCAATGAGGTTAATTAGCTTACCCAATGTCATACAATTAATGAAGGAATAAAACCCTCTCCATAAACATACATGGCATTTTTTTCACATCCGTAATCTGCAAATCTGTGGAAGGAACACTTACTGTGTTATGGAAATGTGAATCATTTGGGAAACCTGTTAAAATGCTGTTAAACCTGTTAAAATTTCAAGTTTGATCTCCAAAGATTCTGATTCGATACTCTTGTATAATGCCCTACAAGTTTTTTTTTTTTTTTTCATAATGGGATTGAACCTGGGGTATTCACCCTGAGCTACAGCTTTAGTCTTTCTACTTTTTATTTTGAGACATGGTATAGCTAAGTTGGCCAAGCTGGGCTCAAACTTGTGATCCTCCTGACTTACCCTTCCAGAAAGTTGGGATTACAGGCATGTGCCACTATGCTTGGCTATGCCTTGTGATTTGTACAGGGGAAAAAATATATTATGCTACTATGTCTTTGATTCTAAGATAATATATTTTAAGATCACCATCAATGTAATAACAAATTTTAAAGCAAAGACTCAATGCCGCCTCGAATGTATATATTCAATGTATACATACAGTCACTTCAGATTTTAAAAATGGATTAAAATATGAATCTTAAGCTTGTGGAAATAAAAATACAAGTTCTCTGGGGACTCTAAGTCTTTATATATATAAAATATTTAAGTAATTATTCTGCTTCATGTCACTCATATTTATAGTAATTGATTATACATTAAATTATATAATAATGACTCCCCTAAGCAATTGCCAACTCAAATCAGTCTCAATGTTTGATTAGCATTTGCACCGGTTGTGCACAGGCAGCATTAGCCAGATTGGTCTATTATCACAATGGTCAGGTGTCTAAAGTAGGTTTTCTCAACCACTAGTGATCTTATCCATCAGATACTTTTTGTTGTGGTAGATTTCCCTGTATTTTGTTGAACATTACACATCATCCTGGCTTCTGTCCCTTACAAGTCCATACCTACCCACCTATACAGTGACAATAAAAACTTTCTAAGTGGAACAACCCTGGAGGATAAGATCATAGCATACCAGGTTGAACAGCAGACTTTTAAGAAAATATTTTCACCAGAAACTGACTAGTAAATGTGAATTTATCTGGAAGAAGAGAGGCTTTGCAGATATAGTTAAGGATTTCTAGGTAAAGGAATCCAGGCGTAGGGCCCACCCAAAATCCAAGGATTAATGGAAAGGCAGAGAAAGGTAAGGTAGTGGAGAGGGACAGGGAAAAGTGCAAGGAGAAATGGGTCAGAAATGGGTGTTAAACTTCCAGGAGCCAAGGGAAGCCTCCACCCAGAAGAAACAGGAGGGCACAAGGAAACCCTCTGCCCTGGAAGCTCTGAAGAGTGAGGCTCTGCCGTCTAGAATTTTAAGACAATGAAGTTTCTGGTTTTAAGCCACCAAGTTTGTAGTAATTTTTTATGACAGTCCTAAAATACTAATTATTTCTGGCCTAGGGAAAGGACAGCTTTGAGTGATATTACGTGCATATAGCTATTTAGTTGAGATTTGTTAATCATTATCATTATTAGTAGTAGTAGTAGTTTGATTTTTTTGAGACAGGTTCTTGATATGTAGTTTAGGCTGGCCTTGAACTTATGTACTATGTAGCTCAGGCTGGCCTTGAACTCATGGCAACCCTCCTGCCTCTGCCCCCCGCCCCGAGTGTTGGAATTATGGTGTGTGCCACCATGCTCAGAAATTGGGATTATTTATGTAATTAGAGATTATAGAAACATGTTTGTGGTGGCAGGAAAAAGCATTGATCTTTGTGGGAAATATATTGAGGTATTTATAATAAAAAAAATAAGGCTGGGTGGTCAAACCGTATAAAAGTTCAGGATCCATTTGAGCTATAGAAAAAAATGGAAATTACACCATCTATTCTTTCTGTCTCTTCTCTATATGGTGGCACATTCTACATCACTAGGACCAAGGTGCACATCCGGGGGCTACCAGCAATGAGCCTCACATCTTTGTCTTGTTCCAATTTCTAAATTCTGGGAAAATAAGTTTGCCCCAGGGGTTGAGGCTGTGCCTTGATGCTAGAAGGCTTGTCTAGCATGTATTAGGCCACAGGTTCAATTTCTAGTGCTGTAAACAATGATCAAACAAACACAAGCATTGACCCAGTCTTGATCAAATGTTAACACATTTAACAGTCAACTTGGGCAAGGAGAAGGCATGGTCATGAACAAACTTTGTTTTGTTTGGTTTGGTTTTGGTTTTGGTACTGGGGATGGAACTCAGGACCTTTCACTTTCGAGGCAGGTGCAGTGCCACTGAGCTAAATCCCTGGCCCCCATGAACAAACTTTTTATTCCTTAATGAAACTATAGGAGTGGGATTACAAGGCCAATGATTTTCAAGAAAAAGGAGACATTCTGGGCATCTAAACCCACATCTATTTATCATGACACATAAATGAACACAATTAGCTAAAAAATCTCATTTTACTGTCAATACACTTTTTGAAAGCATGATGCCAAACAACTCAACCAATATTTCCTCTCACTCTGAACTTAATCCTGGACGGGAGTTTAGATCAGCACTGAATTATTGGAGAAAGCAATTAGGGCCACCCCATGACTCTTGGTGTCATGGGGGCCCAATAAATGAAAGAGTAATCAAGTCATCAACACAATGGGAGATCCTACAACAGAACTGCTTGAGGGTAAATCTTTCAGCTCAGGGCCTAAATATAACTTGAACAATTGCTTATATGTCCTCAAAAGAGACCTGTTTCAACTTGATTACAATGACCAAGTGGATTGTCATCCTCTTTTGAATGTGAAAAAAATAAGGTAGGGTGAAGTTTTAAGTTCTCTTCTATTTATCCTCTCTTTTTTTATTAATCCATTATATCCAGCCCTTAAAGTCTCAGCATTTCATGCCTCATCAGTTTTAGTACATGGGATCCCTTCCCAGCCTGTGCTGACAATGCAGGTCCTTTGTCTCTGTACCCTATTGGATTACAGAGATTAGTGGGTACATTTCCTAGGCTCCGCCCATCCAGGACTTTGAAATGCACCAGCCCTAAACGAGGTAATGGCCTCAAATCATGGTATTTAGCACCTCATTTGGGCACCAGAAACAGGACAGACTATAGTTAGCAACATCTTACTGTCACTTTCTGACAGGAGGCATATTTTCCTCATAGTACACTGTGACAGAAATATTCTTCCCAAATCACAGACATCGACAGATATTCTGAACTGAAGAGAGTGAAGAGGGATATTTCAAAAATGTGTTCTGAACGTGTTCTATATGATTGATTCCTCAAATGGATAAGAAGGCCTTTGCTTGATAGTCTGTTACTGTGGAGACAGAGTGGGGGACCCTGTGTGTGCAGGTCAGACACCCCCTGCAGGGCCCTGCACCAGTCTTCAGCTACAGAGAGTGTTCACTGCTGACTTGCTCTTGGCTGAGAGAAACAGCCTCGACCCTGGGTCACATTGGCTCCTGGGGGTGGCCTGCATCAGGTGAGTCACCCTGGATGCAGAACCCCAGAGGCTGGGCTTCTTTTGGGGGACAACTCTGAGTGTCACCTCAGTTCTGGAGCTCCCTATCTGTTGATGGACCGAGGCCCCAGGTTGCTGACTCACTGGCTGGCCCACACTCATCCCCATAACCACTCTCCAGTTACATGACTCTTGTGCATCAATGTCTGTGTCTGAATCCCCGAGGCTGCCCACCTAAGATCTAGAGTTATCCTGAGAATCCTTGGACCCTGGGAGCAGTGGATCTGAAACCATGGAGACAATTGTTCTTGCAAGAATGAGGGCTGGAAAGGTTCCCACTAACCCTGAAACTTCCTCATGGGGTGAATGAATATTTGAATTTTGCTATCATCTCTAGCTCTCTACAAATAAATTGAAAAGGAAAGAATACAGAAGAGATAGAAAATGGGAAGAAGGGGCAGCAAAAGAGTAAAGAAATGACCCAAATAAACTCTGTTTTGCAGTTTTACACCTTTGAGAGCTCTTTTAAAGTCATTGCAATAGTTATTTTTAGAGTCTAATTACCATTCATTGGGTACTTAATCATGCTTTCTATTTTACATGTGCTTTTTCTAAACCTGAAAACAATGCTGCAGGGGAATAATATTATCAGAGAGGTTAAGTGATTCTCCTAAGGCCACAGATCTGTCAGTGGCAAAACAGGAAGAGCAAACCACCTTGGCTCTAAGTCCTGCTCCATCTCCCTGAGCCAAGGTGCCTTCTGCCAGGCAGGAGCAGACACACATTAGGAGCAAAACATTGACCTTCTTTTGCTGGAGATTCTCCCCAGTAAGGGGCAAAGACCCAATCCACACCAGTTTAATCAAATAGAAAATAATTTGTTATGAGTGAGGATGCTGAGAAATTTCATGGAATCCAAGAAGAGAACCTGATTGGAGCTCGGGGAAAAATTGCAACTGAGGACCACAGCACTGTCAGGATTTACTCTTCCTATCAGTACACACCAGTTTTTGCCACATCTGGAAAACATTACAGCCAACATATTTGGAACTTTAGGGTGCTGAGTGGTAAAAATGGCCTATTTTCTTTGTCCCAAAGAAAAAAAAATATCCTATTTCATAGTCAACCCGGAAGTAATCACCTATACCAGGAATCAGAGTTACCGTGTAAGATGTTCAGTTTTACCATATGCTTTTTGTCCACAGAAGCAACAGAGAGAAGATTCTAGAAAAGGGGACAGGCAGGATGGATGCTGATAAGAATCACCACACAGATTTATCGTGTGCATTCAGAAATTACAGCCTGGCTAAATGTGTACCCTGGGAAGCTTTCTGGTTTTCTTTAGATATCTCTCAAACACATCACCATGCAACCTAATAATTCAATGAAAACTAACAGGCAGTGTATAGCTTGGAAAGAAGCTAGACTTTCACCCTTATCTTTACAGAATTCTTTTTTGTAAGCTCCAGAGGAAACAGAGTTAAAAAGATAGAGCAGGAAGGAAAGTCTGGTCTATTTTGGAAACAAAACCCTTCTTTACCAAAGCAGGAAATTAATTTCTTCCTGATTGTGATGGCTGAAGGAGATTGAAAAGAAAGAGCAGGTGATGAAAACGTTTAAGGGACATTTTTCCGACAGTACTGTGCATGAAATTCTAAGAGAAACTAAGCAGAGTGCCTGCTTCCCGTGGAAGTGAGTTAATAATCAGGTATGTGCTTTGCTAACATATGCTTTAAAGTGTTTCCCCTTCAGACCGTTAAAGGGGGTTCCTGGGAGAGTCAGGGTCTCTCCCAAAGCCCTACCTGCAGACTTAGTTGCACACCCACCTTCAAGGAAGACAAAAGGACAAAAAGGCCTTTCATTCTGTCCTCCCTAGAAGGACTTCAGCTGATAATATGCGCGGGCATGCGTAATTGCCTACATTATGCATGAATTCGATCCTACTCTTGTTCATCAACAGCTGGATACATTTTCCCCTCCAGATGCCCAGCTGCAGTATGGCTCCCTCCTCTGCCTCCCAACAGTCCTGTTCTGCATGAACCCCACACAGGGGCACTGGGGACAATGGCTCTAGGACCACTATAGCCAGGGCAATGTGTTTTTGGTTGAGTTGTTTTCCTTTTCTTGAAATGTGTTTTTCTTTCATATTTCACTGTTGCCATTTTATTGGTGGAACAAAGAATCTGGCCAAACAAGCACCCTAGTAATCACCTTAATTCATTCTTACAGCCAAAGACTTCAGAAAGTACTATTTTCTTTCAAGCTCTTGGTAGGGTGATCTCCCTGGAGACATGTTTGCCACTTGTAAGGATGTTTAGAACCAAAAGAAACTAGGATGAAGGCACCATCGGGTAGTTTTCTTGTCGCAGATCTTTTGTTTCCAGATCCATTATCACCAAACACCGAGTTCCTGATGTCTTTTACTGAAAACAAGGCCGGCCGTGCAGAGTCGGAGACGGGGTGGGATATGAATTACAAAACCTTGGTAATGATGTAGCCATTTGCAAAATATTTAAATAAAATGAATATTAAATCATGTTGAGATTAGAGGATCGAAGTAATTCCTTAAATTCTGCAGTTCCCTCTGGCTTGCTGCCATCCTACAAAATTGCATATATGTCAGAAGGTGAACATGGGATGTCACAAAGTATTATAAGGAGCGATGTAAGTTTGTCTCACTCTGTTTAATGAAGGCAGTGTCTCTGTGAGTCTATAAACAACCCAATTCACAAGTTGAAAATATTCTACCAAAATTGACCCCTGGCTATCTTCGCCCCACAGAAAAGAACTCCTCCTGAAAATATTTTGCAAACAGAGGAATCTAAATGCAGTGGCCTCCTGAAGAATCAGAGGAAAACATCATAACCTTTGGTAAACTTGGCTGCCTATTTGAGAAAACTATATAGAGAACCTAAGGACTGTTTTCTGCCTGAAATGTCCTCTATAGCAAAGGTCAACCATCCTTTTTCTCCACGAGACAGCTAGAAATAATAAGGACACGCAAGTAATCTCTTTCTATATCTCACCAAATTTCTGAGGTCAAAGCATTTATGCAGTAAGGTCTTTCAGTACCATTAACTGTGAAAATATCCAATATCAAAATAATTCTGAATCTCAAAACCAATTTGAGTTCTAATCTGAGTATTCAGGGTATTCACCCTTGATACTGATTCATCCAACCAGCAGTCCACCTTAAATTCATCAAATTGATGGGGTCGGTGACATTGAATGAAGACTGCAATGTACTGTCACCATTGTTTGTATGACTGTTTTTTGATTCTCTCATTATTCCCTCAGTGTTGAATTTTTAGAGGGTAGATTGGGATATATGAGAAAGTTTGGAGGCTTCTGGCTATTATTACTCCCTGCCTTCCATCCTTCCCACAGTGCTGGGAAGATGGCTGAGAAAGTGTGAATATTGGAGAGGTTAACGGGGACTTGAACCTTGAGGTGGAGCATGAAATAATTGCTCGGCAGTGTTGGGCCGGATCACCCTTGGAGTTGAAAAGACATGAGTCCTAATTTCTAGCTCCACCAGCTCAGTTTTCTCTCTGAGCTTCCTTTTTAAATACTCTTTTTTGAGAATTAAATATGACATGTGGGGAGCAGTTATCTAGCTAGCATGGTGGTTGGTCCATAGTTAAGTGCTAAATAAATCTAAATTACTTCTGCTGGGTTTTGATTCTGAAACTGTCCTGAACTTGGGACTAGTTTTCTAGAGCCCCACACCTACCTCTTGGATCTGGTCTTGTACTTCCAGCTCCTGGAAAGGTGTTACTGGACAGATGAATCTACAAACTATGCTGAAATTTTGGGAATGAACCTGGAGGATACCCTCAGTTATCTCTATAACCACATGCCCCTTCTTCCAGTGTAGTTCTCTGGAGATATCAGATGAGGATGTGTTCAAGAAAGACAGAGCCTTCTGCAAAGCTCCTCCGAGACTGACTGATAATTGGTTGGAGGGTGGGCACATGACACAATTCTGGATAGGGAGATTAAGAAGACATTTGATAAGTGCTATCTGGGAAATACTTTCTTTCAGAGAGAGAGAGACAGACAGAGAAAATGGCCCCAAATCTTTCCCCCCTTACCCGATCATCTGTCCTACCTTTAGACTTTTCCGTGGGAGGATTTGGTGCTTATTCTGGACAATACAATATTGTGTCACCTACTGTGAGGGGGTTTATTAGTCACCTTTCCATCACTGGGACAAAACACTGGGACAAGAGGTTTATTTTACACTATTTCAGAGGTTTCAATCCATGTTGGCTGGATCCTAGGTAAAAGCATCATGGTGGAAGAAACCCAAGGCAGCCAGGAAGAAGCGCAAGGGCCCTAGCACAAGAATATACCCATTCAGATCATGCCCCCAGTGACCCACCACCTCCAACCAGGCCCCACCTTTTAATAGTGCACTCAGCTATGAACACAAAAATGGATTGATCTATAAAAATGGATTAACCCACTGATAAATCCAGTGCCTCCACCTCCATGATCTAATCACCTTCCAAAGGGTCCACCTCTGAACATGAGAGCCCTTGTGGGGGACATTTTAGAGGAAAGTATGGCAAGGGTAACACCCAGAGGAAAAACAAAGAAGCCAACACAGAACATGAATGAGCTATTGTGTTGAGCAACCCTACAACCACCAAACTCAAGAGTTCCTATCATATGAGATCATAAATCTCTTTTAATTAAATTTTGTTTCTTGCAGCTGGGAATATCCTGACACACATCCCTTATCCTGTGCTCTTCCCATGATGTTTACTGATCAACAAGGCCTCTCTAGACTTGATGAGAAGTTATTCCAGACTATACCCAGCCCAGCTTTGTTTCCTTTTCTATATCTAGATGCCCATGAAGCTGTCTTCTGTAGCCCTATAAACTTGAACCACCCAGCCACTCAGACAATTCCTGGTTAGGCTCATGATTGGCTTCCTTTCATTCTTCTAAACACTTGATACACCCTTTAAAATATCCATAGTGTATTAAACGGTAGGTAGTAAATTTTTTAAATTCTATTTTCAGAATTCCCCTGTTGTTTGATGCATTTGACCAGTTGCATAGGTAAAACATCAAGGCTAAAGGAGACTTCAGACTTGGCAAAATACACAGCATGAGACAGTGAACTTTTTCTCCAGGTAGAGAAGTTAGAGGAGGGAGTCATTAAAAAGGTTGGCATTGCAATTTAATGGATACTCTGGCTTAAGTAGGTTTGAATATCATGATATTGACATCATACTTAACATGGTAGCAAACTCTTTGCTTGTGACTTAGTTGGATCAATAGGATATTATGGAAGTAAAACTTCCAAGCCTGAACCTTAAGAGACTGTAGTTTCTAAGTTTAGATTTTGAATGTTCTCACTTGGAAACTCAGCTTACTTCGAGAAGCCCAAGACTCACATGAAGAACCAGGTGAGCACTCAGCACAGAGCAGCTGCAACTGCTAGTCTTGAAAGGAGCCATCTTGTTTCAGGAAGCCTCTGGATGACAACTGTCCCTGCTGACCCCAGGTGGAGCAGAAGAACCACCCAGCTGAGACCAGTCCCTTCACAAAACAGGAACTATAATAAATTCTATAATAAATTAATCTGCTAACTTCTGGAGTGATTTTGTTACATGGAAATTTTAGAACAATATCCTAGTCTGCAGAAATAATTATACAGCAACAAGCTGATCAACTGCTTCTCAGGGAAGAGGAGAGGAAAGGAAACAACCCTGAATTGGAAACAACTTGCCAATTTCTATGATGTAGATACCACGGCCAGTTTCAAGCTACCGGCAAGACGCCAATCAGCTCGCGTAATTCCTGATGTGGTTCAGCTCTCACAAACCAGTTCCACCTGCTCACTGATGTTTTCCCTGGAAAATTAATATGTATTTTACTATATATATATTAATGCCCCAGACCTTTTCTGCAGTACAATTCAAATCACAATAATGTATTCCACTTACATAATATGTCTGCTTTCTAAATCGCCTTTTTCACATATTGTCTATTTTAATTTTTACAAGAACCAAGAGCAATAGTTATTACACAATATATTAGAGTTAAAGATGCTGAAACTTACAGAATAATTTGCCAAACTTGAACTCCAATCTCTTCTCGAGAGTCAGGATTCTTTGGTACTGCACACATTTTACAGGAAGATGCCTCCACTACTACCAGCCATTATGATTCCTTTCCCTTTACACTTTCTAATATTAAGTGTACAATCCATTTGAATAGTAGCCCATCAAAGGCTACAATTCACTGTATATATTTAAATGAAGGTCTTTCTGGGTAATCATCCAACAAACCAGTTAAATTCATTTACAAGTCTATTTGGAGGGAGCGGGTTCTTACCCATTCTCAAGCTCAAAGCAAATTGTATTCTGAGTCCATGCTTTGAAGAAATCTTGTAACACAGAGAGTTGCCTGTGGGAGGTCTGTTGTTTCCAAATAATCATTAAGAGAACATATGGTGACTTGAATTCTTACCAACATTTCTGAGCCTATTCATTTTTTTTTTAAGTGAACCAAAGGGTAACATCAATGTATAAGCATTTTCAGAACTCTTCTATATTAGGTTTTAATCATCCCAATTCTCATGACATGAATTAAGATTTGAGTAAAAACAACAACAAAAAGAGAATCTTTTCACAAAACCAAATCAAACATGCCAGGTTTAGGGTCTGGGATTATATGTATTACTCCTCAGTTAAATTCTTCCAATGGTAATCTATCATTTAAAAATTACAGTTTTACCATTTGCCTCTTCAGCATTTGCAAATCACAAACATGACTTATGGAAAACAATTTACTGCAGTGGCTAGGCTCTCCAGATGCCTGTAATTTGATTATAAATTTCGAATATAGTTTGTGCGCCAGAGTATGTGTTGAGAAAGGACGGTTGAAGGAAAGGAGGCAGGAGCTATAGTATATCTTTTGCAAGTAACAAAGGTTAACGTTACCTATTTACATTTACTTCTTCAGCATTTGAAAGCCTATATATCAAGGTTAAATTTTCACCATCTTGGTAACATTAGTCTCAGTAAATACTATTCCATGTGTGCTCCAGAGGAAAAGATCAAATTACTCTGACAAATTTAAACAGTTGGGAGATTTCTCTCTCTCTCTCTCTCTCTCTCTTTCTCTCCTTTCTTCCATCCCTCCGTCCTCCCTTTTCCCCTCAAGACAGTATAAATTGTTCTTAAGAAAAATTACAATATGAGAAAATGAAAAACTGGAAACAAGGTCTTTGTAAATAGAGAGGGGTGGAGGGGTTGAAGGGAGAACAGGGAAATGGGGAAAAAATAAGAATCAAGATAGAAAAATAAGAATCAAGATACATATTTACATAATGTAAAGGTACAAATCTCCAATGATGAATGTCACTATATTGTATACCTAAAATGTACCAATAAAATGACTTTTAAAAGAAAATTATAACGTGATAAAATTAAGTTACTAATAGTAAGTGATTATTCAAACTTTTGGAGACATTCTATTCTAGAGTACACAATAGGAAAATCTTTTCCTTTGCCTTTTTAGAGAAGTGGAAAGGAATTGTTTTTAAGCTATGGATTCCAGCCTTTAATGAGATTTGAAAAATAGCAGACTTGAGGGTAGTAAGTTGACACCATTAAGAAAACTCAGTAATATTGTTATTTTCCTATTATCATTGAGGCATCTGCTGCTTGGGGAGAAGTGCACACCAGCACCATTAAGAGCTCTCTTGGAAATGGTTTCTGCAGTGGGGAACAAGTGTAATGCCACAGGTCAAGGACAGATTGTATTCTCTATAACCAGACATACTGACTCTTGCCTGCCTAATCTTTAAGAGGAAAGTTGACACTTGGCTCTCTGACACAAGTTGTGATCTGACAAAGCAATATAATTTTCTCAAATAGGGTCAGGATGGCTGGAAAATCTCAGCTATTTACTACTGAGCTGATTTTCAGAGCCCTGGGGCCTGTTTGCTTTACACCAGTGCAGTCCCTTCTCCTATCCTTTCACTCTTGAGAGTGGAAAACAAGAATGATAAAAATAAGTCAGAGAATCTCTGAAATGTTTCCAAATCATACACATCCTTTTGATTTTGTTTTCTAATTGGTAGAGCATGCTATCAATTATAAGTGCATATCTTTAAAAAATGTAATCTCAACCTAACCAGGATGAACTCCTTTTCAATTGTAATTTTGAATGCATCTCTTTTGTGGGAAATCAGGTTGTAGAACACAAAGTAAATTAATGGCAGATACCAGCCAGCATTCATCATTCTTTCATCATCCATTTTCCATGAGCTTTTCTTGTTGAAAGAAATAAACATACATCCACCCTAGGAAGGTGAAGATGACCGATCAGGAAAAACCCTCCGCTCCAGGCATTTCTTTAAGAGGGACAGGATTTTTCTCTTCAAACTCCAGCCTCAGATACCTTGGAGCTGATGATTTCTGCACATCCCTGGGATTTGCAGGAGGTTACAGAACAAGATTACCCGTGCTGTGGATTTCTTTACTGCAAGCACACCCTGAGCACTCTTGCAGCCTGAAACCAGAGTCACGAGAAAAGAGTCTGACCATGGAACTCTTAGGGTTATTATTTAAACTGAACACCCTTGTGTACAAGAGAAATCAAGCCAGGGAGTTGTGGTTTTCTTTTTCATTGTTGTTGGTTTAACGTCATTGAGTCTGAGAAGATGGAAATTGGTATCTGACTTCATTATTTACTAATATAAAATCAGGACAGAGAAAAAAATTGTGTCCAGCATTAGGGATTATGCATAATTAACTGATTTGCCGAGAATTATAAGAAGTAAAAGCTCTCAATTCATGCAAAATTGGAAGGCTGGGATTTTCCTCTCCTTTTAGGATTAAACTTCAAATTCACTTCATATTGGATAGCTCAAATTCACTTCACATTTAGATGGCTAATATCACTGAATTTCTCAAGTGACTTCTCCCAGACTTATTTTCTTTTTCCTTCTAGTTCCTAGATAATTATGCTATGGGAACTGTGAATATAGCAGTTAGCAAAATAGACTTCCCTCTTGGAATCCATAACCTTATAAGGAGAAGAGACACTAAAAGGAGAGAAAGGACACAGATCATAACAGTTACAAGCTTTGATAAAACTAGTAGGATGCAAAGGGCTCTGAGAAAAACATATTATGAACTGCATACTTAAGAGTTTGTCTCCCTTACCATGCTGTGAGGTTCTTGACCAAAGCAATATATTTCTTAAGGTTAAAACAAAAACAAAGCAAAAGTAAAAAACTAGGTACAGTTAGAAGGAATAACTTCTTGTGTTCTACTGCACAATAGGATAAGTACAACTATGGTTGACAATAATTAACTATGCGTTTCAAAAAAAGCCATCAGAGAGAATTTTGAATGTTTCCAGCACAAAGAAACAATGTCTGATGGATGTGCACGTTACACTGATTGGATCATTACAGATTCTATATATGTATCGAAATGTTGCATTGCATTCTATAAATATAGACCATTATTATGTAATTAAAAGTAAAAATATATTTTAAAATAAAAACATTTTTACCATTCTGTTTCAGATGCTTTGCACAGTACAGAAAAATGGAATATTTCTTTATAGATTATCATTGTTCAGTAAAATTAGTGTTGCCTGAATTACTCATATAATCCTCATCAAAATCAAATGAACTAAATTTAGTAGGTATTAGTGCTCTAATTTTACTGATAGGAAAACTTGGGGTGGGCTGCTAAATGGTTTGCTCAAATTCTCTTAGCTGTTAAGAAGGGACTAAAACTTGTCTTTGTTGTTTCCACCAAAGCACCAGAGTTGTTTCTACCAAAGTGCAGTGCCTCTAGAAAGAGAAAATCGACCATATAAAGAATGGAAATAACAATGATGGCGGGTCTTGGTGGGCTTTAATTTCTATTGTTTAGATTGTTTATGAACTTTTTCTGAATCCTGGGGATTGAATTCAGGGGACACTGATTGACGTCCTTAGCGCTTTAAAAAAAAAATATATATATATATACGTATATATATATATACGTATATATACGTATATATATATATACGTATATATATAACGTATATATACGTATATATATACGTTATATATATATATATAGAGAGAGAGAGAGAGAGAGAAAGAGAGAGAGAGACAGGTTCTCACAAAGTCATTACATTGCGCAGGCTGGGCATGAACTTGTGATTCTCTGCCTCAGCCTCCTGAGTGTTGGAATTATAGATGTGAGCCACCATACCCAGGTCTGAAGTTTCACAGTATCCTATTGATAATGTCTTTAGATTCATTACAAGGGTTGACCATATAGCTCAAAAGGTAGAGCACTTACCCACCATGCATGAGGCCCTGGGTTTGAGTCCCAGTTCTGCAAAAAAGAAAAAAAATATATTTATTCTGTTTTCAACAAAATTAACAAAAAGAAAATGGATATATTTTTTATTTTGTTGTGTTCTACCCAAGTCAGCAAAAACATACAAAAAAGATTAATTATAATCCTGTTATATTTCATTCCTGTGAAAGAAGAGTTGATAACTAATATAACCACAAAACAGTCGAAAACTTACCTTGATTAATTGTGATAATAGGGATAAAATCTGGAAGATGATGTACTATTTATGCCAATTTGTGTCCTTTGCTTTTAAAAAGAATTATGATAGTAAAATTTAAATCACTGGATTAGTCAACCCACTTGGGTTGCAGAAAGGAGAAAGTCCAAAGCACACTGCCTTCATCCCAAGAAGACTTACTGGCTGTTATGGCTGTGTCTAGATGTCCTCCCAGAGCCTCATGTGCTCATAGATGGGCCTTTTTCAGAGGTGGCTGGATCTAGACTATATGATGCTGGAAATGATTCATGGTACAATGCTAGGAACAAGGGTGCTAGGATTAAGGGTGTGAGTGCTACTCACCCTGAGTAGCCTGGATAAGATATAAGGGATAGAAAGAGCTGTGGTCATCCCTTGTTGCTTTGCTACCTTCTGCCCACCATGGACTGTTTCTCCTCTGTGATGCCACCCTGTCTTGGAGCCAGCTGATTATGGACTGAAACCTCTACAAAGTGTGAGCTAAATAAACTTTTTCATACTTTAATTTTGGGTATTGGGCATTTTATGTTAGCTATAAGAAAAGTAACTGAGATAGAATTTGGTAACAGAGAAGTAGGGTCATTGCTGTGACTGTACTTGACCATGTGGTTTAGGAGACTTTGGAGCTGGTTTGTGGGAAGGGGAACAGTTAGGAAAGGTTTGGAGATGCTGGCTGAAAAAGTAGAGCTGGAAAGCCTGATCAGAGATTCTGGTCAGAGCTCAGAAGATCAGAATACTGATAGAAATTCTGCCAGTAAAGTCCAGGCTCAGGAGGTTTCTGCTGGGAAGAAGGACTGCACTGGGTGCTGGATTCTGAGGATGTGTGTTATACCTTGACAGAAAGTTTGTCTGCATTTTGCTTATGTCCAGAGATTTGCCTGAGACTGAGATTAAGAGCAGTGGGCTAATTAAACTGGAAGAAATTTCAAGGCAGTCTAATGTTGAAGTGGTGGCATGGCTACTGTTATAGTTATTTAGCCAGATTTGTTGAAAAGCAAGACTAAAGACCCTAGAAGAATAATTTAGAATGTTTTAAGTTTGGTCAGAAAGGAAGCTCCAGTAAAATTGCAGCCTGCAAAGATGGAATAGAGGAGAAATTGGCCACTAAAAAGATGAGTGAGAAAAAGCCAAAGATTTCAGAAGACAACAGAAAAGATGACCTGAGGACTTCACAAGAACCAACAGGACTCCAGCCTCTGAAGCCTCCAAGTTGCAAAGGTGAAAGTTATAATTTGAGAAGAGAGCCTCAGAGCACCATGTTCCACAATGGCACTGGTCCAGGGAAGTTGTTCCTTGGGATTTGGTTCATAGGCACTCAACTCCTACAGACAAGAGAGAAGGGAGCCCGGCTACTGCTCTAGCTGGAGACAGCCCCTGACATCATCCACAGGTAGCTAGTTTTAGGTGTATGAAAAGTTATAGGGTCAGAAAGGCTTCCACCTCAATTTCAGAAGAAGGCCTGGGAGGCCAGGCAGGGTGCCCCTGAGAGGGCAGGGTGTGAAGCTGTGAATGTGCAGCAGAAGGTGCAGTGGAGACCCCAGAAATTTGGAGAAGCCAGGAACATGGATCATCCAAGGGAAACAGCCAATGAAGGACTAAAGTAAGCCCCAGAGAAAAGCCATGGGAGCTACAACCACCAGAAGTGCTACAGAGGCGGAGCCACTCAAGCCCTTTACGGTTCACAATTTGCCACAGATTGCCTGGGATGCTGGAAGTGGAACTGTGGGATTTAATGTTTGCCTGGCTGCATTTGGGTCTTGCTTTGTTCCCATCCCTTGCTATTTCCCTGTTTGCAACTTTTGGAATAGCAATGTTTATCTTTTGCCATTGAATGTGTTTAACTTTCTTTTCATTTGTACAAGGCCTTGCAGCTAAGAATTTGCTTTAAATCTCAGGGGAGACTTTGGACTTGGATTTTTCAACAATGCTGAAACTGTTAGGACTTTGGCAACTCTTGGAGAAGGACTAAATGCCATTTGGATAAAGGGATGTGCTTGAGTTTTGGGGGGGCTAAGACAGAATGCTACGGCTGTGTCTACTTGTCCCCCAGAGCCTCGTGTGCTCATAGAAGAGGCTTTTTCAGAGGTGGCTGGATCTAGAGAGTGTGATGCTGGAAATGATTCATGGTGCAATGCTAGGATCAAGGGCACCAGGATTAAGGGTGTGAGTGCTACCTTCCCTAAGTAGTCTAGATAAGATATAAGGGATAGAAAGAGCTGTGCTCATCCCTTGTTGCTTTGCTACCTTCTGCCCACCATGAACTGTTTCTCCTCTGTGTTACCACCCTGCCTTGGAGCAGCCAACTATGGATTGAAACCTCTTCAAACTGAGAGCTAAATAAACTCTTCCTCCTTTAACTTTGGTTGTTGGGTATTTTGTCTCAGCAATGAGAAAAGCTAATAAGACACTGGCCCACAAGTTGAAGTCCAGAGGTAGAGCTCGCATCCAGTGAAACTGGACCCACAGGCTCCAAGATGTCAAGAAGGGTTGTCTCTCTCTATGTTTCCCAGTTCACATCTGCTTTTCCTTGCCTGGCACCCTTCTCAGGCACTGTTTCTTGTGGGGGCAAGATGACAGCTAGAGACTCTAGTGTTTTCATCTTCTCGGCTATTCTAGTAGAAAATTAACACTCTCTTCACAGTCCTGCCAGCAAAGCACTTCAGTATGCCTTGATAGGATTGACTTGTGTCTTGTCATGCACTCAATTTGATCCAATTAACGTAGCCAGGGCAACAGAACACATTGACCTGGCCTGGGTTCTTTCCACTCTTGGCTCTGAAAGACTAGGATTAATCAGTCCTACAGAAGCCACGTGGATTGAGACTGGGGAAAGGAAATTACCAACAAGGATTGGGGATCTACTGTCACAGAAGGGGGAAATGCCCTCTGGGTAATTGAACACTAAATATATATATACCAAGATCTCACTATCATAAAATTGAATATTTTGGACAAAATTTATTATTATTTATTATCATAAATTTATAATCTATTTATAAATTTATTATTATTTGATAAATAGCCAAAGCTGAAAGTCATGTATTAGAAGCTGAGTGTGATGACATACACTTGTAATCCTAGTACTCCGGGAGGCTGAAGCAGCAGAATCTCAAGTTTGAGCCCAGACTGAGCAATTTAGCACTTTAACTCAAAAAAAAAAAAAAAAAAAAATAAGGGGATGTAGCTTATTGTGAATGCTCTGAGTTTAATCCCCAGTATTGCCAAAAAAGGGTCACATATTAAGTGAATGTGGTGATGTTCCACACAGGAAGTGGGTAGGGAAAGAGGAGACAGTAGTATTCCATAGAAACTCGGGCTCAAAACCAAAAGGGTCAGGTATCAAATTGTGCTCTGAGTTTCCTAGAAGGCAAGGAGAGGCACGCAGTGGATCA
Source organism: Heterocephalus glaber (assembly GCF_053883595.1). Taxonomy (NCBI): domain Eukaryota; kingdom Metazoa; phylum Chordata; class Mammalia; order Rodentia; family Bathyergidae; genus Heterocephalus; species Heterocephalus glaber. The sequence goes on along the minus strand of NW_028258357.1, from coordinate 11,098,532 downwards.
TACAGCTCTCCTGAACAAACAAAAGAACCTCCCTGCTTGTAGATTGGGTGTTAAAGCTGTGAACATGGAGAATGATTTGTCTTCAAGTCCTTTGAATAAGAAACATTGCTATTACGTGTTCAGAAAAAGAAAGTTTTCTTGTGTGTGGTCTGTGTGTGCATGATTCTGGAGATTGGACCTAGGGCCTTCCCAATGAGCTACAACAGCAGTCTTCTTTAAATTTTTATTTTATAGTGTAAGACAGGGTCTTACCAAGTCTCTAAATTGCCAAGACTAGGTTGGAACCTGTGATCTTCCTGCCTCTGCCTCCCAGAGTGCAGGGACAACAGGTGTGAACCACACACCTGGCTGAAAAGCAAGTTCCCAAACAGAGGTGTTTCATATTTTACTTGGTGAAAGCCAGACACAGCATTACACCATGGCTCAGTAAAATCAATTATTCAGAAGGCTAGAGTGACACGGTCCAAATATGTAACCTAATGAAGCCCTCAGAGGTAGGAAACCCTCGGTGAAATACTAGCCGTGGTGCTTATTAGCAAAGCTCCTCTGCTAGGCCCTGTCATCCCCTCAGCTTATGTTTTTCGACTGTAAAGAACGAGCTACTGTATCTATATTTTCTGGTTATATGTGAGAAATTAAATAGCACATGAACACACTTTTCACTCTAATTCTATACCTTGTATAGTAGCTTCACCAGGAAAATGATACTGTAGGATTTTCTAGATAAAGTCAGACCCAATTACAATTATATACATTTTATAATCAATTACATAAAATACTCAAGAAGGAGCCAATAAATGGTGAAAAGCTCTTCTAAGTTTTCATTGCAGCTCGAAATAAGGGCCTTTTACCCCTCCTTTTTAAAGGTTTTTTTTGATCTTAAACTTCCTGTGCTTCAACTAAGTGAGGTGCTATAACAAAAGAAATATTTGTTTTTATTTGCCAAGTATTTTAAGGCAGCAACCATAACACTGAATAAAACCTTGTAGACATCATTATGCCACTATTAGCTATTAGCCAGGCCCAAAATGAAACTCTTTTGGATGCATCAAAAGCACAATTTACCAGGTGTGGTGGTGCACACCTGCAATCCTAGCACTGAGGAGGCTGAGGTGGGAGGATTACTGTGAGTTTGAGGCCAATCTGGGCTACATAGCAAGATCCTGTCTCAAAAAATAAATGAATAAATAAAAATTATAAAATAAAAACATAAAACACAATCCCAGGCAGATGTGGTGGTACTACACATATAAAATCCGACCTGCTGAGGCAGGATGATCACAAATCTAAGGCCAGCCTGAGCAACATAGGCAGACTATATATATATATATATATATATATATATATATATATATATATATGTATTTCCTTTTTTTTTTTTTTTTTGGTACTGGGGATTGAACTTGGGTCCTTGCACTTGCGCAGCAGGCGGCAAAACCACTGAGCTAAATCCCCGGCCCAATATATATATATATATAAAAATATAACAGGGGCTGGGTAAGTAGCTCTGTGGTAGAGTGCTCGCCTAGCATGCAGGAGGCCCTGCATTCGACCTCCAGCACTGAAACAAACAAACAAACAAACAAGCAAACAAAGCAGAATCCCTGCACTAAGGAGGAGGAGAGGGGAAGTTTCTCTAACACTCCTCATGAGCATGAATTGTTAGACTTTGCACTTATATCGGAGCCTGCGATCTTGGGGTGGAGGATGACATGGCTGCACATCCCAAAGGACCTCCTCTAGATTTCAATATTCTATTGCTGCTTGGTCCGAATCCACTTAATCCGCGCTGCCTCTCAGATCGGCGGCGTATCGTGAACATTTTATCCTGCTTATGAGCTGATACTTAAAAAGCAGCACCGCTTTGGCCCTCCAGTCAACCTCATGACTATTCCTCCGTCAGACAGGATAGGTGTGGATAGGATAGGTGGATAGGTGGATAGGACAGACCTCCTGCCACTTGGAGTTCTGAGCAGTGTTTCCTTAATGAGGACACAGAGGACCCTGTGAGCGCGTGGTATTCTGAGGGGTACCCCCGGAGTTTAACGCCATCTGTCAATGAGACTGTATTTAATACCCCAGAATAGCATCGAACAGCGGCTTTCAGCTTTGGCTGCAACTTTCAGTCACTGGGAAGCTTTTAAAAGACGGCAAAGGGCTGGGGATTTAGCTCAGTGGTTCTGGCTCCTGCCTCACAAGTGCAAGGTTCTGAGTTCGATCCCTAGTACCAAAAAACAAAAGGTATCCGTGCCTGAGTCGCTGGGCATGGTGCCACACACCTGTGATCCCTCCACTCGGGAGGCTGAGGCAAGAAGATTGCCGTGAATTTAAGGCCAGCCTGGGCTACATTGTGAGTTCAAGACTACCCTGTCTCATAAAACCAAAACACCAAAGAAAAACAACGCCTGAATCTTACCACTAGAAATCCAGATTCAATTGATCCAGGGAGAAGCCTGGAAATTGGGATTCTCTCTCCCCCAGTGCTTTCCCGGGTGACAGCAATGTGTGGTCCAGATGCAGATGGGCCCCATCTGTGCTGCCACTGAGGTGGGGCAGCGCATCCTTGGACAAGAAAGCTGCCAATCAGGGTGAATGCTGGATGAACTGTTGAACGGGTCCCCCCCTCCACCACCACCAGACCAGCCAGGCCCACCACACTGGGGCTGGGAAAACTGACCACGTAGAAAATGGTGGGCGAAAAGCAGGATTTTTACTGTACGTTTGTTATTTGAGAGGCTTATGAAACCAGGAAATGGAATGACAGTGTATCTCATCTTAATGGGGAAAAAAAATCTTGTGTGAATCCTTTTTTTTTTTTCTTTTTTTGTCTGTTGTCTTCTGCTTTTTTAACTGTTCGTATCTTCGGGAGGCACAGGGAAGGGGATCTATACCCACCTCATTCTCCTGCTGGCTCACCCCCTTTGGGAGGCACCAAGCTTCCCTTTTCAATTCAGGGCTCTTTGGGACTTGGTTTACAGTATGATTGCGTCCTTCGGGGGATTTTAATTGTCAGAACCAATAGAAACAAAGCATCTCCACCAAAACGAGAAACCAAGAACACAAGGTAACCCTTAGCATATTTCTTGGTCTTCTTAAGCAGAATCTAACACATAGATGTGGCCTGGTATGTTTGGGAAATCATATACATTATGGCTCTTTGTTTGCTTTTTAAATTCTTTAAATTTTGTCAGTACACACAGTCCATAATGTTTACTTTACCTTTTTGATTTCTTTCAAATTTTTCTGTCCAAAGCTAAATTGATTCTGCATAGCAAAGATAACTGAAGTCCAGAAACTGAAAAAAAACTGTTTGTGTGTGGTTGGGGTCCGTAGTTCTAGGAGCCGTGGTGGGGGATCCAGGTAGAGCAACACCCAGCAGCTGGCATCTGCAATGACCCTTTTTCAGTTTTATAAAATGAGAGGCTTCGTCTTCCCCAGGAAGCTTGTCAGGTCTGCTGTACAGATGGCTGACATTCAGGCCCTGTCTTCTAGTTGCTTGCAACTTCCTGGATGAAATTTTGAGGTCAAATGTATAAATAATATGGAAGGAAGTAAATGCTGGAGGTTAATGTTTGCAGAAAAACCAGGGAGGGACTTTTTGCTGAAAGTGTTTTTAAAGCTACTCAACTTCCTACAGATTGATATAGTAAACCAAGATAAGAGGTTCTTACTAAATTTTTTCAATTTTTATAATGACTACAAAATGTATCTTATAATGTAGAGAAATTTGAAGTTAGTCGGTGTGTTATCCTATTTTTGTTTTCCTGTTGTGCAATGTGATGAAAGAAAATTAAGACAGTTGGAAAATCAAAAGCATAGAAAAGTAAATTTCCCCCATGCCAGTATTTAGGAGCTTAAAAAAATTAGAAAAGCCAGGTATGGGGGTGCACACCTGTATTCCTGGTACTCTAGAAGGCGGACGCAGGAAGGTCATGAGTTCAAGCACAGCCTGGGCAACTTAGCGACTTAGTGGAATACTGTCTCAAAAATGAAAAAAGGCATGGGGATGTGGCTCAGTGCAAAGGCCCTGAGTTCAATCCCCAGTACTTCAAAACTGCAGCCAGGAGTAATGATCCACACCTGAAATCCCAGCACTCAGAAGGCTGAGGCAGGAGGATCAAAAGTTCAAGACCAGCTTGGACTACATAGGAAGACTCTGCCCCCTCTACCAAAACAAGGGTAAGGTCTCTAAAAAGGTCTTTCCACCTAGAAAATGCATCATGTGAGATTTGAGATTTGTACAAGAAACAGAAAGTGATAGACACTGACATTCTTGAATATTCAGGAAGGATATAGTTTGACATTTGAGGGCAACTGGAGTCTCTTATCTGCATATTACAAGTCCTTTTGAACTTCTACTTTCTGCCTCTTCTCCTACATACGTGGAAAAACTCATACAATTTGAGCAAGGGGGTGAGGGCTGTGAGATCACTTGTTATAGCAGATGATGAACATTTATCAAGCTACAGCTGTACAATCGTGACAAATAAAAAGATCCCTGTGGAACTTTCTATACCTAGAAGAGCAGAGCATTTGCTGCTGTCAAACAATGCAGACAAAACTGACTTTGTGGCTTTTACTCAGATTCAAACAGAACAAATTATAAAGATCTTATTTTGCTCTGCCCACCAGACTTGCTTCATACAATAAAAGCATTATATAAAAATTAGTTCTGTGGCCAGGGGTGGTAGTGCATGCCTATGATCCCAGCTCTCTGGGAGACCGAGGCAGGAGAATTACAAGTTCAAGACTAACCTGGGAAACTTAGTGAGACTATCCTCCAAAAAATGAAGGAGAAAGGCGTGGTGGCACACACCTATCACCCCAGCATTCAGGAGGCTGAGGAAGAATGTTCGATGTGAGTTCCAGGCCAGCCTGGACTACAGAGCAAGACCCTGTCTGAAAAAAAAAGGAGCTTGGGATGTAGACCAATGTGAAAGTCCTGGGTTCAGTCCTGAGTACCATGCACACACGCATGTGCATACACACACACAAATTGCTGAAAATCAAAGAAAATCAGCTCAGTGTATTGCTAGTTAGATGTGCCAGGAGAGCTGGTGAGAGCATTAAGAAAGTATCCTGTTACCAGGCCATAGTAATGGAATCTCGTGTGCAGGAGGCTGATGTGCATTAGCAAGTGCACGGGCAGCCTGGGAAATCGGAGGCAGAAATGGCAGGGGACGAACACACAGTGTCCACGTACAGCACAGAAGACCTGGTGCCCACCTGGCCTTCATAATCATCCTACATGAGTTCAAGTCCTGCCTTTGCAAGGTACTAGAGATTTGGGCTACAGGCTTTGTGCTCTGTGCCTCAGCTTCCACTTAAAAAGTATACAAACTACCTTTATTGTTTTGCTGTAAGGATGAGATGAGGTTGGTTATATAGTGTGTTGGTCATGTAGTGTGGCACCATGCTCAACAAAGAACAAACACTCAATGTTACCTATCGTTATTACATACTTTTTCTTCCCTGTCCTGGACATCAGTCCCAGAGCTGGCATACTGTCCACCAATCCCTGGAACATGCTAGGTGAGTGCTCTACCACTGACCTGTACCCCAGCCTTTATTACACACTTTTTTGACACCAACTATTTAAACCGACTCAGCCCCAACATCCTCGTGTGCCTAAGAAGAAATCGCTTCAGCAATGACCCATGTAAAGTTATGTATGTGGCATGATACACTCCCTCACTCTAAAACATGCTCTTAGTCTTTTGGGACTCTGGAAGGAGAAAAGGTGCTTGCAATCCTTCTGTAGTCATCTAGGATGTGTCACAGCAACAGTCCAAGTGGAAATGCATTCATCTCCTAGAGCAGCCTGAAAACATTACCTCAAACTCGTTGACTTGCAGCACTGAAAAATGAGCCTCGTAGCTTTGGAGCCCTGAAGATGGTAGTCAAGGAGTCCACAGGGCCACAAACCCTCTGAGGGCTATAGGAAAGAATCTTTCCTTAATTGTTCCAGTTTCTGGTGGTTCCTGGTATTCTTGATTTATTGCAGTATAACTCATCTCTCCTTTCATCTTTCCAAGGCCTCGTTCCCAAAGTATGTTTGGCCCTAACTTCCTCTTCCTCTTTCTTATAAAGACCCCTATCACTGAGCTGGGTGTGGTAGTGCACACCCATCATTCCAGGATTTTGGGAGCCTGCGGGGAGGATTGCAAATTCGAGCACCCAGCGTGGACTACTAAGAGACTTTTTCAAACCCTGTCTTAAAATTACTCAATAAAAAAAGGGTTGGGGATGTAGCTCAGTGTGAAGGTCCTGAGTTCAATTCCCAGTACCCTTCCCAGGCCAAAAAAAGGAAAAAAGAAGTTATTCCTCCTCTCCACTTGTACATAGATTTTTTTTTTGCTACATTTTTGTTTTAATTTTAAACAACATACTGCTTTTGTCAAGAATCTTGCAGTCTGATAGAAAAGATACCCCATCCTGTCTCAAAATTTTTTAAAAGGGGGAGTCTGGGAACTCAGCGTGAATCCCCAGTACTGCCAAAAAAAAAAAATTAAAATTAAAAAAGAGGAAGAAGGAAATAGACTTGGATGGACAGGTCATTCTTACCCTCTGTATTAAAAAGAACTAGGATATCTTTTGGTTGCTCAAGGCCTTATTTCAAAAACTGCACCCACATTCCAGACAAAGGGTTATCAATGTATAACAGGTGAGAACCCTGGATAGTAGCATGACATTCGTTTTATATTGTTTCTTTTTTGTGGTACTGGCAATGGAACCCAGGCCTTTGCACTGAGCTACATCCACAGCCCTTTTTAAAAATTTTTTTATTTTGAGACAGAACTTCCCTAAGGTGCTAAATTGCCCATGCTGGGCTCAAGCTTATGATCCTCCTGCCTCAGCCTTTTGGAGTGCTGATATTACAGGCATGCACCACCACCCCTGGCTTGTAGCAAAAATGGTAAAAGGACTTATAGACAGATATTGCGGTGCATTCATGGAATTCCAGCTACTCAGGAGGCTAAAGCCAGCCTGGGCAGTGCAGTGGGACACTCTCAAAATAAAATTAAAGAAACAAAGGACTGGGGATATAATTAAAGTGCTTGCCTAGCATACGTAAGCTCTTAGGTTCAATTCTCAATATTTATTTTCTTTTCTTTTTCTTTTCTTTTCTTTTTGACACTGGGTCACACTGGGTAGCCCAGGCTGACCTCATATTCACAGCAATCCTCCTTCCTCAGCCTCCCAAGGGCTGGGATTACAGGCATATGCCACTATGCCCAGTTCATCCTCAGTATTGAAAAATATTAAAAATGATTAAACAAATAAAAATAAAGAAGTTAAATTGGGTCTTATGTTTATGAAAATGCATGTTTTTAAATTATATTTTGATGGACACATAATGTTTTGAACACATGGGGTTATCATGTGATGCTTGAATTCCTGTGTACACTGCATAGTGATCAATACCCAGTGATTCGCTTACCTATCACCTTACACTTTCATCAAGTCTATTTCTTTTACTTAGAAAATGTGCACACTTCTGATCCTCGATTCACCCAAGGTCACTGATTTCTAAATTACTCATTTAATTATTACAAAAGGCCACAGTACGTACTAACCTGCAGACTCTCTTTAATGATGTGTTTCTTTTAAAGGGGATTTAAAAAATTAAATCTCATTTCATAAATGTAGCAATTTTACAGACTGCCCTGCAGCTAAGCGGCAAGTGAAACTGAGCTGTCAGCCTGTCATCTCACCCCACTTTATGACAGTAACTCGAGAGGTGCCGGAACACTTATTTTCTGCACGTGGAACGTGTCAAGTGTGTTACCTCCGACTCTGTGAAATTCACCTCCAACTCGCCCCCACCTCACTTTGATTCTCGGTGAGTTGGTTTTATGTGTTCTGTCATATGGGCTTTGTTCTTGGACCAAAACATCATCTGAGTGAGGTACTTTGCAAGGAGTCTAGTATATTTCTACAACAACCTCTTTCCCTTGGTAGGTGCTGTCAGAAGCTGCTTCTCCCAGCAACAGGCTCTGAAGCTAGATAGCTTTTTGAGACAGGTTCTTATTATGTAGCCCAGGCTAGCCTGGAACTCATGACGCTCCTTCCTCAGCCTCCGGAGGCCTGGGGTTCCAGGTGTGCACCACTGTTTCCAGTTAGAGAAAAGGTAACTGAATCAAGCGGGCGTCATCTGGAAGTCAGTAACCTTTTTCATTATTTTCTTATGTTCCTTTGCCATATCCCGAATGTCAGAATGAGCAAGGAGAATGCAAAGATTTGTGAAGTGATTCACTAAATGTAGATATGTTTAAAACTTAAAGTTTTATTACTTAAAGAATTAGAAAATGGGGCCAGGGATTTAGCTTAGTGGTTCCGGCGCCTGCCTTGCAAGCGCAAGGTCCCGAGTTCTGTTCCCGGTGCCAAAAAAACCCAACCAAACAAAAGATTTAGAAAATAGTAAGGAACCGATATGTCTGCCATGAAAAACTATGCTAACTGTGACATCTTATTACTTACAAGAGGAAGCTGATTGTTTCCCAAACATTCTTCAAAGCTCAGTTTTAACTATCCAAATTTCAGCCAAAGCCCCCCCCCTTTAAAATACTATAAACCAGGAACCAGGTGTGGTGGCACACGTCTCTAATCCCTGTACTTGAGAGGCTGAGGCAGGAGGATTCCTGAGAATTTGAGGACAGCCTAGGCTGCATGATGAGTTAAAGGCCACCCTGAACTATATATCTAGACTCTGTCTCAAACAAACAAACAAATAAAAAATAACAACAGAAAAAGATAAGCCGGGCCTATAATGCCAGGTAGTCTGGGAGGCTGATGCAGGAGGATCCCAAATTCAAGCCCAGCTTGAGTAATTTAGAGAGATCCTATTTCAAAATAAAAAAATCAAACAGGCTAGGAATGTATCTTAGGACAAAAGTCCTGTGTTCAATCTCTAGTACAAAATATGTATATGATGTAATATAATATAGGCCCTCTTTCCCAAAAAATAGGTAAATACAATTTGCAAATATTTTCAGAGGACTCACATCTTCCTTCTCCAATTGCCCTTTCCTGGAGCCAAGCCCATGTCCTTACTCTCTTTAAATTTAGACTCACTCTCTTAGGTCGGGTTGGGGAGGAACAACAGCTGTCTCTTTCCTTGTGTGCTAGCATGGGTTTCTGGGGGTCTTAATTCTATGCTGTCACTGCAGACAGAGCCACCTTCTTATTTTACCAGTTTGTCATCGGTCACTAAGGGAAACACTGTGTAGGGAAACAATAGCAAAAGGATTCCAACATAATGCTAGAGCAGGTACAAAGCTTAACTCTTAGAAAGTCCTCACTCCCATGGTGAGAGGGTTATAGGAAATGAGCCTTGGAGGGCTGCTGCCTAATTTGTTTTTGTTTTTTCTCTTTCAAGGTGGCTGTCTTTGGATTAGCTTGTTGGTTGAATTCTTTCTGCTCTCTAGGAAGATGGAAGGTTTCAAAAGTTGTCCTGGGAGTGGCTTTATCTCAAGTGGGTCATTAAAATCCTGTGACCAGGAAGCAACCATTTGAGGGTTCTCCCCCACTCCAACCTGGGTATGTTCTCACTTTGAGGGCAACACGAATGTCACTGATCTTTCTCCCAAGAAATAGGCAAGTGTCACGGAGACCCACAAAATAAAGCTAGTCAGTTTTAAGCTCCCTATCTTGTAAGCTCACTATCTCTGAGGGAACTCAGGGAACTATGTCTGAGGAAAGGACTGATTCTTTCAAGCACTGCTTACAGCAAACCTACTAAAAGTGAACGACCGGGGCCGGAGATTTAGCTCAGTGCTTCCACGCCTGTTTTGCAAAGCTCAAGGTCCTCAGTTAGATCCCTGGTACTAAAAAAAAAAAAAAAAAAAAAGTGAATGACCGCAGACTAGGAAAACAGAGATTTCCACAAACAAAACAAAGCTGCCCATAAAGAGCTCCCAACCAGTATTTTCATTGTTTTTTCTGGTTTTACCATTTTATACCCTTCTCTCATTTGATTTCTTCTTATTTATTTATTTATTTATTTACTTTTCAGTCAGATCTTGCTGTGTGGCTCAGGCTGACCTTGAGTTCACTATGGAGCCCAGGCTGGCCTCAAACTCGGCAGTGATCCTCCTGCCTCAGCCTCCTGAGTAGTGGGACTGCAGTGTGCACCCCCACGCCTGGCTCTTAGTCACCTTCATTGTCTTACAGCTGGAAAATTTCTTTAGGTTATGGGATCATTTTAAGTTGGAAAACAAAGTGCTCACCACTCTGAATTGCAAGCTTTTCCCCCCTTATCACTATTTAAACTATGTTCCCCCATAACTCCCTGGTGTACAGAGCTGCCAGACTGAGTGATTAAAAAAAAAAAAAGAACACTCAGTTTAGGTTTATATTTCATATAAGCAATGAATAATTTTCAGTAAAAGTATGTCCTAAATGTTACATGGGATATATTAAACTGAAAAATCATTCACTGTTTCTTTTAGCTTTTAAATTTAACTGAGCATTTTATCTGGTCACCCACCCCATCCCAATTCCTCCCTGTAAAATACTTCTGACCTCCAGTGTAGCAGCATCCACACATGTAAAGAGCATTTCTATTTTGTAATCCAGGCCATGGAGGGAAATGCGAAAGCCTCCATAGGAAACCACTCCCTGCCAGGCAGCTGTATTTGTTCCTTTCTGACATCAACCCTTTTTGCTGAATGGGACCTGTCAGCCACTGCTACTCTTCCAGAAAACCGGTCACATCTGCAGAATGGTTTTTTTCCCCTTCTTTCTCACTGATTTGAATTTTTGATTTTTGTCTTTCAATCAACACATCCATTTACCACCATCCTGCATGTAGGTTTGTCTTCCGTTGTGAATGGAGTTGAGACTGATCCTGCAGAACTCACGGTTAATAGTGCATCAAAAAGTAACTTAAATGTTAACTTTCAACTTTCTCTTTTAACAAGCGAAGAAGAGAACCAAAGAAAGGGCCACTGATTTGCATGTCTTTTCCGTTGTTTCACCTGCTTACAATTTAGTAAGATTTAGAATGCACAAAGCAAAGCCTAGAAAAATCCATTTCAGATTAGCTCCTCTCTGAGAACTATTCTGAGCTCAACAGAATATCAGATATCTTGGGAGAGAAGTGAGCAGCAGATGGGTAATTTATTTAATGTAACACTTTTATACGTACACTATCAGGCCAACGGATGCCATTTTTATTCTAAATGCACCTGTAATTGAAATGGGTTATCACTAAGATCCAAAACCAGCAGTTTCTAAATCAGTTTAATATGCAGCTGCTTTAAAAGGTGCTTACAGATTAGTAAAATGTTAGAGCTTGCATTCAAAGAAGGCTGTCTTCCAGGACACTGTTCACTCTTGCTCCTAACTTTAATATTACTTCCCCCTGTAGCAAGCTGATTTTCTTTGACATTCCAAAGAGCAGTCAGCCACAGAAAAAGCCATAATATTTTTCAGTAAGGATGCCCGTCTAATAGGTGTTACAAATCTCATAAAACTTACCTTTCATGTCCTCACAGAACTCATTTACAGACCTGGAGCCTGGAGGCCTGGGCAGTGGAACACAGCTCAGGTGAACATTCGCCACTGTGTGTCCCATATGGGTTCCACTTCACGTTTAGGGAACACCTGAGGGTTCTGTGGTTCTGAAATGGGGTCTGGAGAATGCAGAGAACTTGCAAAAGCTAGTGAGCCGATTCACACCCGTGGGTAAATCAGAGTGCATCTGTTTTTGGGGTGACCTAGGGGCCAGACAGGTCTCAGGCTTTAGCTTTGAGACCTGCAGGACAGTGTACGTGGTAAGAAATACCTCTGCCCTCAGCGACACATTTGTGACTCAGGACGAGTCCCATTGCCTTTAATTATTTCTGATTCAGGCTTGTCCAGTGGTGGATCTGTCCTGTTTTGATTATACCTGCTGGTTCTGATGATTTCATTACTTTGTTAATTAAATTTTTGACTAGTTTCAGTCTCCTTTTAATAGTTTACTTTTAGCAATGCAGAAGAGGAAGTAGCACCACAGGAGGGGATCGCTACCTCTGCAGGCTCCCTTCCTGGGCTTCAAATTGTATCTCTTGCCAGGCCTGGTAGAGACCTCAAAATACCCAGGTTAAAAACATTCATCTGGGTAATTTAGGAGGACCACAGGCTGAATTTCTTTTCTGAGAAAAAATGCAAATAACCCTAAAGTCTCTTGAAACTGCCAGAAAAAATGCTCCTGGAGGCTGCTCAAGGACCACAGGCCTGGTCTCCAGCAGTGGTCACGGCCCCTGCTTTCCCTGCCCTCCCTCATCATTCCATTCCATTTGGGAATTCTCTCTTCAGCTTCTTCACCCATTTCCTATTTGGATGCACATGCCCATTCCATGGGTTTTAAATTAGTTTTTTTCTGTATTGTTTATCATGTTAGCAGAGCGCTTGCCTAGCATGCATGAGACCTGTGGGTTCCATTTCCAGCACCCCCTTCCTAAAAGACTTTGTCCCCATTTGATCTCTTCAGGGAGAAGATGAACTCTGAAAGGAGACGTTTCTGTCTGGAATCTACTAGTCACCTATTCTTACTACTTGGTGATATCATTGTAGGATATGTGCCGCTGGACATCAGCTCTTACCAAAACAAGAAAACTTGAAAGTTGCCAACCAGGGTGAGAACGTAGCTCAGTGGAAGAGCACCTGCCTAGCTCATAGGAGGCCCTGGGTTCCATCTCCACTACTACAAAAAACAACAAGAGCCACCTTCTAGCGTGGCACTTTCAACAGGTCAGCCTCAAGATTTCTCAATTATGCCGGGCTGGATATCTTTTCTATGTGTTGTAGGTCTGGCTTCTCTATTTATTATTCTGCCTGGCAAAGAAGGAGCATTTAAAGCACTACAGTGTCACTACTGGCCTTGGGGAGGGGGCTTTTAATCTATGGAAGTGGAGGAAATGCAGTTAAAAATAACTGAAGACTCCTTCTGCAATATTTACTGATCTCTCATCAATCTTTGATTCCATAGATAAGCACCACTTAGCTGACCCAGATGATTTTGCTATTGATTGAAGATTTTTAATATTCCACCAAGGCTTTTACTGCCACCAAATCACAATCAGGCTTCCTTCATCACTCAAATATTTATTGATGTCACTGTTTATCAAGCCCTGTGTTAAGTGTTCTGAGCACACGGGTGAACAAAACAGTCATCATGCTGGGCAGTTAGGGACTTGCCTGAGCAAATTCTGACATTACATGTGATTAAATGCATTCTTTGTCCTCAGTTCTCCTTTGAAGCATCTATCTAAATATTTGATGTAGAGTTCAGGCTTTGCTTATCCTGTTTAGAAGAGAAGGTGTTTTTGCCACACGATGCTTATCTGACTTGTTTAGCATCTTTGCAATAATGCCAATATGGTTGCTATGGGTTGAAAGGCTTTTGGTAGTCAAGAAATATGTATCCAGCCCTGTCACTTGTGAGACATTCTCTACTGGGAGACAGCCCTAGGGCTTCTGTGTAGTTGTTTTTTTTTTCTGTACCATGGACCCCTTAGTACTAATTCTGAAGTGTGTGAACTATCTCACAACAATATTTTTATGGATGTACAAATTAAAATATACTGGCTTACAAAGGAACCCAACCAATCTACACTTTGATTAATAATGTTGGGGCTGTTCTATTAACTCCTTACCCAAAAACAAACAAAAAAGCAAAGCAACAAAAAAATCTACAATGCTTTTTGTATGTGTGTGGTACTGGAGATTGAACTCAGAGCCTTCACACCCTTTTGCTTTTTCAAAAGTTTTATTGGTACATTTCACATATACATAATGATAACATTCATCCTAGGGAAATTGTACCTGTACATGATATATCTGGCTCCCCCCCACCCTTGACTCCTCTTTCCCTCCTTATTTACAAAAGCTTTGTTTCCATTTTTTCCTTCTAGTCTCTTTTCTTTTCTTGTCCCTTCTTTCTTTTCCCCATCACCCTCCCTTGTTTCCCTTCTCATTTGAACATTTTCTTCCCATTTCCCAATATCTATTATACATTTTTGTCCTTAAAGACACTTTCAGTTTCTCGAACCAGAGAAACAATGTGGTATTTAAACATGTGTGTCTGATGCATTGTACTTAAGAATATTATCTCAGGGTAATAGCTAGAAATGTCTCAAACTTATCCTTTATGGCAGAGTACTGCTCCATTGTATAAAAAAACCACATCTTTGTTATCCATTTATTGGTTGGTAAGAATTTGGGCTCCAAAATTTAGCTATTACAAATTGTCCCACTATAACATGGGTGTGCATAAAACACTGTGTATGATGTTTTTAATTTTTTCAGAAAGAAAGCAAGAAGGGGAATAGCTGGGTCAAATGGAACCTCTACTTTTAGTTTTTTGAGGAATCTCCACACTGATTTCCACAGTGGTTGCACCAGTCTACACTCCCACCAACAGAGGAGAGGGGTTCCTTTGTCCCCACAGCCTCACCAGCATTTATTATTGGTTGATTTCTTGATAATAGCCATTCTTTCTGGAGTGAGATGAAATCTCAGAGTTGTTTTAACTTGGATCTCTCAAATGACCAATGATGTTGAACATTTTTTCATGTACTTATTTGCCACTTTTACTTCTTCATCTGAGAAGTGTCTGTTCATTTCAGGTGTACATTTTTTGGATTAGGAGTTTAAATTTGAGGGAGTCTGATATTTTTTAGTTTTTTATATATTCTAGATAATAGTCCTTTGTCTGAGGAACAGAGAAATAGCTGGCAAAAGTTTTTTCCCACTCTGTGGATTGTCTCTTCACTCTGTTGGTGCTTTCTTTTGCTGTGCAAAAGCTTTTGATAAGATGAGATTCCAGTTATTGATTCTTTGTGATATTTCCTGTGCAATTGAAGTTTTGTTCATACAGTCTTTGCCCATATCAATGTCTTCAAGAGTTCTACCTATTCTATCTTCCAGCAGATTTGGTGTTTCTGTTTTAATATTTAGAACTTTGATCCATTTCAATTTTAGTTTAGTGCATGATGAAAGATATGGGTCTAGTTTTAATCTCTGGCAAGTTGAACCCAGTGTTTTCAGCACCATTTATTAAAGAGGCTGTCTTTCCTCCAGTGAAAGTGTTTGGCTCCTTTGTGAAAGATCAGGTGGCTGAGTGTGATGGAGTTGTCTCTGCATCTTCTACTCTGTTCCACTGATTTTTGGGTCAGTTCCTTGCCAGTACCGTGCTGTTTTTATCACAGTAGCTTTGTAGTATAATTTGAAATTGGGGCTTGTGATTCCTCCCACCTCGGTTTTGTTGCCCAGAATTGCTTTTACTATTCTAGGTCTATTCTTGTTCCAAAGGAATTTTAGGAATATTTTTTCTAATTCTGTGAGATATGCCATTGGAATTTTGATAAATATTGCGTTATATCTGTGTAACAATTTTGGAAGTATGTCCATTTTCACTATATTGGTTCTTCCTACCCAAGAACAAGGGATATCTTTCCATTTTCTGATATCCTCTTCAATCTCCTTTTTCAGAGTACTGTAATTTTCCATATAAATGTCTTTTACTTTCTTCTTTAGATTGATTCCTAGGCATTTCAATTTTTTGGATGCTATCATGAAAGGTGCAGTTTCTCTAATTCCTCTCTCAGTGAATTTGCTATTTGTGTACAGAAAGGCTATTGATTTTTTAGTGTTTACTTTCTATCCAGCTACACTACTGAATTTGGTTATTAAATCGAGAAGTTAAAAAAAATTTAGAAGTCTTTCAGTGGAATTTTTGGGGTCTTCTATGTGAAGTATCATGTTGTCCACAAATAAGGATAATTTAAATTCTTCCTTTCCTATCCTTATTCCTTGTATTTCTTTCTCTTGGTTGATTGCTCTGGCTAGTGTTTCCAGAATTATATTGAATAAGAGTAGTGATAGTGGGCATCTTTGTCTTGTCGCTCATTTTAAAGTGAAAGCTTGTTTTTTTCCATTTAATATGATGTTGGGTATTGGTTTATCATAGATGGCTTTTATTGCATTGAGATAAAGACTATCTATTCCAATTTTCTCTAAGGTTTTTATCCTGAATGAGTGTTGGACTTTGTTAAATGCTTTTTCTGTGTCTTTTGAGATGATCATATGATTTTTGTCCTTGGCTCTGTTAATATGGTGTATTATAATTATTGATTTGTGTATGTTGAACCATCCCTGCATCCCTGGGATGAATTCGAATTGGTCATGTTGTATATAATCTTCTTGATGATTTGCTGCCTTTTGATTGCTAGTATCTTATTGAGGATTTTTGCATCTATGTTCATGAGGGAGATTGACCTGTAGTTCTCTTTTTTGGTTGGATGCTTCTCTGGTTTTGTTATTAAAGTAATGCTTGCTTCCAATAATGAATTTGGGAGTATTAAT
Source organism: Heterocephalus glaber (assembly GCF_053883595.1). Taxonomy (NCBI): domain Eukaryota; kingdom Metazoa; phylum Chordata; class Mammalia; order Rodentia; family Bathyergidae; genus Heterocephalus; species Heterocephalus glaber. Next base: position 11,082,179 of record NW_028258357.1, on the reverse strand, counting down.
ACCCTTTCAATTTCATTAAAGAGTTTGACAAGTAGCATCATTATGTCCTCTATAAATTTCTTGTAGAATTCAGCAGTCAGGGCCTGGGTTTTTCCTTGTTGCTAGGTTTTTAATTACATCTTCAATTTCATTGGCAGATATAGGTTTATTTAGAATTTTATGTCTTCTTGATTAAGCTTTGGTAATTCATAAGTATCCAGGAATCTGTCCATTTATTCTGCATTTTCCATCAATTAGAATACAGATTCTTGCAGTAGATATTGATAAATTTCTGGATTTCTACAGGATCTGTTGTGATTTCACTTTTTTTCATTCCTAATTGCATGAATTAATTTCTGTTCTGATCTTTATAATTTCCTCCCTCTTACGAGTTTTGGGCTTGACTTGCTTTTCTTTTTCTAAAAGTTTGAGGTTCAACATTATGTTGTTCATTTAAGCTTATTCTGTTTTTCTGATATGAGAGTTCACTGCTATAAATTTCTCTCATAGAACTGCTTTCAGTGCATCTCATAAGCTCTGGTATGTTGCACTGGCATTATCATTTCATTGTAGAAACTGTCTAATTTCTTCTTTAATTTCATCTGTAATCTATCAGTTGTTCAGGAGGGTGTTATTCAATTTCCATGTGTTTATGAAGTTCTTGCAGTTTCTTTTCCCATTGATCTCCAATTTCATTGTACTATGGTCTGATAATATGCAGAGGATAACTTCAATTACTTAGCATTTACTTAAGCATGGTCTATGGCTAATATGTGTTCTATTTTGGAGAACTGTCCATGCACAGCTGAGAAGAATGTATATTCTAATGTTGTTGTGTGGAACACTCTGTAGACATCTACTAATTCCATGTGTTCAAAAGTTTGGTTCAATTTTGATATTTCTTTGTTGATTTTTTTGTCTAATTGATCTGTTTATTGTGACCATGTGGCATTCAGGTCTCCCATTACAATTGTAATAGTGGTTATTTAATTTTTCATGTCTGTTAATATTTGTTTTATGTAGTTATGTGTGCTGGTATTTGGTGCATATATATTTATGATTATTTTCTCTTCCTCTTGGATTGTTCCCTTTACAAGGATATAATTACCTTTTTTGTCTCTCTTAATCAGTCTTGGCTTGAGATCCACTCTATCTGCAAATAGAATACCTACTTCTGCTTTTTTCTGGGTTCCTGTCACATGGAATATTGTTTTTCATCCTTTGACTTTTGGTCTATGAATTTCTTTTTGAGTTAAATGTGTTTCTTGTATGCAGCATATTGTTGGATCTTGCTTTTTTTTTTTCTTTTGAGACAGGGTCTCGTTTTTTAGTTCAGGGTGGCTCTGAACTCACGATAGAGCCCAGCTGGCTTCAAACTCACAGCAAGACTCCTGCCTCAGCCTCCCAAGTGCTGGGATTACAGGCGTACACAACCAGGCCCGGCTGAGATCTTGCTTCTTGATCCATTCTGCCAGTCTGTTTCTTTTGATTGGTTAATTGAGATTATTTACATTGATGGTTATAACTGACATGTATTGACTTATCATTTTAATGTTATTTTCCTGTTGTTGGTTCCCTTTTTTCCCTTTTGTTTAATTGCTTGCCTTATTTGGTGGATTCGTTCTGTTGTAGTCCTTGTTATCTCTTTCTAGAATGCCCTTCAGAACATTTTGAAGTGCTAGTTTGGTGGTTTGAATTTCCTCAGGTGTTCTTTGTAACCAAAGTAACTTATTTCTCCATCAATTTTAAGATAGTTGTGTGGGATGCATCAATCCGAGTTGGAGGTTGTTTTCTGTTAGGGCTTGACTCCACTCCAGCTTCGCTTCACTTGAGCTTTCCTTCACTCCAAGCTTTCCTTGACTTGAGGGTTTGTATTAAGAAGTCTACTGTGATTCTGTGGGGTTTCCTTTATAGATGATTTGTTTCTTTTTTCCAACAGCTTTTAATATTCTATTCTTGTGTTGAATTTTTGGAATTTTGACTATTATATGCCTTGGTATAGATTTTTTTGATCATGGCTAATAGGAGTTCTCTATGCATCACTTATCTGCATGTCAAATTCTTTTCCCTGATTAGGAAGTGTTCTGCTATTACTTCTGAACACAGGCTCTTTATATCATTTGTGTGATCTCTTGCTTTTTCATTGATTCTGATCTATCTTATGTTATTTTTCTTTGCATCATCTAGCAGTTGTTGGATTGATTTTTCATGGTCTCTTTTTTTTTTTAAGAGATCTTTCTTTTCATGATCACTAACCTCAATCCTGTCTTCTATATCTGATATTCTGTCTTCACATTGGTTCATTCTGCTGCATATACTTTCAATAGAATTTTTAATCTCCTGGATATCTTTTTGAATCTGTTTCATGGATTGGATTTCTTTCCTAAGATGGGCATTTATGGTTTCCGTCATTTTCCTAAGCTGCTTTTTTTTTTTTCTTTTTAAATCTGTATCTGCTCCAGAGTCACTAATCATGTCTTTCATTATGGTCATCATCTCTGTAGTTATGTGGGCAACTACTTCTGATTTGATTTTTTTCTAGAGCCTCATTCATCTGCTTTGTTACTTCCACTGTTACTACTTCAAAGAGTCCAGGTGGGTGGATTTCAAATTGTTCCCCCTCATTGCTCCCTGTGTTTGCCTTTGCTGAACTGGAAGTTTGGGGTTGCATCTTGCTTAAGTGTCTTCTCATTTCCTTTCTTTTTTTTTTTTTAGTTTAATTTCTAGGTTGATACTTGTAAATTGTGTATGGCAAGTAACTTTATTGCTAGTATTTAGAACCCTTAGGAAATGACTACTTCTCAGAGATGTATTCCAGGTGTAATTGGCTTTTGGGTTTTGGGTTTTGAGTCTATTGCAAGATCCTACCTCTTAAATTTATTGGGGATGAGAAGTTGCTGCCTATTTGGCCTAGCCCCTGGTTCTTTGGCACTGGCCTATAGTACTGTTTATAACCCTTAGCAATCTCAGTCTTGTCATACCAGAAAGAACAACTGATTAGAACCATTTTGGCTAAACTAGTAGAATCAACAATAACAGTAGCATCAAACACAGTCTAGAAAATAACAAACTGTGGTAATTATTGATTTGCCACCTTTAACTGTATGAACTAGATTTGTTGTTAAATAACAAAATCTAAAACAAACCAGAAAATTGTATGCAGGAAATATGACCTCAGTATGGTGATTTTATCCTCAAGGGAGAAAATGTAAAAGGGGTTGGGGGAAAAATAGAGAACTAAAAGAAGAGGAAGAGATTAGAAGCAGGGACCGAGGACAAAGGACGATTATGCAAACTTTGGGGACCTGGTGAAGAAGACAGGAGGGAAGAGAGAAGAAAAAAATAAAAATAGAAACAGAACAACAACAAAAACTAGAAACAATATTTCACACTCATATAAAAACTGGAACAAACAATCAACAAAAAATAAAACAAACCAAAAACAAAGAAAGGAAAAAAATAGAAAAAAAAATGTTCACTTCAAGGTGTGTCTCTGCTTTTGCTGGTAGACAAATTCGGCACACAGGGCCCAGTCCCATGTTGATTAATTCAAGCAAGCCAGCTGTAGGTTTATGACAGGGTAGTGAATAATCCCAGCAGGCCTGCACTTTTAGTTACGAATCTCAGGCTGGTTTCTGGCTGTGAGGCTGGAACCTGATTTGTTCAGCTTGCAATACTTCATGTGTCTCCTTCCAGCTTGAACTTGGCTCCTTGACCTTCTGCCAATTTGAACTCAGTTCTGCCTCACTATGATGAAGTCAGTCTGCAGCTGCTCTGAGTTCCGAGCTCAATTAACTCCTCTCCAGGATGGCTACTGGCCAATTGCCCTCTCCTGGGGAGCGTGTGAACACGAATAACTCACTAGCCACTGGCTGCAGTCCGCTGTGTTCAGTGCTGTGTTCTACTCTTACATTTCTCTGTGAAGACCTCTGGGATCACTAGTAGTCACCACGTGTCTGTAGGTTTGAGCAGCTTTTCCTACCCAGTGAGTTAGGGATCCAGGAGAAAGTGCCATGTACCATCTTCTTCTTTGTTGAAGTTTCTCTCCTTGGTCTCCCCATGGGTTTCAATTCTCCTGCAACATCACACTTGTCCTGCATCATCTCATGACAATGGCATTAATGCATCCTGGGGCGAGCCCTCACAATTGCACCACCTTTTAAAGGTCCCACCTCTTAATACTGTCACAGTGGCAATTACATTTCAATGTAAATTTTTATGGGGACATTCAACCGTAGCGCTCTCTGAAGGAAGAAGAGATGAATTCATTGGTGATGGGCCTACCTAGAAGAAGTGAGAATCTGATATTAGAGCTCATTCCTTCTGTACTATTTTCTTTATGAACTTTTTACTCTTTTGGAGGAGCTTCTTGTTATTGAGGTTAGTTTAGTTTAAAATATGCTTTAAAATATTATCTTTAGAGTTTATAATGTAGCTACATGGTAGAGCACTTGCCTAGTGGCTTAATCCCGAGCACTCTTAGGGAAAAAGTGAAAGCAAAACACAATTCAAGGCACATGGAGATGGGGCACACATACAAGAAACCAAAGAATTATACAGATGAAGATGTTTTAGCTGGAATGGTGGCTCATGCCTATAATCCAGCAGTCAGGAGGCTGAGGGAGGATGGCCATGAGTTCAAGGTCAGCCTGGGCTACATAGAGAGACCCTGTCTCAAAATAGATAAATAAATAAGAAAATGTTTTATTGTCATTCCTTACTTCTTGTCATCAGCAAAGCAAATATTTGGTTCATCCAAATATTCAAATAGGGCATCAAGCTTAAATTTGTTCCATGTCATAATTTGACTAGAAACTCTGTTGAGTTAATTGGTGAGAATGTTTATACTTAGAATCATAATGTTGAGAAAATCTCTCATGGTCTATATATATTTAGTATGTTTTGAGTTAAAAACTCTTCAGGCTGGGAATAGAAAGGACTTTTCCCAATCATGACATGACTTTTCAACTGCTATATTGTTGAAAAGTCAATAACTAGACATTCACCTTGTCCTGTTAATGGTGTGCCTGTTCATTAGCATAGGATTATTCTACCTACAAAACTGGGGAATCCATAGATCTAACAAGGAGTAGTAACAAAATAAAACACACACACACAAGCCTGAACAAGACAGACACAAATCTGTGCCTCTCAGGAGCTTATAATCTGCAAAATCTGCACTGAGGAAAATTCTATCCACAGGGTCATTTTGTCCCTGACTCATGGCAATCCTGTCACTATGCAGTCTTCTTCAAAACTAAAGCCCCAAGGGGCTCTAGTTATTCCATTAAAAGTTTATTTACTTAGATGGTTGCTGCACAATCTTCTATCATAATCATTCCTTCGACACGACTTGCTTTGGATCTGGTAGCCAATGTATTGGCCAAGTGCTCAATCTGCTACCTTCCGTACCTATAAATTAAACTTTACTGGAATGCAGTCACACTCATGCTCTCTGTGGCTACTGCAGTGGTTTGGATATGGTTTTTCCCCAGAGGTTCGTATGCTGGGCTTCGTTCCCAGTATTGTGGTGTTGAGTGGTGGCACCTTTAAGAGATGGGACATAGTGAAAGGTTATTGGGATCACAAGGGTCCACTCTTCTGGGTGGATTGGTGCTATCTTATAGCATTGGGTCAGGTGTTGCAGGAGTAGATTAGTTCCCACAAGAGTGTGATCTTGGCCCCTCTCTGGTCTCTTCCATGTGAACTCTTTTGTATGCCTTCCTTCCATTATGATGAAATTCACCACGACATCTTCACCAAGGCTGAGCAAATGGGAGCACCATTCTCTTAAACCTCCATTAACTGTGAGCTACAAGTAAATAAGCCTTTTTTTCTATATAAAGTACCCAGCTTCCAGTTTTTTGTTGTTGCAACACAAATTGAACTAAGATAGCTGCTTCTATGCTACAATAGCGAAGTTAAATAGTTCTGACAAAGCTCCTCTGACCAACAAAGTGGAAAATATGTACTTGGTCCTTTATGGAAAGTTACTCAATCCAAGTTTAGATTTCTGGTGGTCAAGTATTGTGTGATGCAACATTTGAGAAATGTAAAGAAGATTCTTAAGAGATGCAACATCTTGAAATACGAATATCCTTATAGTTCTTCTACAAAGCAAATAAAGGACAGATCATCTTTTAATTTTTACAATTCCAGGACGTTTGTCCCCATCTCCCTTGTGTTTCAAGAGTAAAACTACTAAGATGCAAATCTGAACTGTCATTCCTTGATGTAAAACTCTTGGAGGGCTTTCTCCTTATTCTTTAGATAAGATTAAATAGCTTAAATACAATTTACAAGATGCATCAGGCTGACCTCAGTTTTTCAGCCTTATTTTGGTCTTTGTTGTCTTATTCTCCTTGTTAGGACTAAGGTTCTGCTTTGGCTATATCTCTTGTCCCCTTTGTAGATTTATTTCTTTAGTCCAAAAAGCATCTCTTGCCTTCCTCCCTCATCCAGGTGAATTCTTATTTATCCTTCAGATCTCTGCCTAAAGGTCACCACTGCAGGAAAGACTTCTCTGATGTCCTCTCCTCCAATCCATCTTGGTTACACTTCATACCTCTTAGATATTGTCTCCATGGCAGTTTCTAGATGGCAAATAGGTATATTTATGCCATTTGCTTAAATTTTTCTTCCTACAAGATTCCACAAGGTATGGGACAGGTTTATTGTTTGTGGATTTATCTCCAGTACTTAGCTGAAATCTGATACATAGCAGACAATCAAATTGATGGAAGAATTGATGACCAAAGGAATACTTAAACATCAGATATTTAGCAGTGACTTGGGGGAGTCAAAATAAGATTGAACTACCTGAAGCATATTTCCTTGACTGTCTAATAAAATTATGTGAAATACTTTCTTATATAGATATTTATCTAAATAGTCATGGTGGTACATGCTTGTAATACCAGCTTTTAGGGAGGCTGAGGCAGAAGGGTCAGAACTTTGAACCCAGCTGAGGCAACTTAGTGACTTAGCAAAACTGTCCCAAAATAAAAAAAACAAAAAGGGCTGGGGATGTTGTTCAGTGCAAAGGCACTGGGTCCCATCCCCAGTACTAAAAAAAAAAAACAACCAAAAACCAACTATCCATAAATTAATCAACAGATCAGAGTTTAATGCTAAGAAATGTTTTTCTTTTGGTAGCCTTTTTATAGTTAGTAGAAGCAATGCATTATGCAATGTTTCTCTTTTGTTCTTGAAACTAGGAAGTTCAAAAGTAAATTTATTATTTTTTTATGAGAATGCTATCCAAACCTAGAATCTTATAAAAAAAATTCTTCTAATCCCCTTTACATAGGCTATTAGGTTTAATATTTTTAACTTGTTAAATATTTAAATTGCCTCAATTTTTGCATGGCTGTATTTTTTCTTCTCATGCTAAACAGGAATTCTGTCATTGAACTACATCTTCAGCCCACACAACTGTATCTTGACCCTCTTTAAGACTCATAATTTTTGTCAATGAAGTTAAGTCCAGAAAGCACATAAGTAGAGTTTCTTGGGCTGAATTTGAACCATTAATAAGGATACATCTGGGCTCACAAGCTTCTAAGTGTCCTGAATGAAATTACAATACCCATAGGTTCAACCAGCCTCAGACTAAAAGTCTGTCAGGCCTAGGATGGGTGTCCCTTTACTGAACAATGCAGACTTTTCCCTTTGTCGTTATTCCCTAAATCATACAGGCTAGCAATTATTCACATAGCATTTACATTGCATTAGGTGTTATAAATAATTTAGGGATGATTTAAAGTACACAGGAGGATGTGGATAGGTCATATGCAAATATAGTGCCATTTTCTCCAAAAGACTAAGCATCCATGAGTTTTCATATCTCAGGGGGTCCTGCAGCCACCATAGCCACTGAGGTGGGACTGGACATGCCTGCTTTGGGTATGAAGAGGAGAAGTAGGGGAGGACTGATGTCTTTGAAGTTTTTTTTTTTTAAAGGCAGCAAAATCAGCTGAAGCAGATTATCTATCATTCACGAAATGTGAATGGTATATTGATATACTGTGGCAAAAAATAGGCAAAAATTGTGCTTTCTGTGCTGTATCTGCAGTCCTACATGTGTAAGTCCAGTGTGAGACCCAGGATCTCCTTGGCATCCCTTGCTTGTCTGACAGGCTGGGTTCCTGTCTTTCTACTTCCATCAGGCTGGGGAGAAGAGGTGAAATTAAAAGAGTTCACCTTGAAGCAGGTAGGGGATTTAATCATAAGTTTGCATTTTCTCCAGATGATGAGACAGTGAGTGTTCATGAAATCAAGAAAAAAAGTGTCCCTAGAGTTTTCTTTTCAAAGACTTCTCTGTGCTCTCTGGCTACTTTAAGAAGAGCCCCATAGGGTGCTTATTTTTATACACATATGTTGCCAGAGTAGTTCCTGTTTTGGTTTAAATGGGTTCCTTCTTTTTAGTCAGATGAAAGCGAACTTTCTCTAAAAAGAACTTGTCTGCTGATCGTGTTTGTTAAAACGAGCCTAAATCAAGCTTCTGTTGAAAGCTTTGCTGTTTAGTTTAATTCTGCTAGTGAAATTATCCAGCAGATTTCTGTCCTTCCTTGGACTCTGTAACTAGAGTGCTCTTATTATTCTCTTTCCAGCCTGAAATCGTTCCCTGAATACTACTCCAAGGTAAATGCCTTGAGAAAGGAGCTTTCCCTCTCATTCATTTGACTTAATCCTTGGGCAGTTAGATGTCTGGCAAAGGAACTTGGAATGTGCTAGGCAACCAAACTGAACAAATGAGTAATTCTGCAGCAGAGAGAAGTCTAGCAGAGGACTGTCTATGTTAAGCTATGGAGGAATGTTGAAGACTTTATGGTAGTGCAGGAATTTCTGAAGAGGAAGGGCCATGAAAAGGAGAGATAGAAATAGGCCCCCAATGTTGATCCAAGTCAGCCTAACATGCAACTGGAAAATTAAGCTTTCCTAATAGGGAGTTTTCCTCAAGAGGGAATTCAGGAAGATGCAATAGAAAAGCAAATACATAAATAATGAATGGCTCATACATGCTAAACAAACATGGTTGAACTTCAGAAATATTTTACTATGCTAAAGAATTTATATAGAGCTATGTAGAAAGCACAGCTCGGTGGTCCAGTCCTTGCCTAACATGCATGAGGCCCTGAGTTGAACCCCCAGTACTAGGGAAAAAAGTCTGACACAACAGACCACCTGTTGTTTGATTTTATTTATATTAAACATCTAGAATAAGTGTCTTAGCACTGGGACAAAATACCTGACACTACCACTTTTAAAGGAGGAGAAGATTATTTTGGGCTCATGATTTCAGTCCATGGTTAAGTGGCTCCAAGGTGGAAACATGGCACCCAGGAAGCAGAGAGCAAAGAGAGGAGCCACGGACAAGAATACACCCGTCTGGGTCACACTCCCAGTATCCCACTCCAGCCAGGCCCCACCACCTAACAGTGCATTCAGCTATGAACTCATCAATGAATAAAATTACTGATGAGTAGGGACAGCACCCCATGATCCATTCAGCTTCCACACGCATATGGCTTTTGGGGGACATTTTAGTTGTGAACCATAACAACAAGCCAATCTATAAAGACAGAAAGTAGATTGGTGGTTTCCTGAGTGTGGGTGTGGGTTGGGATTTTATTGGCAATGATGACAGTCTTCTGAGACTGATTATGGTAAGGGTTGCATAACCGTAAATTTACTAAAAATCATTGAGTTATACAGTCAGAACGGATGCATTTATGATATATAACATGTTTCAATAAACTTTTTAAAAAACAGTGAGAATATTATCTGTTGTGGTGTCAGACATTAAAAACAATATAGAAGGGCCAGGGATTTAGCTCAGTGGTTTCGCCGCCTACTGTGCAAGTGTAAGGACCTGAGTTCGATCCCCGGTACCAAAAAAAAAAAAAGTGTAGTCAAAAACAATATAGAAACCATTCCTTGGGTTTGATTAACATTAGTTTTCAAAAGATGAATATACTTCCTACATTTTTGTTTTGATGAAAAGGTCCTTTGCTATTTTTTCTTTTAAAGGTGCTTTTTAAAAGCTGTGTTATAAAAAACATGCAACTGTGGAATGTTTTTGACACATGCATTAGTGCTAGTAAGAAAATTCTTTGCTTCCACATTTACCTAAGTCCGTTAAAGAGCTAGCCTCTGGATGCTGTCTAGGCTGAAGATCGCTTCTGCTTCACGTAGGGCCAACAAGTGTTGACTAAACAGTGGATACAAACACAAGATAATGGGAAGCCTATCACTTTACCCTTGTCAGAAAATAAATGCAATTTAATATGCCAGTTATAACCATTTTTTTTCTTGAGAAAACTTCTCTGTCATGGCTAGAATACAGTACACTTGTTTCAGGCATTTGGATCAGTCTAACTTGCTATGCCTATAAAGTGAGTATGTCCTAAATTACATTTTCCAATGGGTTTCAGTCCTTGGAATTCTTGCTGAAGTGCCTCCAAATGCATGACAGGCAAGGATATGTACATATATCTGGGACCTCTACATTTACAGTGAGGCCTCCATTTATGAACTAATTTGTTTTATGGTTTTAGGGAAGATGGCTGCTTTTGTGTTTGTGTGGAGAAGAGGGCGGTGGTCCTGTTTGTAACCCCATGTAGAGTCTTCGAACAGAAGCAAAATTGTGCTGAATGCTTTTGTTGGTGAACAGAATTGTTTGCAAACAGAAGCGTTGGTGAACCGAGGTTTTACTGTATCTGTTTATTGTACTTACTTCTGCAACATGAATGCTCCTTTTAGTTAACTACCTACTTTCACAGGACTGATGTAACAGTATCTTCATGCATTTAAATGCCAAACTACTTTTAGTTTTTAAATTCAAGTTTCCATATAAAGGGCACGTTTTCTCCTGTTGCTTTTTCTAGAAGTGAAAATGAAGACATAGAATAGGCCAACATTTGATGAGTTGATTATCTTACCAAGCTTCCTAAGTACTATTTTCTCTCTTTAGAGCAAAACGTCAACACCTTTCCTCGACAAGATTATCTCTACCTTGCTTAATGTCTCAACAACTGGGAAGAATGGAGTTTGCCTAGACTATAGAACTCAGAGAAGCAAGTCAATCACTTAAAAGTTGGTTGATTTCTAAAGACAGCTTTTACCTATTAGATTGATATGCTAACTTTTTTCATTTAAGGGAAGAGATTTCTATTTGAGATGTATATACCTGGGGGAAATGGTTTTATTTTTTTTAAGTATAGCATTTTGCCATTTTTCAAAACAATTGTTCCCAAATGTTATTGCCCAGATCACTGGGCCTCAATCCCAGTTTCTGATTCAGTAGGTTTAGGGTGGGAGCCAAACTTTATATTTCTGTCAAGTTCCCAGGGTGCCTCAGGGGTTACTGGTTTAAGGTACAGACTTGGAGAACTATAGGAGATCCCAATCCTCTACCCTGTTAGTTTGCGGGGAAGTAGGGATCCATGGGCTCTGTATCTGGAAAGTTAGAAATATAACAAGCCAGAATCATGACTTACAGGAACTGAACGTGAGTCTTAATAGTTCGCAACAGTCAGGATTGATTCTTTACCACCTGATCTCTTTCCCTAAACCGCTGTTGGACTTTGAAGTTGGCAGTTAGGGACAACGGGTAAATATCCAGGCATTGTAAGACTACTCAGGCATTGTAAGTCAGAGCATAGGCTGAGGGGCACTCCCAGGGACAGGGACACACCCAAGGTGATATCAGTGAACACAGAGCCGATCAGAGAAGTACTATTTTGTTTTCTCTTTTTTAAAGCAAAACATTTATTGGTACATTTTAGATATACATAATGATAGCATTTATCAAAATGAATTTGTACCTGTACAGGATATATCTTGCTACTTCTTTTTTTTCCCATTCCCCCTTCCCTTCCGACACCCTCTTCCCCTCCTTATTTACAAAAGCTTTATTTCCAATCAGAGCCAATCGGATGATGCTCTTTTTAATCCTTCATTTGCATGTGGGCATAACCAATCAAAAGATGCTGTTCCTGACTCTTCATTTACAAAAGGCAAGAAGCCAGTGAGCTTTTCCATAGAAAAGTTTCCACATGCCCTTATCTAAGTGAGTGTTTGATAAGATGACTATCCCAATGCCTTATTTGTGTGACAGAGAGATAATTGGGGAATTTGGAACACAAAAGATCCCTTTCCCTTAACCCCAGGCCTTTGTGAGCCCTTTCCTCAGCCCCTCTGGCAGTGGGTGCAGAGCTACTTCTTTTCCACTTTCAATCACTAGGGCCAGGAGTTTAGCTCAGAGGATTTGGCTCAGTGGTGCTGCTGCCTGCCTCTCAAGCACAAGGTCCTGAGTTCGATCTCCAATACCCCCTCACCCCCAAAAGAAAATGAATGTAGGCCTTGGGAAATGGGAAGAAAATGTTCCACTGAGAAGGACAACAAGGGGTGGGGGTGGGGGGGAAGGAAGGACAAGAAAAAAAGAGAATAGAAGGAAAAATGGAAACAAAGCTTTTGTAAATAAAGAGGGGAAGAGGGTCAAAGTTAAGGGGCAATGGGGGGTGGAGGACCCAGATATATCATGTAGAGATCCAAATTCCCTATGATAGGTGTTATCATTATGTATATCTAAAATGTACCAAAAATGTTTTGCTTCAAAAATGAAAACTAGTGAGTAATAAAGATTTTGCAGGAAAAAAAAATAACGCACGCTTTCACTGCCTTTTCTGTGTTTTGCCCAGTTCTTTGTTCGGGACACCAACAAGCTGGAATACTCCATCTGGTTCCATCTGCACTGGGGGTTTTGAAAGAAGCAACGTGGAGTCACAGGGTTCTGCTCGGAAGAAGGAAGAGGTTTGGGGTGGAGCCCAGGTCTCAGGAATGGCCTTGAGGCCACACAGTAGAAGAGTCATGAAAAGTCCCTGGGGCAAGAGATGAGACGCCGTAGTCCTCGGTGGAAATGGACCCCGAGCTCACCTCCCACTGCCCTACAACCTCCTCCACCCCTCCCCCGTCACGTCATGAGTTCCCCTCGGTGGGCAGAGGGATTGAGGAAGAGACCGACTCCTTGGTTCTTCTACTAATTTAGGCCAAAAGGGAAGTGAAAAGTTTCAAATGGACTTAAATATAGAAAGCCTTTTTGCTGATTTTTCTTATTGGCGCCCAGGGAAAATTTTGATTCCAGCGAAATTATTTTATTTGGCAGATTAACTTTTATTATGTCCTTTGATTCATTTTCCAGGGAACCTGTTCATAAGTGCAGCTGTATTTTCCAGGGTATTTCAACAGTGAGCTATCTCCTTAGCTGCCTCAATTTCCTTTTTTTTTTTTCCCTTTCTGCTCATCCCCAAAGGTCTTCTACCTTTATCAGGTTTTACTTCTCACAGTCCCTCGAGGGAAGGAAGTATGGAAGCGCTCCTGGCAACCTCTACAGGGCACTAAGAGCTCAAACTTTTCAGATCACGACCTGAAAGTTCAAACCTGGCCATCAGACGTTGGGGACGTAACCTGCTTTCTTTACGACTGTGTCCTCGCCTGTGAAATGCGGTTGGCTGTACAGCGGGGAAGAGGTTTCTGGGACAATGACATATGTTAGGCAACGTTTCACTCCTTCTCCCTCTCACTGTGCAAATAAAAAGAAGAAACAGTTTTGTCCAAAAATCTGTGTATGTGTGTTTGCTTCCTTCCTTCTTTCCCTCCTCCCTTTTTTCAGTACTGAAGAGTGAACCCAGTGCCTTCACACCAAGCTGCATCTTGAAGCCTTTTTCTGCTTTAATTTTGAGACAGAGTCTTGCTAAGTCACTAAGTGCCCAGGTTGGGATTGAATTTACAGACTTTTAATATCCCTGCCTCAGTCTCCCTGAGCGCTGGGATGACAGGTGTGCCTCACACTGCCAGGCCTGTACGTGTCACTTCCAATTGATAGCTCTTTTGTTTTCTGACCCCCCCTCCCTTCCCGGTGAGTTTAAACCCAGGTCAAATGCCTTAGATTGTGCTCTTGGATTCAAACCAAAGCCAAACAAAGTAGGGTGCCTATAGGAGGCGACTAAACAGGTCTCTAGTAGAAGAAACCACAAGAAACACTAAATTATTTAAAGATTTAAGTAAGAATTGGAGGCAAAAATAGAAATCATTTGAACTCTGTCCCTTTGCAATCCCTCATGCTCCTGGCTTTCCAAAATATAAATGTGATTGTATCACTTTCCTGTCCAAAGTACCTCAAGTACCCACCCCATGCCCCCTCCACCCACCAGTGTCTCCAATAATATTTAGCTTCCTTGGCTTAAGCCTCTAAAACACTCCAAGATCAGGCATTTTTCTCTTCCTTCAAGGAGGAGAAACAATCATAGGTCACGTTCGCTTTCATGCTTGGGGCTTCCTGAATCTCTCTGCCCCTAAACACACATACAGAACGAGTGCCTTGAATCTACTTCCCATTCACACACTGTGTGTGTGTGTGTGTGTGTGTGTGTGTGTGTGTGTGTGTGGTGCCTGGGGTTGAACCCAGGTGTAAGACCGGGGGCCTTACCAAACACTCCGAGGAGCTGACTGCAGCAAAGAACACCCGGGAAGGAACACACCGGACAAGTTGGAAAGTAAAACAGACCTTTATTAGTCTGGCCAGATGGCACTCCCAAAGCAAAATAGCTTAGAGAGACCCCTGGCTCAGAGTCAGAGGCTGTTCTTATAGGGGGTTGAGGGGGAAGTTAACATATAGAATTAAAGAAAAGGGGACAAACGTTAGTGGTCGACTGTCACGTATTGATGGTCAGCAGACATTTGTAGCTTGTTCTATAGATTGTGGTGTCCGGAACATCAGTTCCGGGCAATCAAGGAGTTGAGTAGTTTACTTTGGGACTTTAGGTCTGTTACAGATTTTTATCTAGTGTCCCAAAACTAACAAGCATCTTTATCCATTAACTCACATTTAATCACAATGGGGCTGGAGAAAAGAAACAAAGGTTAAGCAGTCCCACATTCCCCACTGATTTTTGGAACTTAAGTAATCTTATGCACAAATGTAGGTATCCATTGTATACAACAACATGACAATAATAAGCATGTACACACAACTATGATGACAAGAAAAAGTTGTTTTAACCATTGTAGGTTGGGCAACCCCAAAGTTAACCATTTGAACAAGTCCCCGCCATCTTCATTATATATATTTTTTAGCCAGATCTTTTAATTGTTTTGCCTCTTCTTTGATCTTTGGACCATTATCGGTAAGATTGAAACAACACATATTTTTTACTCTTTCACAACCTTGGTGGTGGAGGAGCAACAAATAGTCTATTGCTGTTCTATTATCTAAGATTGCCTATCTCTGCTCCTATAACTCTTGGTTAATTAATGCCAAGGCTGATGAGGTAGCATTTAACCCTTTGACCACCTTGCTAGCTAATTTTCGTACTGCCTTTTCAGCATGGACTCCTATAGAAGGCAGGGCAACAAAAGATGCTATCATGGTTATTACTTCAGCATCTGTTAACAGACCTACGTCATCATCGCATCCTGGTGCAGTGTAAGGTGACCAACGTTTAGTTCTGTTAGGCACAATCAAATCAGTTCTGTCTGGCAACACTACAGCTAGACGACTCAAACAGCAACGGGTCTTGGTTAAATTTGCTGGAATATAATTAAAGGTTATTCCTTCATAGGTATAAAACCATCCTGTGGGCAGGGAGATATGGCAATTGTTACACACAATTTTTTGTTTTATATGTCAGGACATCCCTTCTGACCGTTTTCTCCTCAGACATTTGGTTGTACAATTTTCATACATAGCGCATTCAGTTTTGTTTGACATAATTACCTTGGGTGTATATAATTTGACAGCATTTTTAGGTTTACGGCAGGTGTCATGCCCCCAATTATAACTATCCAGGTAAGTAAGATTTTTTCCTGGGATGTCCTTAAATAGGGTATAGGGTCGTATTAATTCTAAAGAGGTGCATACCGGAATGAGACAGCTTCCCAGCACATAATGGAAATTTACATCAACATTTAAGCAGAATTCAGACAAGTTAAGCAAGTTTGCCAATTGAATCCATACATTTTTTTGTGTGAACTAGTCGTCTTGGGGGCAATACTACCAGTGTCCCAGAGAGCATTATCATTAAGGTGAAACATCTCCAACCCATTCCAGTCTTAGCTTTTGGTCTCCTGGTTGGCTGATAACCTTCCATTTGTCCTTTTTGACATCCATGGGGGGTCCTGCTTTCAGATGGCTTCGATGCATCCAGGCAGAATGTCCAGCCACCTTCACTGCCAAGGGAGCTGACAGGACAGCAGGAACTGGTCCCTTCCAACGAGGTTCCAGGGTCTTGGAATCAAACCTTCAAATAAAAACCAAATCTCCCGGCTTATAGGGTAAAGGTTGTAAAGGTTTTTCATTTGGACTAGTCATTTTCTTTTGTAATGTCTCATGTAGCTCTAACTGAAGCTGATGAACTGTTTTCAAGGATTTAAGGAGTCAAAGGTGGGAAAATTTTTTTTTAAAATTTTACATCTATTAATGGAATGATTGGGGGAGATGGCCCATAAACAATCTGGAAGGGGGACAGATTGAGGAGAGGCTTGGGAGTGCACCTCGTTCGGAGGAGGGCAAAAGGGAGAAGCTCTACCCAACCTAGTTCAGTCTCCAAACATAATTTAGTCAGAATCTCCTTTAAAGTTCGATTTGTTCTTTTTACCTGTCCTGAACTTTGAGGCCTATAGGCACAGTGTAGATTCCATTTTATTCCAAGGATATTACTAATTAATTTAGATATCTTAGTCGTAAAGGCTGGACCATTGTCGGACACCAGAGCTAAGGGCAAACCAAAATGGGGAACTATTCCTGTCAGGAGCTTTTTAACTGTTACTTTCGCTGTCTCCCTCTTAGTGGGGTATGCTTCTACCCATCCTGAAAATGTATCCACAAAAACTAGCAGGTATTTGTACCCATACATGCCAGGCTTCATTTCAGTAAAGTCCAACTCCCAATGTTCTCCTGGAGTTAGTCCTCTGTGTCGGACCCCAGGGCCCCGGTTACCTGATTAGCATTTACCTTGAGGCAGGTGGGGCATCATCTCACCATGCCCTGGGCCTTTTGGGCTAATCCCTGGCTGACGAAATGGGGTTGTAAGGCAGCCATCATCCTTTTCTCACCGAGGTGGGTGGACTCATGTAGTTCTCACAGCAACGTGTTTGTTACAGCGGCTGGGAGCACCACCTTTCTCTCCTTAGTCATCAACCACCCATGTCTTCCTCGAGTCCAGCGTCTCCTGTTCATTTCCGTTATCTCCTTGTCTGTATATTCAGGTTTTTCTGGGAGTACCGGTGTGGGAAGCAGAACCATTTGCTTCCCCACTGATTTTTGGGCGGCTTGTCTTGCTGCCTGATCAGCAGCATTATTACCAATCACCTCGGGGCTTGACCCCTTTTGGTGCCCACGGCAATGGATGATGGCAACCTCTCGGGGCAACCAGATGGCTTGTAGCAGTGCCAATATCTCAGTCTTATTTTTAATTTCCTTCCCTTCGGAGGTTAGCAGCCCTCTGTTCTGATAAATCTCCCCATGTACATGGGTGGTGGCAAAAGCATAACGGCTATCAGTGAATATATTTATCCTTTTTCTTTTTTTTTTTCAATTCCAGAGCCTTAGTTAAAGCAATCAGCTCAGCCCTCTGTGCTGATGTCCCTTGAGGTAGCCCCTGCTCCCATTCCACCTGTTAGTCCTGGCTGACCACCGCCACTCCAGCATACCATACACCATCACGAACGAAACTGCACCTATCAGTATAGAACGTTATCTCTGCGCAGGGGAGGGCCTGGTCCATCAAGTCCGGACATCCTCCCCTCGAGTTTTCAAGAGTCTCGAGGCAATCATGGATGGGCATTTGTTCATCAGATTCTGGGAGTAGAGTAGCCAGATTGTGGCCAGTGGTGGTGGCAAACTTAATGCGTGGCTGTTCTAATAAGAGTCCTTGATATTGTAACAGTCTGGCATTAGACAGCCACTTGCTAGGTGAGCTATTCAACAAGGGTTCAATGGCATGGGGGAGTGATCAAAGTTAAATCCTGTCCAAAGGTCAATTTGTCAGCCTCTAGGGTTAAAGCAGCTACTGCTGCTATTGTCCTCAAACAAGCAGGCCACCCTCGGGCCACTGGGTTGAGCTTTTTTTTTGGGGGGGGAGGTATGTCATAGGCTGTTTCCATGGCCCCAAAAGCTGAGTAATCACTCCTTTAGCCACCCCAATTTTTTCTGTCACATACAAGGTAAAGGGCTTAAGTCTGACAATGCCAGGGCTGGTGCTGATGCCAGTGCAGTCTTAAGCAGTTGAAATGCCTGCTGGCAAGCCTCAGTCCATTCGAGGGGTGTGTTTCCTCCTGCAGTGGCCTCATGCAGGGGTTTGGCAATCTCAGCAAAGCCAGCAATCCAAATCCTGCAATAGCCAACCACCCCTAAGAACTCTCACACCTGTTTCTTTGAGCCTGGCTTCGGAATCTGGAGAATTGCAGATACTCTCGATTCTGTCAGCCTCCTCTTTCCCTTTTCAAGAATATAGCCCAAGTAGGTTACCTTGGTCTGGCAGAGTTGAGCTTTTTTCCAGGACACCCAATATCCCAGTTCCTGGAGGGCTTTCAGGAGGCCCTTGGTGGCTGCAAGGTATTCTTTATCAGTTGAAGTCACCACCAGGAGGTCATCGACATACTGAAGAATAGTCACCTGGGGAAACACTTTTCTTACCTCTTGCAGATCTTTGCTGAGAGCTTCCCTGAACAGAGTGGGGGAGTTTTTGAATCCCTGTGGCAGCTGGGTCCATGTCAGCTGTCTGGTTGTTCTGGTGTCTGGGTCAGTCCATTCGAAGGCAAAGAGGGGCTGGCTCACAGGTGCTAGAGGCAGGCTGAAAAATGCATCTTTAAGGTCTAATACTGAGTACCACACCTGACCGGGAGGGATGAGACTCAACAGAGTATAGGGGTTTGGTACTGTTGGGTGAACGGTCTCCACCCAGCTGTTTACTTCCCTCAAATCCTGTACCGGTCTGAAGTCCGAGGTGCTGGGCTTCCTTACAGGAAGCAGGGGTGTATTCCAGGCGGATTGGCAAGGGACCAAGATGCCGGCTTCCTGGAGTTGGTGGATGTGTTTGGAGATCCCCACCTTGGCCTCGTCAATCTTCCTCATCTACCAAGAGAACTCCATCTCCTTTTTTCTTAGTCTCTTTCTCTCTCTTTCTTTTTAACTTTTCATAATCCCTCTTGTAATGGCCCTTCTCTTTGTAATATGCACATTGATCCTTCTCTAACAAGGGCCATACTTTACTTTTATCCTCTTTTTTATTTTCTCTGTATTCCTTTTGGATAAAACCTCCATCTGCCAAGGCTGTAATGTTTGCCTTTTCTATCTTTTTAGCCATTCTATCTTCAAAAGGATCCCTATTGTTAAACACCTTCATCACCACATTTATCAACTTTTCCCTGTTTGCTCCCTCAAATCCTTTCATCTGTTGTAGTTTCTTTCTAATATCTGGGGCTGACTGAGTAACAAAAGCCAAATTAATTACCTGTCGATTTGCAGGGCCATCTGGGTCAATTGGAGTATACGTACGGTATGCTTCCAAAAGACGCTCCAGAAAGGCAGAAGGGGATTCCTCAGGTCCTTGAAGGACTTTGCTTACTTTGCTCAAATTGGTAGGCTTTTGAGTGGCTCCCCTCAAGCTGGCTAGGAGATGCTGATGGTAGTTTTGGAGAGCTTTTCTCCTGCCCGAGGAATTAGCTTGCCACGGGGGATGGGTGGACAGAAGTTGTGCCTCAATATGGGCCCACTGTTGTTTATCGAGGGGGCCCTCTGTTCCCCCTAACACTGACTTTATGGCTTGTCCTCGGATCCTTTCTCTTTCCTTGGAGGTAAAAAGAGCTTGGAGAAGTTGTTGACAATCATCCCAGGTTGGGTCATGGGTATGAAAAAGATTCTAGGAGGGAGATCAAAGCCTGGGGTTTTTCTGATAAAAAGGGGATTTTGATATTTCCAATTATACAAATCACTGGTAGAGAAAGGGATATAGACATAATGACCCTGTTCTATTTCCCTAAGAGGCAGAAGAGGAACTGAACTAGTCCCTTCAGTGAGAGCTCCACAAGGACCATAAGTGGCCCCTGTTCACCTGTGGGAGTGGGAGGTTATAGAATCTGGAGATTTTTCTTCTTCAGGAAGAGGAGGGGAGAGAGGGTTTTGAGATCTGGGGCCAGCTTTATCAGAGGAGGAGGATGGCTCCACATAGGGTGGAGGTCTTATAACAAGATCTAAGGGGTCAGGATCTTGTGAGAGCACTGGCTTGGGAGCCCAGGTTTTGGCCTCTTGGGGTTCCCTTGGGGCCATAACCAGAATGCTAGAGTTTGTTCGCAGGGAACAGCATTGCAACCATGCCGGAGGCTCTTGACAAGCCTGGATCCAGATATTTATATATGGAAACTGATCAGGATGACTGGGGTGCCCAGTGACCCTTCTCCATACCACCCTGCAGACACTTGGGTCAAAAGAGCCCTCAGCTGGCCATCCAACTCCAAAGGCCGGCCATTCCAATTGACACAGGGAGCGAAGTTTACCACAAGAAAATTTAACCCCATATTCATTCTCCTGTTTGGGGAAAAAAGCCAATTTAAAATTAGTGAGAAAACAATCCAATGGGGTATTTCTGGAGCAGGATCCTCCCATCTCTGTCCTGATGATTTGGAAAGAAATACAAAATTAAACACACAATGGACAGGACACTAATGTACGAATGACAAGACAAACAGGCGCCACAACAAAGGCAAAACTAAACCTTCCCTTGTTCCTCGTCAGGAACCTGGGGTCAGGGGAGGCTTACCGGCCCGTCAGCCACCTCACTCCTGACAACAAACGGTTGCAACTGGCCAAAAACTTACCTCCTATTAGTCTGGCCAGATGGCACTCCCAAAGCAAAATAGCTTAGAGAGACCCCTGGCTCAGAGTCAGAGGCTGTTCTTATAGGGGGTTGAGGGGGAAGTTAACATATAGAATTAAAGAAAAGGGGACAAACGTTAGTGGTCGACTGTCACGTATTGATGGTCAGCAGACATTTGTAGCTTGTTCTATAGATTGTGGTGTCCGGAACATCAGTTCCGGGCAATCAAGGAGTTGAGTAGTTTACTTTGGGACTTTAGGTCTGTTACAGATTTTTATCTAGTGTCCCAAAACTAACAAGCATCTTTATCCATTAACTCACATTTAATCACAATGGGGCTGGAGAAAAGGAACAAAGGTTAAGCAGTCCCACACAGGCTGTACACACTGAGCTCACACTGAGCTACATCCCCAGACCTTTATTTTTAATGTTGAGACAGAATCTCCCCAAATCATTAAGTTGCCCAAGTTGGGCTCAAACTTGCAGTCCTCTTGCCTCAGCTTCTGAGAATGTTGGGATTATAAACTCATGCTCCCCTAACTCTCCCACTGGACCCTACACACTTTGGTTAAACTGAATTTTCTAGACACCTAGGACTCTATTGGGAAATAGGTTCACAGCACAGGAAGTGTAACTTTATTGACTCGCTAAGAATGCACCTAAGGGGAGGGAGGGTCCAGGTAGGAAAGCTATTGTTTTACAAAGGTGAAATCAAAGAGGTGAACGACTCAACAAACTTCACCCTGTAAGAGAGCCATTGAGAGCATTCTGGGACTTTCCTGGACAGTAATCTAGGGATCCAGAAGAGTAATCTGATGTAAGAAATACTACTAAAATATGGCCAGGCACGGTGTTCTGTAGCTGTACTCTCAGCTACTCAGGAGGCTGAGGCAGGAGGATCAAAAGTTCCATACCAGTCCAGGGAATTTAGTGAGACCCTGTCTCAAAATAGAAAAATAAAAAGGGGTAGAGATGTACTCAGCACTCCCTGAGTTCAATTCCCCAGTACCTCAAAAACATAACAGAACAAAATCCTAAAATATGTCTGTGCGTAACACAGGGGACACAAAACAAAACACTGTAAGTGGAGGCATGACCATAATATTCCTAAGCATCTGAGTCACTTTGGCCTCTGTTTCATTTGCTTTGAAAAGGCAGTCAGTCTAGCTGGCCTTGGTGGCTCATGACTGTAATCCTAGCACTCAGGAGGCTGAGGCAGGAGGACTGCTCCAAGTTCAAGACCAGCCTGAATTGCATAGCAAGCCCCCCCCCCAACACAAGTCAATGGGCTTGAACTTGTTATCCACCTCCCTTTGCTTCCCAGCATGCTGGTATTAGAGGTACCTGCTGCCCAGCCCAATGCAATCTGTTAATTTCGTTTCCTTGCTAGACATACCAAGTATTGGGATTACAGAATCCTATAATGGCTCCATTTTTAGTTTTGGGCTTTTACAAATGTTTCCTGAGGACTCATCGGCCTCATTCACACCAGCTTTGTGAGGGAAGTCGCTCTCTGACTCCATAAACGGAAACGATCTCTTGTTCGTTACAAATGCACAGTGAGCAGGTCCGTGTGAGTCTGTCGCAGGATGCCACCGAGCCCCACTGGACTTCTCCCCTCTCGTGGTGACATCATCTTCCCTGCCTCTGACATCACTGTGACCTTGATCTACAGCCACTCTGGCTACTTCGTCACTGGTCAATAAAGGAACAACTGCCACCTCGCTATCGATGCTACAGTGCTCGCTGTCTACTTCTTTAATACCTATCACTGTGGCTTCATGATTACCTGAGCTTCATCAACAAATCTTTAAAATTTAACACCATGGATTTTATTAAAGTGTTGCAACCAGTCTTTCAAATAGTCACAGTTCCTTCGATTTTCAGTTCATGGTGACAGATCTTTGCTTCATGATCAGTATGACATTCGGGGGCATGTGTTCTCTAGGACACCGATGTGGCAGCTCTTTGTTTGTTTGTTTTGAGACAGAGTCTTGCAATGTAGTTCAGGCTGGTCTCAAATTTCCGGTGCTCCTCCTGCCTCAGCCTCCCAAG
Source organism: Heterocephalus glaber (assembly GCF_053883595.1). Lineage (NCBI taxonomy): Eukaryota > Metazoa > Chordata > Mammalia > Rodentia > Bathyergidae > Heterocephalus > Heterocephalus glaber. Next base: position 11,059,269 of record NW_028258357.1, on the reverse strand, counting down.
TTCTGGGAGCACAGGCGTGTGTCACCACACCCGGCTCAAGTCTTCAAAATTAAGATCTTCATTCTTTTTTTTTTTTGGTACCAGGGATCGAACTCAGGTCCTTGCCCTTGTGCAGCAGGCGGCTAAGCCACTGAGCTAAATCCCCGGCCCTAATTTTGGCTCTATGCAGTGTCTTTCTATATTTCATGAACTTTTTAGTACTCTAAACATGGAAACTGAACAGTGTAACTTCCCATGTCCTCGGGCAGTGTATGAAGGTCCTGACACTATGCTATGCTCTTCTGTAAGGAGCTCTTCACTTACACAGCTGCTTAGCTTCTCCAACAGCTGGGCTGTCTGTGCTAACCCTAAATGCTCCCCCTTTTTCTTATCGCTGTCACCCACAGGGGGATCGTCAGGCCTTTTGCACATTTTCAACATCTTTATCCCACAGAGCAGGGGATAAGCTAAAAACACCCAGCCAACCAAATGACCGCACAATGAACCAAACAGACAAAAGAATGCTGTGAGCATAGCCTGGCCCACGCAGGGCAAGTACAGGACTGGCCAGTGACACCTCGGGGCTGCTCGGGATCCATTCTCTCACCATGGTGCACACACTTGCACGGATCTGAGCGTGTAAGAAAAAGATGAAGCCGAAGGGGCCTCAGAGGCCTGAATAAGCCGAGTGCCTGTGTCCTGAGTGTCCTGGCTGAGAGCTGGCATGCGAGTATGGAATTTTCTATTCATGGAGTCATGCTGGCTCTAAAGTTTCAGATTTTGGAGCTTCTAGCATCTCAGATTTCAGATGCTCAAGGTGTGTGCTAAGTATCAGAAGCACCAGAGCCAGCGCAAGGGAATGCAGAACACTAGACTACAGAATGCTGCCTAGAGAATAGAGGGTCAGGGGAAGAAAAACACTGATCCGGGAAAGATGAGGAGACAGTAGATAGGTAAAGGGGCAAAGGAGGCCCTAGGCAGTGGGGAACCCCGCATCCCCCCATTTTGAGGTGTTGAGGATCTAACCCACGCTGTGTGCACACTAGGCAAATGCTCTACAATGAGCAACATGTCCAGTCTGGGAGTAGAATATGAAATCAGCAGCATAACAGCTTAATTTAGCACTAATATAGTCAGAGATTGCTCATCTTCACATTTCCCAAGTTGGGCCATGTGTGTCATCCCGGGCATGCCATTCCAGCACTCAGGAGGCTGAGGCAGGAGGATTGCTGTGAGTTTGAGCCGAGCCTGGGTAACATAATGAGTTTGAGGCTAGCATGACCTACACAGACCCCGTGTCTCTCTCTCTCTCTCTCTCTCACACACACACACACACACACACACACACACACACACACACCACCATGCTGGGGCTTAAAATGTAGCTCAATGTTCAAGCACAAACAAACAAACAAAACCTCCAGGCTTAATTTGGATATTGCCACCTTTCCTACACTTGGGTTGCTAAAATCCCTTTTTGTCCCCAAATGATAGTGACAGCAGATTTTCTGAAATTTTCTTTTTTTGGCAAAATAAAAGGTTTCCAACTCTGCTGATTCCTAAACCGAATTAGTTTATGAATACAGAAGTTCATTCCCCAACCCTACCTAAGTACTTTTCTTTTTCTTTTTTTGATAAAAAGCACAATACTGAAAAAGTCTACGAGAAGCTCCACCTTGTTAGTTCTGAGTCAACTGTTTAGTGACATTTAAACTGGAACCTCCCTTTGAAATTCTAGCAAATTAGAATTAGTCCATCGGATACTTCTGCAGAACATTCTGAGTGGTTAAGCACCATTTTCAAGTACCTGATATCTGTGCTTCTATTTGTCAATTTATTCTGAAACTCAGGTTCTTTTTTTCCTTTTTGATAGTCCTGGGGATTGAGCCCAGGCCCTTCCAACTGAGCTACATCCCAGCCCTTTGTATTCTATTTTAAAACAGGGTCTTGCTAACTAGTCTAGGTCAGAGCTCAAACCTGTTATCTTCCTGCTTCAGCCTTTCAGAGTGCTAGAATTACAAGCATGAGTCACCACACCCAGTCCAGGTCCATTTACTAAATTAGTTTTGACAGAATTCTTAAGATTTTAATGTTTTGCCAGGAGTGGTGGTGCACTGGAAGATTACAAGTCTGAGGCCAGTCTGGGCTACACAGTGAGTTTAAGGCCAGTGTTAACTACATAGTGAGACCCTGTCTCAAAAAAAAAAATTTTTTTTGTACTCTTTTTTTTTTTTTTTTGGTACCAGGGATTGAACTCGGGACCTTGCACTTTCGAGGCAGGCACCGGAACCACTGAGCTAAATCCCCAGCCCCCCCCCCCAATTTTTTTTTGACTAGAAATTTTTTAAGTTTTAGAAATGAATTTGGTAACAATCAAATTGCCTGATAATAAAAAGAGCGAATGCATCCCAGCGCTTCCTTTGTCCTGGGCACAGGGCTAAATAGTCTCTGGAAGATACCAGGGTCTGTTGTTTAGTAGACTACCGTGTGAGAGGTTCAGTGACTTGGCTAAGGACGCAGAGCCAAGAGCTAGGCTTATAAATAGCTGGAACAGCCCTGCATTCAGCATAACAACAATACAAGAAAGTGTCGGATTCAAAATAACTCAAAAGCTGTCAGAAAATACCTGCTTATTTCCTAGATGGGAAGGGCCAGAATAAATTTCTGTTATTAAATATATCTATGTCTACAACTGAAAACTACCTATTAGCAGTTAACATTGTTTATCTATGGCTTTCATTTAGGACCAATATTTACTTCCTTTTTTTTTTTTTCTAAGTACCTCTTAGGCATCCCCAGTAAACTGAGTGGGGTGGTACAAGCTTGTAATCCCAGCTACATGAGAGGCTGAAGCAGGAGGATCTGGAGTCGGAAGCCAGCCTAAGCAACCCAGTAAGATTCTGGTCTCAACAACAACAACAACAACAGCAGCATACTTTAGATCTCTCAGGTAATTTCCTAAACCACATATCTCTTGAAAGGATGATTTAAAGTGGAAAACACAAATACACAATTAGAAAAGTCCACTGGTGAGAAAATCCTCCAGGAGTACATGAGTTAAACTCCAGCCAATTTTGTAAAGCTTTCAGGAAGGATTCCAGGAGCAGGGTGTGGTGGTACCTGCCTGTAATCCTATCACTGGGGAAGCTGAAGCAGGAGGGTCTTGAGTTCCAGGCCAAGCAAGGCTCTAAATAGCATTGAAGGCCAGCATGAACTACACAGTGAGATGCTATCTCAAAAAAAAGGGGCCAGGAGGAATCCTGTGACTTTTTGCTTTGCGCAGTTCTGGGGGTTTAAATCCGGTTTTCCTATATCCTAAGCTAGTTCCTTACCCTTTAATTAAATGCCCGGCAAACCCCCAATGGGGCTGTTTGTAGAGAACATGGGCTTGGGAGAAGTCTGTTCAAATCCTAAAAGTTTTGTGAATTTCATTATTATTGTTTGGTCAATGTATCCATTGGCGATCAGGCTTGAAGAGATAAACCCTCCCTTGATTTCTAATCTAGACTCAGGTAACTGATAATGTGCTGGAAAGGACCTAACAGATAATGGGTGGGTGGGGAGGAGTAGGGGTTCGAGATTTTATTCTGGCGAATTTTGAGTAGTAAAAGGTTTCATGCCCAGTGAGACAATTATCATGACACTGATTTTTCAGCACAGTTCTATCTGAAAATTTCCAGAAGAAAAAACAAACACCTTATTTATCATTTTTTGATAACTCTATTCAAAGAAAACTAATGCTTTCAAAAATCCATGCTTTTAAACAATCTTTAAAACATTTATTTTATATGCAACTACCTAATTGTGTATTAATGAGAAAATAATCTGGAAGTTACTCCTTCAAATCTAGTTTTATGTTATTTCATTTAAACAGAAAAAAATAACTCCTTTTCTTCTGCTTTTATAAGAAGTCATACTTTTCTTTTCCATATCCTTTGGCTCAGTATTTTTTTTTTTTTAAAGTGGTATGTTTTGCAATATTGATGACCAGCTAAGCTCAGGATATTTATTTCCATCTGGTAGAGTTCAACTCTCGCCTCTTGTTTGCTCTCCCCATCTGCCTGCCTCGCCTTCATCATTTTCTCCTCCTCCTTAATGGAGTCCTGTTAACCCTGTTTTAGGCTAATCGTTTTAGCAGGCTCATGCTTTCTTACCACAAGCCTGTTTCCAAAAGTAGGCTTCCAAGTAAACTCCCATATCTACACTTAATACTGTCAACAAGCTTCCAATTTTATCTTTTTTTTCCCCCTTCCATTTTTATACGCAGCAGTTTAAATCTCGGTGTTTGGATTAGGAGACAAACCACTTTGGTTCTGAGCACGCACATTTTAAAATGCATGTGCAGATTTCTTTTCTTTTCAAAGCTTATTTCAAGATCTACGTCGTATTTATCCTCTGCGTGCAGGGAGGTTCAGTAGTGGACTCCCCTTCTTTGACTCCTGGAGTCAGCAGCCGCAAGTGGCCTTGCTAACCTACTTATTTTGCAATTAAAACTTTTCTCGAAGACATCTCCAGCTCTGGTCCCGGGAGGCGCACTGGCTCTGCCAGGGGCCAGGGCTCCCGAGGCTGCAGCAGGGTCTCCCCGCTTCCGCTGCAGCGAGCCCGCCGCGCAGACCCCGGCGGGGCTGGGGCTGGGGTGTAAACATGGAGCACGCGTGGACAACCCTGGCCCCCAGTGCATACCCTCCCGGGCACAGCTCCTTTGCAGGAGGATGCGCCGGCCCAGGGCCTCGACTTGACAAAGCGGGAGGGCGGAGCTACATTAGGGGGCGGAGCTTTCACACGGCACCCTCGGTTTCCTTCTTCTGGGGGCCCAGGCGACTGGGCTCTGGCCGCTACTCTGGGTTTATTTGTTTACAAGCGGATTACGTCAGCTCCTCCCTCTCTTCCCGGTCTCTGGATCCGCCCCCTGGGTTCATTTTCCCGCCCCCTCCGGCACCGAATCTGTTTGCCTCAGAATGGTACGATCTTCCGATTAGCTAGAGTTGGCCGTCACGCTTCTATGTCACTTCCTTTCCACAGTGCTATAAAATCTGCTGCACGGCGGCGGCACCTCTGCACCCCCCGGAGCTGGAAATGCAACTCTTGGGATCTTCGGAGGCTACAGAACTGGAGGCGGAGGCGGCCGGGGAGGTCCGAGCGATGTGACCAGGCCGCCATCGCTCGTCTTTTCCTCTCTCCTGCCGCCTCCTGTCTCGAAAATAACTTTTTTTTACTCTAAAAAAAAGAAAAAAAAGTAGCCGTGCGTCCCTCACCCCCACGCCTTCCTCTCAGCCGTCTGGTCTGTGAGGGAGCCCGGGGTGGCCGCTCCGTCGTCGGGGCCGAGCCCCGGCCGCCCCGGGCCGCCCCCGCCCGCCGCCCCCATGCATCCCTTCTGCACTCGGGCCGCCACCATGATAGGCGAGATCGCCGCCGCCGTGTCCTTCATCTCCAAGTTCCTCCGCACCAAGGGGCTCACGAGCGAACGGCAGCTGCAGACCTTCAGCCAGAGCCTGCAGGAGCTGCTGGCAGGTGAGCGGGCGCGGGCCGCCCCCGCCGTCGGGGCCGCGGAGCCTCGGCGGCGGCTGAGCCCCCGGCGGGTCCCGGGCGGGCGAGGGCGCGGGCGTGGGGCCGGGCCGGGCCGGGGGAGAAGGAGACCCGCACGCACCGCACAACAAAGAAACCGGGCCGGTCGAGGAGGCGGGAGCCGCGGCCCGAGGGCCGTCGGCGGGCTGGGGGGACAAAGGGGCGCGGGCCGGGGGGCGCGACGCCCCCGCCCCCCCCGCGCTCCAACCTTCGCGGGTCCGCGGCCGGGCCGGGGTGGGCAAGGTTGGAGCAGAGTCTCCGCCCGCCCGCCCCTGCCCATTTATCATCGGGTTTGATTTGTCCCCGGCACCGTCCCTCCCAGCCTGAGCGTGGTTTGGGGTTTGTTTTCTTTCCCTCGGGGGTAACCGTCCGGTGGCGCAGGTCCCCTCCAAAGCCTGAAGCTCCCATTGTGTGCGTTGGGGTGGGGTGGAGAAAGTAAATAGGTTCCCGCCGAGCCGTGGGCTCCCCCCGGCTGGCCGACGAGGCTGCGCGCCTGCTCCGCCCGGATGTGGCGGCTCAGCCCCTAGTCTTCGAGCCTGATCGTCCCGCACCGCCGAGTGCAGTTCCTAAAACCCTGCCCGCTCTTTCTCTGTTCTTGCGCACGGCGCAGCAGCGAATGCAAGCCTGGACGCTTCTAAAAGTTGGTAGTTTTCGTTTTCCCTCCTGGAAGGAGCCAGCAGGAGGAGGAAACGACGGCGGCGGAGCTAACCGTAGCGAGCTCAGCATTGTTTCTCTGTTCTTCTCTTCTGTAGAACATTATAAACATCACTGGTTTCCAGAAAAGCCGTGCAAGGGATCAGGTTACCGTTGTATTCGCATCAACCATAAAATGGATCCTCTCATTGGACAAGCAGCACAGCGGATTGGACTGAGCAGTCAGGAGCTGTTCAGGCTTCTCCCAAGTGAACTCACGCTCTGGGTGGACCCCTACGAAGTGTCCTACAGAATCGGAGAGGACGGCTCCATCTGTGTGCTGTACGAAGCCTCGCCCGCAGGAGGTGGCACTCAAAACAGCGCTAACGTCCAGATGGTGGACAGCAGGATCAGCTGTAAGGAGGAACTTCTCTTGGGCAGAACAAGCCCTTCCAAAAACTACAATATGATGACTGTATCGGGTTAGGATATAGTCTCTGGATGGATCCTCTTATAATGGATGGATAAATTTGATTTTTGCTTTGGGTGGGCTCCTCTGGGGGATGGATTATGGAATTTAAACCATTTCACAGCTGTGAAGATCTGGCACAAGATAGAGTGGTAAAAAATTTTTCTCTTAAGTGACAGTGCCATAGTTTGGACAGTACCTTTTGATGATTTAATAGCCTGTGAGTCAAAGGATATGATCTCTATTTGCTAGGGAGTGAAGTCCTAGGGTGGTTTCAGTTTCTCCCACACATCTAAATTTTTACATCAGTCCCTCTAATGAAAATACATATTTCAGAACACTTCTCTGCGGTCTTATCTTGTGGAGGGATTTGCACTATTACACTTGAAAATTGTTACCAATAACCTTTTTTGGCAGCTCAATAGGAAAGTTCGTTTTAAACATGGTAGTACTGGAAATTTACAACAAGACTTTTACCTAGCACTTAAATATGTATAAATGTACATAAAGACAAACTAGTAAGCATGACCTGGGGAAATGGTCAGACCTTGTATTGTGTTTTTGGCTTTGAAAGTAGCAAGTGACCAGAATCTGCCATGGCAACAGGCTTTAAAAGACCCCTCCGAAGACACTGTCTCAACTGTGGTGTTAGCACCAGCCAGCTCTGTACATTTGCTAGCTTGTAGTTTTTCTAAGACTGAGTAAACTTCCTATTTTTAGAAAGTGGAGGTCTGGTTTGTAACTTTCCTTGTACTTAATTGGGTAAAAGTCTTTTCCACAAACCACCATCTATTTTGTGAACTTTGTTAGTCATCTTTTATTTGGTAAATTATGAACTGGTGTAAATTTGTACAGTTCATGTATATTGATTGTGGCAAAGTTGTACAGATTTCTATATTTTGGATGAGAAATTTTTCTTCTCTCTATAATAAATTGTTTCTTATCTTGGCATTTTAATCAATCTCTTGTCATGACTATAGAGGTTCAGCTAAATATTTTTCTTAGCCTTAGATCCTATAAGCTTCGTGACTGTCACTTGCACACTGTTCATGCTGCAGAAAACATTGGATGAAGGATGAAGGTAGTGGGTAATTTGTTTTGTGTTTTAAACCTATTAAAGTAAAAACATGGACACATTCACAGGCTAAGGATCTCATGAAATGAAGAGACAAAGGTAACAGCTTCAAAAAAAAAAAGATACTTAATGGATTACACTTCATTGGTTTCCTGTTGAAGTGAAGATATAAATGTTCCATTCTGGTCCTCCTTTGAGAAACCAATTTTATCCCATGGGTTTGCCCTTGTTTAGAAAATACTGGGGCAGGTGACCCGTAGTCTTAGTCACTACAGAGATATTGGTTGCTTTTTGCATTTCATCACCTGCAAGATTTACATAAAAATCCCTTAAGCTGGAATTCAACAAAAGGTATGTTTATGAACTTTTATTCTCAAAAGTTGAAATGCTGACTTTTTCCTCTTCTCAGACTTATTTCAGATAAATCCTAAGAACCTAAGTGAATGTTGAGAATGCTTGTAATACAGATTAAGAATAACCCTACCGCATATAATAAAGACTTAGTGATTTTTTGGTTTTGCAGGATAACAAATGATACTTAAATGGAAAGTGAAGAATTTTGAGTTCTGCTGTACAGTTAAAAATTTAACCATATATAGTAGTGACGTTTTGGTATATAGTGTATGTAAACATTCATATTAGAAATACATTGCACAATTTAAATTACTAAAGTTCAACAGCTGAAATCAGTAATCCCAAAATAAATATGAATATTTTTCCTGCTGGTAGGATTACATGTTTCTAATTGTATGCACTACACTGAAGTACACCTGTGAGCATGCCAAGTATGTAGAATACACAGGTCCGTGTACACCAACAGGCCATTCTTGACAGTTTCAATTCTTACACCCACAACAACATGTGGACTGCTCTTGGTGATTGTTACGGTTTTACTTTTTTGAAAAGCCTCTCAGTTTTTTTATAATAAAAACAAGTGGTTGAGTAGTTTTTAAACAGATCCCGGCCTAGTGCTGACTACTGTTTACCCGCTCCACACCCTCAGGTAGCTCCTTTGAAACTCAGTGAAGCTTTGAATACTCTGCACTGGGCCCTGCGGCAGGAGTGAGGGTAACTTGTAGACACTTGAGGAACATTTGAGTATCTAAAACTTTCTTTTTTTCATACAGCCTTTTCTCAAATAGAGAATTGTTTTTGAAGATCTTGACATCAGACTACCTTTAAAATTTGGTGAAAAGGGAACTTACTATATTTCTTTAGACTTAAGGTGATTTACTAAGTTCCTCTTTAAAAGGCTTGTGAACATTACTGAGGCCTACCATCCAGCTGTTTCCTCTGCCTTTAACTTTGTATTCCCCAGACAGTTAAGCAGCCTATGACTACAGCACAGTAGCCGTTTGATATTTCTTGCTCACTGCTCCTGGGGAATGTTCTGCCTAGTTATTTCGACAGAAATATTTGAGTGTCTGCCTCATATGCACATACAGGTGTGTGCCAGGCATTCATGTGTAGTCATTTATGCCAGTTGTGTGTTTTTAAATATGATATACTTCAAAAAGGCTTTATAGTGCCTGAGTTAAAATAGTTCATTAGAAATCCTTTCAGAAAGGACTGCTTTCAAAATGATGAGTTGTTATGGGCACCAGAAATTTAGTCATGATTGGCAAATAACTTTGAGGAGTGTTAATTTCTCAGTTTTAACAGTTTTAAAATATTATTTCCTCAGAGTGCTGCCTTCCTCTGTTGGGCTGAAGCAAGGCTTGATGTGGATTGCGTGGTAAACACGGTAGTTCACGGGCACTGTGCTGTTGCCTCTCATTTGGAATGGGAACGGTGTATCCTTTATTGGAAAGACCACCCCTTCCACAAAATGGTTTTGTTACACTTGGCACAGTAGTTTCCTTACACTGCCATAGCTCTCATATTGCCAGTGGTTGGTTTTGTTTTGTGTAGGTGTTACACATTTATGGAATTGACCTGCAAATTAAAGGGAAGAAATCAGTATTTCTGAGGCCTAGTATTTAATGACTAATAGTTTCCACATATCTTAATCTTAGGAACAAATAACTCCACTACCACTTTTTCCCTTGGTGATTTTTAATGCCTCAGAGTTGCTCTCCTCTTTACAAAATAGAATATTTTGCGTATTTATGTTTAAAGATACTTCCTCTTACCCCACTTCCCTTCTATTTCAGATGATGGGTTAAACTGATCTTAATAAGCTATATGGAGAGAATTTGTTGATAGTTTCATCTGTGCACAGGAGACTTCAAAAATATATCTCAAAAGCTCGGCATGGTGGTACATGCCTGTAATACCAACCCTTTTTTTTTTTTTTTGGTACTGGGGATCGAACTCAGGACCTTGAGTTTTCGAGGCAGGCGCCGGAACCACTGAGCTAAATCCCCAGTCCTGTAATACCAGCTCTTTGGAGGCTGAGGCAGGAGGATCACCACTTTGAGGCCACCCTTGACTACAGTGAGACCACATCTCAAAACAACAACAAAAACCCCACGAAATATACTTCAAATCAGCTAAAACTGAAGATATACAGAATCCACATAGTTTAGACTTAGTCTTTACAGTTGAACTTTTATATGACCACAATTGAAATACAGCTGTTTTCATGTTTTCAGTATAATCTAACAGTATTACTCTTTTATAGTAAAATAGTTTATACTAGTAATTAGACTGAGCTGCATAACAGGTCTTCAATCATTTACTTTAATAAATGGGACAAAACCGGAAAAACCTGTGTACATTAAAATTCCTGGTTATATTTATAGATCTTTATATTTTCTTTGAGTAACAAGGTGAAGAACATTGTTCAGATGTTAAGTTTTGTGTCTTTAGATGCTCCTAGATGAATAAGCTCAGATGTATTAATAAGAATGGTGTCATCTCCTCAACAGACCATGTGTAGTAATAAGTCAGCTTTTATTTTTGCTTTATATTTTAAGTTGATTTATCCATTTCTTTTTTGCATAGCTCAGTGTGTCAAACATAGGAATAAAGAGTGATAAGGTTTCCAATCAGAGCATTCTAAAATTTTAAAAAATACTTCCTATTATGATTGAATAACCTTAAGGATCATTGTGGAGTTCATCTTCTGACTTGCATATGCACCGTTTTGTGACATGTATCATTCTAGTATTGGAAAGGCCCTGTTCACCGGGGAACTCTGCGTGCTCATAGGGAGCACTGATGGTGAAGGCTGTACTGAGTGTGGGGTTGGACAGAAACTGAAAGGGTGGGGAGATGAAGAGGGGAAAGAACTGAGAACAAGGGTTTTGAAGGCTGGCTGGCAGTCCATCTGCTGCGATCGTAGGTGTGTACCAAGGCTGGTTCGTGCAGCACCGTGTTTTGGCAGAGTTTGGGAACGCTCTACTCAGGGTTCTGCCGTTCATCTGTCCAAGGCAGACTGCACTCTGTTTATGTAAATGTGCAGGTCAAAGTCGCAGTACAGGTTTGTGGGCTACCTGAAAACTGGCCTTGGAGGTGTGGAGGAGAAACATGAATAAAGCATATTCTTACAAGTATTTAAGAAAACCAGACAGTGCATATATTCCTTTGTCTCCCAGTATTTTTAAGCTGTCCGATATAATTCACTTGAGGAACATAAACTCATAAACTCTCACCTTGTACCCTTAAGTTGGGGAGGTGGTTTGTGACCCTATTCTTGGTGGCAGAAGGATGATTAAGGATAGACCAGACCCCTAATACCACAATGGGAACCACCAGGCAGGAGGAACTGTTGAGTTGATTGGATTCCTGTATTTGGTAAATACTACATCAGGCATTGCTTAGTTGAAATTGTGAACATTGTATAGAAGACATTTACCCATGGGTACATTTAATTTTAATGATGCTCTTGTTAGCCATCTCCAAAGTTAGGATATTCTTTTAAAATATTTTTGCATGTGTGTATGTAAAAAGCACATAGTATGCTTTCTATAAACAGGTATTCATATGTTGGCAATATGCTAAACACTTTATTGATAGGCGTTTATGATCAAAATGTTTAGAGACTATTTCTGTAGATAATCACTCAAGTAGATGATTATTTGCTCTCCTAAGAATAAGTTACAATTATGTTTTTCTTTTAAGGGATAAATTTCAAAATGAGAAGCTATATAGAAATATAAAGAGGGCTGCCTTTATATAATTTTAGCTTTTCTGCACAAGTCCTTAATCTTTTACAGTCAACAGATATCTAAAATTAAGTGTTATTACAAATTCAAAGTCTATGTTGCTATAGAATCAGCTATGTTGCTATGTTGAAATTTACCTTTTTTTAAGAAGTTACAGTATTGTAAAATGTTGAGTTTTTGTAGCATTACTGTACCCTGAGAGGACTGAATTATTAAATTGGAGATTCCTGATTATTTTTGGTAGTGACAGTGTAGCCAGAAGTCCTGTATCTTTTCCCTCTTGTTCTGAGCCATTCTTGTATTTTCAGAAGGAAAGATGATTAACAAATTGTACTTTATTTGAGGAGATTCCATAAATGGGCATAATTCTAAATTAATTAGACTTGACAGTTGTACCATAAGCAGGACTGAATGTATTTTCTAGTTTTCCTGATTTATGGCAGTTTTGTTCCCGGAAGTCAATAGACTACATGGAGTTGTATTTCCTGTAAATTATACTTGAGAGCTTTTGGTTATCAATATATATTCTAGTTTGACCTTCCAACAACCGAATGAGGTAGACAGGTCAGTGTTTTTAATCTTCATTTTTTAGACGGAAAGCTAAGCTTCATTTGCTGCAAAGGCAAACAGCTTGTAGAAAGTAGAGAGCTACGGTACAGTTTGGAGCTCAGTCCTTCCAACCCCAGAACCCAAGCTCTTTGTTTTCATGGCACTGGGGAATGAACTTAGGGCCTTTGCACTAAGCTACATCCCCGGCCCTTTTTTATTTTTTTTGTTTTGAGACAGGTCTTGGTAGGTTGCTAAATTGCCCAGGCTCCTGCTTCAGCCTCCCAGAGTGCTGGGATTATCAGAATGCACAACCATGCCTGATTAGACCTGGAGCTCCTAGTATATTGGGGTGTATGGTTTAATTGCTTTAAGGCATCTCATATGGTTGCACATTGAAGAAACATGTGTTTTTCTTTTCTTTCTTTTCTTTTTTAAACTTGTCTTTGCTAGTTGACTATCTTTGGTCATTTCCAGCCTTGAAACTCACTTTCCATCCCCAGAGGGCATTAACTATTTACAAGGAGGCTTCTTTGAGAAACAGGATTTAGTGGAAAGAACACTAGTCTTTGACACAGATAAATGAGTTAGAATCCTGCTTTGTGGCTGTTTTGTTTTTCTGAGGCAGTCTCACTATGTAGTTCAGACTGGCCTTGAACTCACTAAGTAGGCTAGGCTGGCTTTGAAGTCAACAGTGATCCTCCTGCCTTAGCCTCCCAAGTGCTTCGATTGCGGGTGTGCCACCACCATGCTGGGGTCAACTTGAGACTTTGTAGCAGTTACTTATCCTCTCTGAGCCCATCACTCTCCATAGAAAAATAGGCCTAGTAAGTTTGTTATCAAGATCAAATAAACATGAAAATGTAGCAGTGAGTGGTTGGATGGGGGATTTAAATACTCTTATCATGGAGGCCAGTTAAATATAACATTACTTTGTCTTTTGGAAAATGTAATCATAGTGTGATTATGTTTGGAGTTCCTTAAAAGTGTACTTGAGCCAATAGGTACAAGAAATACACTTAGGATTTTGAAATACTGTGGGACACAAAATGAATCAACTCCTTCCATTTGAAGGGTGGAAATACGGATAACCCAATCCTTGCACAGTTATTTTACAAACTTTTCTGAGCCAGATCTTTAACATTGTGATTTTCAAAGCTTTTTTCTCAGAAAAAGGAAGCATTCCTGCGGATCCGTTGTCCATACTGAAGATACCTTAAGTTGAGAGATGGAGCAGTGCTACCAAAGGATACTGCGGTATAACCGTGTATAGCGCGTGCTCGCATCCATCGTGTTGTTTAGTCTCCGTAGTGACTTTGTTCTGTGAAGTAAGTTGACCTTTCCCGGGTTTCCCAGTTCTTCAAGCCATTTGAATTTGGCCATGCTTGTCTGAGAGACTTCCAAACAGAGCTCCGTGGGTCTCACTCTGTTAATCTAGAGTGTCGTGGGTACTTCCTTGACTGCAGAGAAAGGCAGCCTTTTTCTAAGATACCACTTTGGATTTGAGTTTCTCCTTGAAATGTAACCTGATGCAACATTTGTTTGAATGCAGTAGATTTCCCCAGTCAATCCTAAATGAGTCAGAGACCACAGATTCTTTGGTTTAAACTCAAGTCCCCTTTTCTGTGTGAAGATATCCTCACTGAATACGTGCTGCTGGCTTGCACAGCATTACTACACCTCTCCATGAAGTCCATGCTCAGCCTGCGTGGCTTCATGTGAATTTATTTTGCAATAGTATGGGAAAAAGCCCCATTCTGTTTTTTTGGTACTTGGAACCTTGCACTTGCAAGGCAGGCGGTGGAACCACTGAGCTAAATCCCCGGCCCTAGAGCCCCATTCTTAAAAGAATCACAAGGGACTTCAAATCAAAATTCCCTTTGGCCCTTTCAGAAGTTTTACTTCTTGAAGCCTCAGGGCAGTTTAGGGCCTGCTTCAAGTTGTGTGTAGCTTTGTACATCATTGTGTTTATGATTTGATATGAGAGAGTTTGGAACTAATTAGAACAAAGTTATGTGACCAGCATGACCAGAATGATTATCCCTTGTGACACTAGTTAAGCGTTATAGAGTTAGGAATGAGGACTGAAGCCAGGACCTGTGCACTGAGGTACACCTCACCCTCTTTTATCTTCCTTAGCATCTTCCTAAGGCACAGAGCTGCCCAGGCAGGGCTCAGGCTTGGCCTCCTCTTGGTTCAGCCTCCCAGAGTGCTGACACTGCAGGTGTGCACCACCTTACCTGGGCAGGAATGTGCTCTTATGTAATGTTGAGACATTACATACAAGCATGATCCCCTGACTCCCAAGTTCTTGCTCTTTCCCCACCACCCTTCACGAGCTCTTTAAGGCTCCGGCAATCCTTTTTGGTGTTTAAAATATGACCTGTGTTTTTGCACTGTGTCTATCACCTGGTTCATTCAGTCACTGAACAAATACTGAGTCCCTCTGCGCCAAGCATTGTGCTAAGCACTGGGCATGCTTTAAAAATAAGCCACAGCCTTTGCTCTCAAGAAAGCTTAGAGCCGAGACCAAGCAAACGGCAAAGCTAGACCTGACCTTAGATGTGCTGAGGGACAGAGAGAGGCAGAGTGGTGCACAGGACTGTACCTACTGTGGCCCTGGAAGGAGGGACCCTGGAACTGAGGCCTGAGGGACAGAAGTGGTTTAAAAGGAGTAGGTGGGTAAGAGGAGCAGATGTGCCAAACCATGCTGAAGGGGGGTGCCAAGTGGGAAAGACTGAAGGACAATTGGTGTGACTGGGCAGAGACCAAACTGCAGCAGGGAGGCCAACTGTGAGGTAGGTAGACCGTCTGAACCATTCGGTGGATCAATCTGTCAACCCAGTTGAGACTCTTCAGAGGGAATGAGACGCTGTTAATAATTAAACACAGACCATAAGCGCTGGCTGAGACCTTGTTACTGCACGTTTATGGGTGTTGTTAACAGTGCTGTCTCTTTAAAGGACTTGGCAACCAGGCAAGTGTCTACTTCCTGGAGAACATGTCAGGGAGTTAGAACACCTTATCCTGTCCAAAATGGGTCCAAATAGAACTAAAAGGGTGTGCTTCAGCCGGGCTGACTTTATTGGGTATAGATATTATTATTTTGTTTGTTTGAGACAGGATCTCACCTTGTAGCCCAGGCTGGCCTTGAACTCAAGTGATCCTCCTGCCTCGGCCTCCCAAGGGCTGAGATTACAGGCGTGCACCACCAGCCCAACTTCTTTCGGTATAGATATTAATGACTATTTCATGGGTTTTTTTGAAAACTATTAATATATACTTTTATTGGAAACAAATATATACTTAGGCAGTGTTTTCTAGACCCTAAGCACAAACCCTCAAAGCAATAGGATTTTTAATTTTTTCCCCTTCCTCACCCTTCAACCCTTCTTCCCTTCCTTATTTACAAAAGCTTGTTTCCATAGTTTTTCCTTCTACTCTCTTTTTTTCTTGTTCCTTCTCCCCTCTAATCTTGTTCCCCCCCCCCCATCTGAACACTTTCTTCCCATTTCCCAGTATCTTTTAAGCATTTTGGTCCTTATTTACACTTTCAGTTTCTCACATCAGAGAAACAATGTGATATTTAAATGTAGGTCTGATTATTTTACTTAAGAGATCTCAAGGTCCATCCATTTAGCTAGAAATATCTCCAGCTCATCCTTCTTTGTGGCAGAGTATATATATATATATGGCATTGTATAAAAAGCCCAGATCTTCTTTATCCACTCATCAGTTGTTGGGCAACTGGGCTGTTTCCAAGCTTTAGCTATTATACACTGTGCCGCTATAAACATGGGTGCACATATATCGCTGTGGTATAATGCTTTTAATTCTTATTTCGTGTTTTAAAGGTTTGGCATGAAAAGGTAGGTTTTACTTTGGACAACTAGATGGATTAAAGTTGTTTTAGGGTCATTTTCGTGGTGTATGAGACAGTACAGTTCAAATATCTTGAATATTTTCTTTTTTTTAAATTAACTTTATTGATGCATTTTAGGTATATAATATAATGACATTCATCATTGGAAATTTGCACCTTTACATAGTCTCTCTTGGTTCTTATTATTTCCCCATTCCCCTGACCTCCCTTCAAGCCCTCCATCCCTCCCTATTTACAAAGACTTTGTTTCCATGTTTTTCCTTTTCTCATATTTTTTCTATTCCCTTCTTTCCTTTCACTTACCCCTCCCACTTCCCCCCTCCCCTTTGCCCCTTTTCTTCCTATTTCACATTATCTATTGTACCTTTTAGACCATTAATTACTCTTTCAGTTTCTCACACTAGAGAAACTATTCGGTATTTACACGTGTGTCCTGTTTATTTCACTTAAGAGTATTGCCTCAATGTGCATCCATTTAGCTATAAATGTCTCTAATTTCTCGTTTTTTGGGGGGAGGGTACCAGGGATTGAACTCTGGACCCTGTGCTTGCTAGGCAGGCGCCGAAACCACTGAGCTAAATCCCCAGCCCTAATTTCTCATTTTTTATGGCTGAGTAGTACTCCATTTTATAAAAAACCACATTTTCTTTATTCAGTCTCCAGTTGACAGTGCTGGAAAAATTGGGTTTCAACTTGCCAAAGATTAAAACTAGACCTATATCTCTCACCATGCACTAAACTGAAATTGAAATGGATTTTCTTTTTGTTACAGCACTTACCGTTTTTGCAGAGATTTTTTTTTTTATTTAAGGAGAATTTTAAAATTCTGAGTTTATTTTAAGTTTAAATTTTGAGTGTTCAGCATACCCTGGCCATAACTTTCAAGGATGGAGCAACTTAATTTGTTTTTCTTTAAATTGTTGTAAACATCTTCTATGGGGTTAAATCCTGTTGTAAATCTTCTGTTCCATGGAGCTCATGGAATTTTATATACCCATGTAATCCACACCCTGACCAAGAAATTGAATATTTCTACCACTCCAGAAAATTCTCTTTTGAGGCACTTAGAATTTGATTAAGAAATATGATGGTGGAGCCAGGCCTCAAATTAGAAATGAGTTGTTTTTCCTCTCCTTTTTTAAACTTTAGTTTTGCTTCCTTAAACACACAGCAGTGGTTACTTTGAGCATGAAACAAATTGTCACCAGAAGAAACCATTGCCTTTCAACTACTTATGATTTAGTGGTTACTAATATAGTACATCCCTACCCAATTTGCTATGGCTTTTTAGTCCTTTACTGTGAATAGCAAAATCTGAGTCATAGCCCCAGAGCTGACTCACACGTGTACTAAGGATTGCCTGTTTGTTAGTAGGCCTGAAGTTGAGAGTCTTGGTCAACCCTAAAAGATTGTGATAGTGCCAAATTTGCGTAATACTCTCTCTTCGTTAGCCTGATTATATCACTCTGCAGTAGACTGTGCAGGTAAGAGGAGAAGAGTGTTAAGCCTGTCTATAATAAAGCTGAGTTCTTAGCCTTTATCACTTCTCAAAATTCTCAACACCACTGCCAAAGAGCAGTTAGAATATTGATCCCCGTTACAGTGCTGTTGATTGTGAAATGGACTCAAGCCAAAAGCTGTGTGTCCCTGTCTTTTAAGATTCTGGAATCAGAGACAGAAAGCCTTGTCTTACAAAGACTGTTGATAACAAGGAAGAGCGAGAATTCCCCAGCACCTGACAAAGAGGTCTTTCCCTGTTTCTCTGTAGGTTTAATGTTCCAACTGAACTTGCTCTGGAACCAGGTCTTACATTAACTTATTTTTTCCTGAAAAGGACAGAGTTCTGCTCAGTGAAGCTTCTGCTGCCAAAGCAATGGTGGATTGTGATGGGCAGTGGTGAGTGTTTTACAGACATTTCTGAGTGCAATAACCCTGAATATTTCAACACCTGTTGGACTTCTTTCCCTCCCACACTCCATTTTAGAAAGAATGGCTAGTCAGTGATGATCTTAGGATGGTTAAGGGCAGATGTGGTTAGTGGAAAGATTGTCAATGACCTGATCCCACTGGAGAAGCCCCTACTCTGATTACGGTCAGTTTGCTCCTCATTTTAAAGAAATTTCATGCATTAAACACAGGAATTGTCAGCATGATGTTTCACTACATGGAGGTTGGGGACAGTGTTTCCTTCATTCCTACTCAGTTCTCTTAGTAGCAAGTCTTCCTGGTGCTACCGGACAGCTCTGGTCTCCCTGTCCTGTTCCTCCAGCCTCTTCCTGCAGATTTCCCTAGGGCTGGGACTGTGCTAAGCACTTCTCTGTCCCCTCTCTGACTCCTCACAAGCCTGCAAGACATTTATTGTTATTGTCATCCATCTGTGAGTCAAGGATACTGTACAGGAATGTCATCTTCCTTGTGTAAGATCATACAGCTATGGGCCAGTTTGGGGCTAGAATCAGGTGTGTCTAAGGCCAAGCACCCGTTCCTAACCAATATCACCTCCCCAGGAGTTGCTTTCTGATCCCATTGCGTTACAATTGTTTATGTTGATATCTGATTTTGCCATCAGACAGGAAGATGTTATAGTCAAGGAATCTTAGATTCGAGCTTTAGAGATGCTAAAATTAGATGAACATGTTATTTATTCATAAGTTTTTCTTGGCACCCACTGTGGGCTCAGCATTATTTTGGGTATTTGGAGATACACAAATTCCCCTGCCACCTGAGAGGAAGGTAAACCAGGAAGGAGCTTGCACGTGTGTCAGGTGGTGACAGGTGTGGCACAGGCAGACCATGGTTTTGCTCCTGTAGGTGTTGCTTCTGGAGTTGTCAGCGCTGTGCGTGGGCCCCACACAAAGGGAAGGAGGTAGTTAGTTGCTGGGTCCGGGTGGGAAGGGAGGTTGCTATTCTAGGTAAAACAGTCAGGGAAGGCCTCACTGATAAGGTGACATTTGAGCACAAAGTTGATAGTGACCGGAGAAACACTATCGGAGCTATCTGAGAGGAGAGCATTCCATCCCCCCAAAGGAGTGAATTCCAAAATGTGCCCAGACTCATCTCTCCCCAAACACATAATTGTAACTTGACGTTCTTGGGCTCTCTTGCAATATAACCTGACCTGGTTTAGGGCAGCTCTTTCTCTGACCACTTTTTACTTTCTGGTTACTGCATGTCACAGAAGTCAGCACCGCTTTGATCACAGAAAAACTCAGCACAATTTATTGTTTCTCTTCTCCATTTTAGAGAGAATCACAAAACATAATAGGCTGATAAGATTTGAACTTTAAAAATATGTTTGATTCTTTAAACAACTGTATACCCGTAGTAAATGTGAAAGAATTAATGTTCAGAATGATGACACAGACTTAGCTATATATGCTGTGTTTTGTTAGGATGCATAACTAGACAAGCTAACAGAAAAATGTGGAAAACGAAGTATTTTCATTGGTATTTAGATAACTGGAGAATTCAGTTATCCAAAATGTGTGTTCTTTGCAAAATCTGAGATTACAGTACAGCAGCTTGTTATCATTTAGAATCCCTGACCTTTTCCATGAGACTGGAGATAAAACAAGGCTACATTACTTTCATCATCCTTACTTAGAAGCTGTGCCATACTTGTTCTTTTTGAGGTACTGGAGAAAGTCCCTGGTGAAAGATATAAAAATGAATATGTCCCTGCCTTCACTTTCCTTATCAAAAATGGGTGGAAAGGTACTTTGTCAAATGTGTTTCTCCATGATTTCTGCCCCACACATGCCCTCCAGCCTGGCAAGTAAGAATATTTCTTTCCAAAGAGTTTGAAACTTGCTGTATCTTCTGGTCTAGGTTGTCTTTCCTTTGCTGCCCTAAAATAAGATTGAGTGCAAATCACTATCGTTTAATTCTCTACATTCCTGAGAATCAGAAATATGCTGAAAAATAGGCAGAAATCTTTTTCTGGGCTGAAAAAAAGGATCCCCTTAGAGCTCCCAAATAGATATTAACACAGTTCTGGTCATTTGACTAAAAGTGGTGAGATGGGTTGTGGGGAATGAGGAAAAGAATGAAAGAAAAACAAAAAGTGGGAAATAGATTAAAAAGCGATAGTGCTAAATGTAGTATTTTGGGCAGAACTAAAATTGTCTCCAAACATTCACCGAAGGTGATATGAAACATTTAGGGGAGGGGGCAGATGTCATTTAAATGTATTCCTAAATCCCTAAACTGGCTTTTGTAAATGCTAATTATCCCCAAATTACCTCTCTCTCTCTCCCTCCCTCCCTCCCTGTCTCTCTCTCTCTCTCTCTCTCTCTCTCTCTCTCTCCTCTCTCAGTGATGATAGGCTTACAACCCAAATTCCCTAATGTTAAATTTGGGAATACAAGTAAAATAACCATGTTAATTTGAAACTCAGTACCATGGATACAGAGTGATTACAGCCTTGTGAATCTGCTAATAATATTTGTTGCAATAATCTATGGCATCTCTCCCGGAAGATTTCTAAGACTCATCAGCACAGATCAAAGTTCATTCTCTTATGAAAATGCTGGCTATGATTTTCCGGCTATGAAATGTGTGTTTGACCTTCTGTTTTCATGAGCAATGTCCTGCCTTCATTTCTTGATGTGCGTCCTTTTGTTTTTCTTCTTTCTGCCTACTCACAATGAACTTGTCAACCTAGATTGGAAAAGGCTCTGTTGTGTAGAATGAAAGAAAAACATCTAACTGTGTGGTTGAACGAACTTATTTTTAAACTCAGACATCTGGTATAACACTTTGTGTGTGTTAGGCAATAATTAAAGTTATAATAAAGCTAATTGGACTAGAATTACTCAGTTGGCTATTGCATAGTTAAGGCTTCAGGGTGTTGCGGTAAAAATGTATTTAAGTGTTTTGAGTACAGCTCGTTGGTGGAACATAGTGTATTTTTTTTCTATGAAAAATTTCACTAGAGATTTACTTCAAGAGAACAAAATTCAGGCTTCTATGTGTTTGCTGAAAGAGTAGGTGGGAAAGTAGGAGAGTGAAGTTAGCATTAGAAAAAGGAGAGTAAAATTCAAGACATGGTGCAAAAGGAAGATTTTTGCAAATGTTTGTGTATTCCTTTGCCTTGTTTTTGGTATTGTTTTGTTTTGAGGCACTGGGGATTGGACTCAGGGCTTTTTCACCCAGCTATATCCACAGCCCTTTTTTAGTTTTTATTTTAAGACAGTCTTGCTAAGCTGCTCAGGCTAGGCTTGACTGCAATTCTGCTTCAGCCTGCCAAGGTGCTGGCATTTCAGGAGTGTGCACTACATATCTACATTGCCCTTCTTTAAATTAGTGTAAGTAAAGAAATATGTTGAGGGGCCAGGGATTTAGCTCAGTGGTCTCGCCGCCTGCTGCACGAGTGCAAGGACCCGAGTTCGATCCCTGGTACCAAGAAAAAGAAATATATTGAATGTTGATTATGTTTTTAATATTTTGTTTTTGTTTTTTAGGTTTTTGAGATAGAATCTTGCTATGCAGCTCAGGCTGGCATTGAACTCACTATGTAGCCCAGGCTGGCCTCAAATTCAAGGTGATTCTCCTGCCTCAGCCTTCCCAGTGTTGGGGTTACAGGCTTGTGCTATCATGCCCAGCTAACTATATTTTAAAAAATATGATTTATTGTGATGTCTGCCCACCAGTTTTGGTAAAAATAATTTACAGAGAAAGGAAAAAAATACTGCCTTTATTATTATGTGTCATCGTATCAATAAAGCATGCCCTGTATATATAACATGAAAACCCTTCTCCTTTTGATTTGAGCTGGAGCACCCTTCATAGAAAATTTATGAACCAAGGACAGGGCATGGTGATGCACATCTGCAATCCCAGCACTTGGGAGGCTGAGGCGGGAGAATCGCCATGAGTTTGAGGCCAGCTTTGGCTCCATAGTGAGTTCAATGCAACCCTGAGCTGCTCAGCAAGACTTTGTCTCAAAACAGAAAATTCATGAACCTGGAACACAGCTTTTTCATGAGGTTTTCAAATCACCGCCTTTGAGGGAGTGCCTACTGCGTGCTGGAGCTCTGGCTGTATCTGAGTTCTCTCTTCCAGCTCGAAATAGACTATGCCCAGGGAGGTAAATGAAGAATCAGCCATACACTGGTGGTGAAATTTCAGACACTACAGTGTTTAAAAAGAATGAAGGACCAAACTGGGCCTCACCTTACAGAAAGAAGCAGTGATGTTAAAAGTTCCACTTGAACCTTAGTCCTGAAACAAATGCCCATTTATAAACAGCACAAGATACTAGTGTAGAAGCACTTGTTATGGGGCAGGCTGCCCTGGCTGGAAGGACAAAAGATAGACCCAAAGCTGTGAGGCCCACAAGGGACTCTGACTGGTGCATACTCAATTTTTGGCTGTTAGTTTAGCCACCAATCTCCAGTTCACCTATGAGGCTTTCAGACTGAAAACACAAACCATGGGTGTGGGCCTTTAATGGCTTTGACATGCAGAAGCATTCATAAATCACACACTCCCTTGAGCATTGCAGGGTTACAGAATTCCTGCACACTCAGTGTAACTTTGCTCCTTTCTCTTCTCCGAGAGAGCACATAGCATGTGAGAGAGTTAAGAAGAGTACGATGCTAAAGGATTTAGCTTATAAAATATGCTTGTAAAAGGTGACCCGGATTTCAACCAGGGTCCCTCTGTTCTTCCAGCAGTAGACGGACTGACCCCTACTCATCTGGCCTGCTAAAGGCCACGGTCACTCTCCAGCTTTTGCACCCTCCCAAGTGACACACCTTCTCTTCTGAAGCCTGGCCTTGAACCTCAGCCTATTGTGGATTAGGTCAATTTGGTGACCATTTCACCAGCCTATCCAGGCTGGCCTTTTTCACACTACCCAACTGTGAAGAGTGGCCTCATTTTCATATCCGCAGTCATTGGCAGAAGGCACTTCGTGGGCAAATGACTTTCCCAAGGTTTACATTGCAGTAGCAGAAGTGTCTTGAATTAGACTTTCTTTAATGCTTTGATCATTTCTGGATCCCAGATGCCAGGTCTTTCTTGGCCTTTACTCTCTGTATTGATCAGCTTTCCATGCCTGGGATAAAATACTTGACTCACACAACTGAAAGGAGAAAAGGTTTATTTTGGCCCATGGTTTCAGAGATTTCAGACCATGGCTGGCTGGCTCCAAAGGTAGAAGCGAGAGAGCATGGCAGAGGAAAGCTGCTTGACTCATAGCATCTGGGAAACTGCAGGGGAAGTGCTAGAGAAAGACAGAGAGAAAGACCCTTCAAAGGCATGACCCAGTGACCCACCTCCTCCAACAAGCCCCACCTACCAGCACATTCAGTTATGGATCCATCAACAGACTAATCCATCAACGAGGTTAGAGCCCCATGATCTAATCACCTTTTAAAATCCCATCTCTGAACACATTAGCTTGTTGGGGGGCATTTTTGACTCAAACCACTGCATCCTCCCTTCACTTTCCCTCCTTCTCTTTGTCCTCTCTGCCCTCCCCTCCACTGCTCCCTCTGTTTCTTCCCCTTCCCTTCCATTTCTCATCAGCTGTACTCTGAGGCCCTCAACCCCAAGGGAACAAGGAGACCCAGGCTGCTGCTGCTCTTCCTGCCCTCCATGTAGGAAGATTGGCATTCTTGTTTGTGTGACCGCTTTCTAGGTGAGGTGCAGGGGAAGACAAGCAACGAAGAGAGAGGCAGATGAGTCTCCTGACAGGCAGAAGGACTTCAGACACCCACACTTGCTTAGGCACCCAGAGAGAGCCTGGCCAGATGATGGGTGTTGGGGAGGGAATCAGAGATTTCCTGGCCAGCAGTGCCTGCGGGCAAGGTACTTCATCCTCTTTGACTCCCAGTTCTTTGCTGGTAAAATGGAGTCGATGATACATCTGATTTTCAATTTCAAAATACAACCTCTGAAAGCAAAAAAAAAAAAATTTAAATAGGTTTGGCAAAATTACATTTGGCATTAAAATCTGACCCGGCCTGACACTATTTAATTTAGCCTTTATCCTATTTTTGTGTCTGTCCACACATTTTGAGGCAGGAAAGCGAATGCTTTGGAGTCCCAGCTCCCATGGAAGGGATCTGCTCTGTACAGCACATGAGGCGTAGCATCTTCTTAAATCTGCAAAGTGCCGAACTCCAGAAGCACCACTGGTCCCAAGGGTGCCCACTTTACAGAGTATTTGGGATCTTAAAGAGTAGATTAACATGCGTGTGGAGACTACAATAGGACATGGCATAGGAATAAGCGCTTCATAAGTGCGGCTTGCTGTTATCATCATTGTACTGCCATTGGGAATGAGCGTGTAAATGTCTGTCTGACTCCAGGAATAGCTGCAAAACTTTATGACAGTCCCTGGGGATACTGTACTTAACACACTGCAGTTGCTACAATAGCTTGCTTGTTTCTTTATCTATTTAGTTTTGTATGTATGTATGCATTTATTGTGGTCCTTTCAAATCCAGGGAATTTTACCACTGAGCTACATTCTCAGATTTTTTTTTCAATTTTGAAACAGGACCTTGTTAAATTGCCAAATTGCCTAGCCTGGCCTGGAATTCAGTATCCTTCTGTCTCAGCCTTCCAAGTAGCTGGAATTACAGACTTGTACCACTGTGCCTAGCTATACAACAGCTTACTTAAAAAAAAAAATCTGTTGCTTATATCTATCTTAGGTAATGAAGTTGCTTCTGATTTTTAATTTTTTAAAATGTTTTTCCTTTTTATCCTATCCCCCACCACCATTTTTTTTCTTTTCAGTATTGGGAATTGAACCCAGGGAACCCTGAGCTACATCCCAGTCCTTTTCATTTTATTTTATTTTATTTAAGACAGGCTGTCATGAAGTTATTCAAGTTGGCCTTAAATTCGTGATCCTCCTGCCTCCACCTCCTGAAGAGTCGGGATTACATGCATGGGCTACCATGCCTGCTTCCCCCCCACTTTTTTAACTGAGGGAAAATAGCTGTTCTCTCTCTCCCCATCCTCCATGCCCTTCCTAACCCCTCAAGGATCCCAAGATCTTGGGGAACTAGAAGGCTGATAGCTCTGGAGGTGCTCAGGTCTTGCTCTGGGAGTGGTAATTAATGGCAAAAAGATGCTAAGTGTGAAATAATCATTCAGCAAAGCTCTCGGGACATTTTCTCAGGGCCAGGTGTTAAGATCTGCTCAACAGGAACAACTCCGTGCAGGAAATGGAAAACGAACACACACTATGTAAAACTCCAGCTGTAATGTGAGGTGGTTTGGAACTGAGGAGAAGGATATTTTGTTTGGTGTTTTCTCCATCATATGCCCTTTGCCTGAGGTAGGTAAAATTGTTTTTACCGCATGTGAACTTTAGAAGCTTAGTATGAGGAAAACCAAATAGGTGCAATCTCAAAGGACTGGACTGGTTGAAATAAAACATTAAAAAAAATTTTCCATAGTGATAATAAGAACTTTGGCAGAGTGAATATGTGAATATGCACCCAATCAAATATTTTAAGTTGTTTGATTTTTGTTATATTTTGTTTTCCTTTTATTTGGCAGTTCTGGAGTTTGAACTTAGGGCCATCTCCAGCCCTTTTTAAAATTTTTTATTCCGAGACAGAGTCTTCCTAAGTTGCTCAGTTTCTTAAGCAAGACTCAAGCTTGTGATCCTCCTGACTTACCCTCCCAGACTGCGAGGGTTGTAGCCATGTGCCACCACACCTGGATTATCCTACTAAGGTGAATTGCCCAAGCCAACTGTAAGATCGGAATTTCTTTGTTGTTGGCTTCATTTTAAAAAATGAGTAGAATAAATCATTGTAGATGAAAAAGAGATTCAAATACAGCCCCAAGAAGCTAAAGTTTTAATAACATTTTATGCTTACTTTTTGTCTTAGTCTCTTTCTTTGTTGCTGAAACACAAAACCTAACACCCACAACTTAAAGGAGGAAAGGTTTATTTTGGCTCACAGTTTGTAAAGATTTCCGTCCATAGTCAGCTGGCTCCAAGGTAGGGCCGTGGGGCAGAGGAGAAACAGCGCGTGGCATGGTGGCAGGAAGCAGAGAGGTATCATGGGAACAAGGAAGGCGATAGACCCTACCAGGCCACACCCACAATGTTCCACTTTATCCAACCAGGCTTCATCTCCCAACACCACACTGAGCTGTAAACTCCTTAGTGGACCAATCCACTGATAAATATCGGGGCCTCGTGATCCAAACCTTCACTTAAGACCCCAACCATAACACTTTTCACACTCGGCCACAAATCATTTCTCGATGATAGTTATTTCAAAGGTCAAAGAAATAAATTTGTCTCACCTACAATTGGTTTGCATTTTCTTTATAGAATCTACATTTCTCCTCTTTAATTGTCATGGCTCTCCTTGGTCCATATGGAGCATGGCCTTCATCCCCTTTCTCGATCTTATTGCCTCAAGAGAGAAAAAGAGACTGTGTCAAAAATTAAGCACTCAATGGAGTACTACTCAGTCATAAAAAATGAGAAACTAGAGACATTTATAGCTAAATGGATGCACACTGAGGCCATCCTCTTAAGTGAAATAAAAAGGGCACACATGTAAATACCAAATAGTTTCTCTGGTGTGAGAAACTGAAGTGTAAATAAGGATCAAAATGTATAATTGATAATGTAAAATAGGAAGAAAAGGTCTGAAGGGGTGGGGGAAGTGGGAGGGGTAGGGGAAAGGAAAGAAGGGAAGGAAAAATATGAGAAAAGGAAAAAAATGGAAACAAAGTCTTTGTAAAGAGGGAAGGGTAGAGGGATAGAAGGGATTGCAGAGGAATGGGAAAAAAATAAGAACCAAGATACAAGGTATCTTAAAGGTATAAGTTCCCAGTGATGAACGTAACTGTATTGTGTACCTAAAATGTACCAATACATTTAATGAAAAAAAAGCTAGGATTAGAGGTCCCATTTGACCCACTATTCCCCCTCTGGGTATCTTCCCAAAAGAATTAAAAGAATCATACCACAGCAATTTAAAAAAAAATTAAGCATTCACATTGGTGTTAAGGAAAAAGACCACAGCTTTTCTCCTTATTCAGTAATGGAGAAGTTCAGGTAACTGTATTTTTCTTGACTTTTTCTAAATAAGTTTGCAGCCCAGAGGATATCCTTGAGGAAAAATCAGTACTCTCCATTTTCAACTCAACATCTTTCCAGTTTCTAGGTTTGGTACCTAATGCTTGTTCCCTCCAAGCAAACCCAGCCTAATCTACTTGTCTTTCTTAAATTCTTTTCTAAATTTCTGAATCCCTTTGTTTCTTAAAATTTTCATTTAGTTATTTTTAAATTTTTTATTTATTTCAAAGGTAAATCAAGCTCCTGATAATTTTCTTTTATACTAAAAACAAATGCAGGATGCTTTTCTAAAGAATAAGTAGAATAGAGTACCTTGTGGAGTGGTATGTTCAGCAGTAAAAGAAATTAACATCTTGAAGGATCCTTTATTGGAAAAGATCTGGAAAAGTTTGAAAAGGGATATTTCAGGTGTTTATCCCCCTTGCCATGTTGGAGATGAGACATAGGGTTCTGCCAGGGTCTCCCCAGCCCTTTTTCTTTTTTTTCCTTTTCTTTCTAAGGTGAAATTCATAGTTTATTTGAAAACATGTTAGGTCAGACACAAGATGGTGGAAGGTATATACAAAAATGAACTTGAGAATCAAGAGGTGGCCAAATAGCAACTTTGTGAGTTAGCTACCAGCAAATGTCTGCTCTTGTGTTGGATTCCCATCATGCTTTCACCTGCCATTTTAAGAATATTTAGATAAAGATTGCTATTTAGATAAAGATTGCTTTCTGTTTCTGTTTCTATCAGCTGAGGCAGATATAATGAAGAATGTAAACAATACTTCTCAAAGTAATGTATTCCCCAAACAAATACAAATAACTCTTTTAAATAAATGACTGAGCTGGGGATGGTGGTGCACTCAGGGAGGCTGAGGCAGGCGGAAGCAGGAAGAATACCCTTAGGTTTAATCTCCTAGTACCCCCCCCAAAAAATAAATAAAAATGAGACTTCAGTATTTCCTGGCGATTTGCATTGATTTCTTTTTCTTTCATTTTTTAAGACATGGCCACTTACTTTTTAAAATTTATTTTTACTTTTTTCTTTCTTTGGTTGTTTGTTTCCTTTTAGGGCCTTTGTACTGAGGTATGTCACCACCCCCCTTTTATTTTGAAACAGTATCTCATTAAGTTGCCTAGGCTGGCCTTGAACGTGCACTCTTCCTGCTTGAGTCTCCCAAATAATGCACTACCTCACCTGGCTGCCTTTGAGATTTTAAACTGTTGTTAAGTCCATTTTAGCCAATCCAGGGACCTTCCATTTTGAACAAACTTCTTTCCTCTCCTTTCCTTTTAAGTATGTATCAATATCTGATTTTATAAATATCAGCCAATGTACAGGATTCAAGTAAACCCTAATGAGAATTCAAATGTGCTGAGGACATAGTCACAGCCACCAGGAATTTATAATGTAATGGAGGGAAGAGATTTACAAACTGCAGTGAGATAATATTTTGTGGCATGGTGAAGACACAGTGAAGTGAGTTTATTAGGGAAGGAAGTAAGAAAAGATTCCTAGGAAAAGTGACTTTGAGGAGGAGACTTGGTGGGTTGCAGGACACCACAGTGAAAAGGAAATGATGTCAAGACTGAAAAATTACCATTCCAGTCTACCTAAAGCTCATGGTAGGCGAATGAACTAAGGCCTTGTCCTTTCAAAAATATTACAGTCTACTGAGAGAGAAATGTAAATAAACAAATGAGTACATTTTGTACTCTGACTTATGCAGAAAGTACTTTGGAACATAGAGGAAGAAACTCTGGCTGTGGGGGTGGTTGGAGGTTGGTTGTAAAGCTCCGGGGACATCTAAATCTTGGAGGAACAGGTCGTTGCCCAATGGAAATAGGATGATTAGGGTATTGCTCAGTGGTGGAGCACGTGCTAAGCACGTGCAACTCTGGATTCAATCTCCAAGCTAAAAATAAAAATAAATTTCTAAAAAAGGATAAGAAAAAAAGTTTTCCTTATCCTCTGTACTTGTAATAAACACACCAACTTTCTGGGGCTTTCTAAGGAAATTTTATTTCAAGATTCCATCAGGCAATAGTTCTCTGGTCTCCGAATTGAAGTGTAAGGACTTCGAGTTCTGTTCTTTCTGTTCTTGATGATTTCTCTTAGTGTTTTTCTAATCTGTTCTCACTCGAGTTAATCACTTTTCTCCTTAATACAGTTTTTTTGCTTCTTTCCCAACCTGGGCCTTGTAGGAAGCACCAGAGCCACTTTAGAAGTCAGAGAAAACCTCGTGTCTGTCTTCCCAACATCCCTCCCGTTTCACTGAGCGCCGAGTCAGTTGTCAGGAAAGCAAGGCGAGACCCCTGCCTTCGGTGGCAGTGGCGTGGCACAGGTTTGTCTGCAGATTTGCCCCAGGATAGGATGTTTGAGGTTGAGGCTGTAGTTTGATTGCTCAATTCCGTTACTTGCTAAATGTTTGATCTCAAGCAAGCTAGGCTGAAGCAAGAGGATCATAAGTTAGAGCCCTGACTGGGCAATTTAGTGAATTAGTGAGATGCTGTCTCAAACAAACAAGAACAATAACCATGACAACAAAACAGACTGGTGATGCGGTCCTGGGTTCAATCCCTACTACTGCAAAAAGAAAAAAAAGTACATAAAAAAAGACCATTTTGAGAATTAAAAGGGATAACGCACAGAAAACACTTTGTGCCTTGAGTAGGATGCAGTGAACATTTAAAAAATGCTAACTATTATTTGACATTTTATTGGACAGTAGTTTGGCATATCTATTTATTTTGCTGGACTGGAGATTGAAGCCAGGACCACCATCACAATGATCTATATCCACAGCCCTATTTAAAATTTGAGACAGGAAGTTGCTCAGGGAAGACTTGAATGTGCGATCCTCCAGCCTTCCAGAGCGACACGATTACAGGTATGCATCATTGCACCTGGCCTGCCATTTTGCCCTTCCTTGCTTTGTGGTTGCACACATGACTTTGTATGATGCAGCCCCCCATGATTAATTTTACGTGTCAGCTTGACTGAGCAATGGGACCGACAGGTGTTAGGTTGAGCATTACTTTTGGATGTGTCTGTTATGCTCTTTCCAGAAAAGATTCTTATTTGAATTGGTGGACTGGATGAAGATCTCCCTCGCCAATGGGAGTCTGCATCCTCGAGGGCCTAAAGAGAACTAAGAGGCAGAGGGAAGTGGATTCTCAAGCTGGCTAACTGTGCTGGGACCATTATCTTCTCCTGACCTTGACTTTTTCCGGTTCTCGGCCTTTGGACTTGAACCTATACCATCATTTCTTCAGCTCTCAGGCCCTTGAACTACACCACTAGCTTTCCAGGGCCTCCAGCTTGTTGTCAGAAGGTCAGGGGACCCCTCAGCCTCCAGTCACATGAGAAACACACAGACCAGTCGTATATGTAATATAATATTAGTACTAATATGTGCATATTCTGTATCAGTATTAATCAGGTTGCCCAGAGGAACCCAACCAATGGCATGTATAGATCATTATCAGAGAGGACTTAGTAGATTGATCATGTAAGCTGAAAAAAGGCTGAAAAGTCCACATTGGCCACCCACAGGCTGGAAGCTAGAGAAACTGGAAGCTTCAGAAAAAGAGGGGATCAATGATGCGGCCCCAGCCTGAAACTGAAGGCCTGGATGCCCCCTGGGGACTCTTTGGCAAAAATCTGTGTTCGAAAGCTGGGGAATCTGGAGTCTGCTCTCCAGATGCATCTGCAGCCATACCGCCCTGAATGCACCCAATCTTGTCTGATGTCCATAGTAAATGGCAGCACCTTCTCAGGAAGAGTTGAGCTTCTACCCAAGCTTCTTCTTCCTCCTTGTGTCCCATCCAGGCCCCTAAACCATTGGATGGTGCCACCCACGTTCAGGATGGGTTTCCCCAACTCGGTTCTCTGCTCATATGCCAGTTTTCTCAGGAAACACCTTAACCGACACACTGGAAGTGTGATGGACCAATTGTCTTTTCCAAATTTTTTTATTAGTACATATTTGTAGTACAAAATGATCACATTCCTCATGGGGAGGTGGAAGTACCAATTTTCTGGATATCTCTCAATCCACTCAAGTTGACAGCCAAGAGTGACATCTTGGTTCTGTCTTCCTACAGATCCTTGATTAATGATATATATGTGTTTCGCAGCCAGCTGCATCAGCATAATCTGCAAATTATTCAGAAATGTAGATTACCAGTCCTGCCCCTGAAATTTTAACAAGACACCTGAGAGAATCGTATGTGCCTTAGAGCACATGATTCCTGTATTCCCCATGAATATCCCATGATTATTTTGATTCTGGGTCAATTATGGACCAGCCATAGTCTAAGAAGAACATCTAACAGTTAACAATGATAATTTCACCGAAGACAGAATTCACACAGATTTTTTCACATGGCAAAGTTATTGAGAAATAAAGGATAGCATTTTTAAGGCTTCTTCACCAGCTCCCAAAGAAAGGAGGACTAGGAAGCCGGGTCCGTATTCTGAGCAAACAGCTCTTCCACACTGGGGAAGTAGGGCAAGTGGAGAAGAAAGATAGTTGGACTGGGGACATTTTTATTTGCCTTGCTCTTCAAAAGAGAAAAGTCTGAAATAAAATTAAATTCATACAAGAAGTGGGTTGAGAGTACCTGGGAGTCAAGCATCTGAGAAAAATTGACTGAACAGAGGTATCAAAACTAATTCCCAACAGAAAGATCTGAGCCAGGAGTTCTCACGTCAGCCTGCCTTTCGATAGCATTAACTTCACTTTGAAGGGGAGAATCACTAGAATTTAGCAGTTGTTTTTCCTCCTTCCATTGGCTGGAGGGAGGATCAAGAAATTTGTTGGAGCTGAACCTGGTGGGATAGGCCTGTAGGTCTAGCTACTTGGGAAGTTGAGACAGGATGATCACAAATAAGAGGCCGATTTAAACAATTTAGTGAGAAAACAAAACAAAACAAAACAAAACCCCCTTAAAACTAAAAAAGGCTGGAGCTCAGCCTTTCTTTAGTTCAATCCCTGGAACCAGGGTGGAGAGTGGGTGGGGGTAAAAGGAGGTGGGCAGTGAGGGGTAGATTTTTTGGAAAATGCCTATGGGTACTTCCTACATACCTGGCCTTTAGCTACGCACTGACCATCTCTACCCTCCCTTCCTTCCTCGGTTACTTGAATAGCTGAAAACATATTAGCATCTCTCAGGGTCTAGACTTCCAGTCTGAGTTATCTGGACAGTTCACTGGAACCAGGAAACCATTCAGTGGATATGATGCCAACCCACCAATGCCCAGTCTCAGGACCAGATGAAATTGTACTGAAACTTCCTTGAGAATCACAAAAGAAGAACGTGACATGTAAAAGCAAAACAAATAAGACACAGAAAAATAATTACTTTGGGAAATAAAAACAATAGACTAAATTTCCTCCCTTTTCTCAATGGAATTAAAGTCATGTAAATGGAAAGGAGAGTTGTTATGCTTAAGAAATAAATTAAAGTGTAAGACACAATCCCTTTTGAAATGAAAATTACTTCAGAAACAGAGAGGAGTAGAATCAATATTGAAAAACAGGTCAGAGGTATATAGGGTAGGCATGAGAAGAAACCACAGATAAGTCAGTGAAAAATTAATAATCTTCTGGATGTGGAGACCCCAGTTGGCAAGGATTTATACACTGGAAAAAGAAAATCTAGAATTAGCTGGAGCTCAATATAGTTCATGATCATCTTATAAACATTCTGTTATTCATAGCAAACAAAATGGCAAAAGAAAGCATCCAGGTTTTTATCATTTATGTAAAGCTTAAAACATGAACATTTCTATACCTATCACATTTTGTGAGAATAGGATATAACGGGGGAGAATAATAGGTTCCAAATTTAAGCCAGTAGCTACCTCAGGGGTTGGAAAATGGAATGTGTACACAATGAACTTTAACTGCATTAATTATGTTCTGGTTTTGTTTTTCTTCCTGTTACAAATTAGTCGATAGATGTTCATTGTGTATTTATAGCTCTTTGTCTTGTGCTGGTCTGGTAAAGAGGTGGGAGAACAGACCTTCTCATATGTAAACTCTATTAAATTATTTCTTTTTCTGTTGTTTTGTTTTTTAGACAATCTTGCTGTACAGCCCAGGCTGGCCTTGAATTCATATCAGTTCTCCTGGTTCAGCCTCCCGAGTGCTGGGATTACAGGCACGTCCCACCATGCCTGGCAATTTCTGAAGCTTAGTGCACATCTTCAAAATTTATGTTCAGGAGTTCCTTTATTCAGAAATTTTTCTTCTATTACATCATAAGATTTAATACTATGAAATATATAATGTATACAAAAAGACTTAAATTTATGTTCTTATTTGGAAGGATTAACATTTTAGTGAGAATATGTTTTTCCATCTAGGAAAACTAAATATTATTACATTCATTCCTATCTTGGATCTGTCCTTGAGTGAAGTGTGACATCTAGGGCAAGGGCAGTGAGGGTCTCCAAGAGGATGATGATCAGTGAATGGATTAAGTGGAGTTAATGGATGGTGCCTGGTGAGTGTGCAATATTTGGCCACTGCCAATGGTGGTGGATAAGGCCTGTGTGGAACAGGTCATGTGAGACAGAAAGAATCCTGGGAGGGGGTGTGGACAACTGTTCTAGAGGTGAAAAGAAATGGGTGGTAACTGGTGGGAAGGGGGAAGAAGATGGGAGGATGAGGTTAAGACTTTGCTCCTTTCTTTTTTGGTGGTATTTGGGATTAAACCAAGGCCTTCACACTAAGCTATAACTCTTGCCCGTTTTTACTTTTTATTTTGAGCCAGGATCTCACAAAGTTAGTTGTCCAGAGTGGGATCAAACTTTCGATCCTCATGCCTCAGCCTCCCAGAATTCTGGGATTACAGGTGTGCACCACCATGCCAAGCTAGATGATTTGATTTTTTTTTTTTTGTACTGGGGATCGAACTGAGGACCTTGCACTTGTGAGGCAGGCACTGGAACCACTGAGCTAAATCCCTGGCTCTTGGATGATAATGGAAAATCATAACTTTTTTTTATGGGAAAGAATCAGAGAAGAAAATTTTATGGGGAAGAAAAAAGGTAGCTTTTTAAAAAACATTATATTATTTATATTGTACCCTTACTTCTATCTGCTTGACCCACTGAATTCTGCTGTAAAATTCTCCACCAGGATTGTGATTTTTATGAAAGCTTACCTCTCTTTCTCAGTATTTTGCTGCTATAGATTTTAGTGGACAAGAATTCCCTAACCGTACTTTTAGACTTTACAGTGTGCCTCTTTTTCCTGCTTCATGCCCTTGGTTTTGAATCATTATCTGATTTGATTTTGCCACTCCTGTTTTCTGTTTGCATATATTTACCTGGTGTAATTTTCCACATGTCCTTATTTTTATACTTAGTTGTTCCTTTCAGGCACGCTTCTTGAACACAGCGTGGAGCTGACATATCCTTTAGGGCAATTTGGGTCACAAATAAGGCACACTGGTTTAAGAAATGAAGTGGGCTTTATTTGCTGTTAGAAAGTTCCAGGATTGGCCTGCTTTCAACCATGATTTGTTTCAGTGCTTTTGCTTGATTTATCCCTGTTCTTTTAGTTTTGTTTTCTTTTGTAGTTTGGGCTGTTTCTCTCACAAAAGGAAGGACCGCAGAGGTCTGGTTCCAGGCATCGTATGGGTCTCTTACCTTAGAGAGCAGGAAGAGAGCCGTCCTCTTCTGAAAACTCTGGATGCTCTTGAGTTGTATGTCCAACCCCCAAAATGGCTATGCCTATGTGTGGGGCACCCTGGGTCTCTGCCTGTGCCTGTGCCCCTTACCCTTGAGCCAGTCCCTTGAAGAGGGAATTCACATGCTAATAAATGGATAGTTTTAGCAAAAGTATCCATAGCCTCATCCCCATCACCAAGCTTGAGATTAATTCCCACCCAGGCTCATGTCCCTTTATTCAAGAAAGCAGTAAAAAGGATGAACATGGTAAAGAAGTAAGCACAGCTATCACTATTGGATAACAGTACAATTCTTTGTCATCAAAAGCCAAGTGTATCAGGTGACACAATGTACCAGAAATAATTACAGGTAGTAAGATTGTTGTTACAATATTAATATTAATAATGGGAAAAATTTTAATTTCCTACATACAACAATTAACCAATTAAAAATATAATTGAAGAAATATTTCATTTATTAAAAAGTATGAAATATATTGGAATAATTTATTAAGAAACATGCATTATTTATATAAAAATATGAAGTGTAAGAGATCTAAGATGTTTCAGGCTAAGAAAACTCAAGATTATAAGGTTCAATATTGTAAGCTTTTCTTAATTACTCTCTAAAATTATTGCAATCATAATAAAAATCACAACAGTTTTCTTTCTGGGGAACCTATTTGGGAAGGGAGTTTTAGGAGTCAAGATAAAAGACATAAAAGCCCATATGAAAAATGATAAAATTTTGCTAGACTAGCCAGGATGATTTTTAAGAAAGCTCTATGGCCTGGGTGGAAGAAGGAAGACTTCTCACCATTTATATAAATAAATACACTATCAAATGATAGCAATTAAAAACAATGGAGTATTGGTGCAAATATAGAGTAGAAAATGATAGAAAATTCAGAAAAAAATACCAAAGTAATATAAAGGTGGCTTAGCATATGAATGAGAGGGTTCTGAGTTTCTTGCATTGTCGGGAAAGAGGTAAACGTACTCATTTATGATACAATTCAAGAAGCTCTCTATCTTAGTTCCTTCTGTAGAGCTACAACAGAATACTTAAGACTCGGCAATTTAGGATTGTCTGTCTTATAGTTTCAAGGTGCCAACATCTGGCAAAAATTTTCTTGTATCATTTCACAGCAGAAGAGCAGAAGGGCAAAGAGAGAGAGAGGGAGAGGGAGGGAGAGAGAGAGAGAGAGAGAGAGAGAGAGAACAATAAAGGGCCCAGCTTATCCTTTTGTAAGAAACCAGCTCCTGTGAAAATCCCAATAGTCCATTTCCCAGGGCAGAGCTCTCCTGTCCTTATCATCTCTTATTAATTTATTTTCATCTTTTTTTGTTAGTACATTTTTGCCATACATAATGATCATGTTCATCATAGGGAATTTGTACCTGTACATAATACATCTTAATTATTCTTTTTTTTCCCCATTTTTCTCCCCTCCCTTCAAACCTTCTTCCCTCCCCATTTACAGAAGCTTTGTTTTCATCTTTTTCCTTCCATTCTTTTTTCCCTTTTCCATTTTCAATTCCTTCCCTTCCCCTTCCCTCCTCCCTTGTTCCCCTTCCCATTTGAACATGTTCTTCCTACTTCTCAATATCCTCCATTTTGCTTTTAATTTACCCCTGGAATTTTACCCCTGCAATATTTAAATTTCTGATTTATTTCACTTAAAATTATGGTCTTGAACTGCATCCATTTACCTAAAAATGCCGCAAGCCTATCCTTCCTTATGGCAGAGTAATACTCCATTGTATATAAATAGCACACTTCCTTTTTTCATTCGTCTGTTGATGAGTATATGGGCTGTTTCCAAGATTTAGCTATTATAAATTGTGCTGCTATAAACACATACTTTGGTATGATTTTTAAAATTCTTTTGGGAAGATACCAAGAAGGGGAACAACTGGGTCAAATGGAACCCCTAGTTTTAATTTTTTGAGGAATTTTGACACTGATTTCCATGGTGGTTGTACTAATTTACACTCCTACCAACAATGGAGAAGGATTCCTTTACCCCCACCTTCTCACCTCTTAATGGTCTACTTTCCTCTTATAATAGCAATTAAATTCCAACCTGAGTTTGAATGGGGATAAGGATTCAAACCATAGCACTATCTATGCATGTTATCATCCCTAGAGTAACAAATAATAATGGTAAAAATCACAGTCCCTAACCAGAGGCCTGCCTGGTTACCATCAGTAAGGGCATACAGGCCCCAGCCAGCGACTCCCCAGGATAGCAGTGCTATGGTGATCCAGAAGACCATCACTCTGAGTCCAGGAATTGGCACCATGGTGATCAGTAGAGAGAAGCCTTCTCTGAGGCTTGTTGAGAATTGAAGCCTACTGGGAGAGCAAAGAGTCACCTCAATAAAGGCACAGCAGACTGTGGTGGTTGGTGAGTTGTTGGGGTCAATACCTCCTACCGGAACCAGACTTGTTGTGGGGGAAGGGCAGCTCAAAGTGCAGTAGAACCAAAGGAAGTAAGGAAGCTCAATTCCAGCCTCACAGCCAGAAACCAGCCTGAACTACAGTGGTCTATGGCTGGCTCACCAAGATCAGTCAACACAGTTTGTATGCTACCCACCTTGTCTGGTCCACTGGGGACAACAGAGACATACCTTGAAAGGGACATTTTTTTCCCTTCTTTTCTTTTCTCCTTCTTCATTTCTCACCTTTCTTGTTCCTGTTTTTTTTTTTTTTTTAAATCAATTGTTCTTATTTTTATAGGAGCCAGAATAGAGTTTCTGTTTTTTCTGTTGCTGTCAGATTGTTCTCTTCTTGTTTTTGTTCCTTTCTTCTCTTTTCCTTCTGTCTTCACCAGATTCCCAAAGTTTGAATGATCTTCCTGTCTCCTCTAACCTTACTTTTAACATTTCCCTCTCCTTCTATTTCCTTATCCCTCCAACTCCTAAATGTCCACAGGGGACATATTTGCTATATTGAAGAGCTTATTTACTGCAAATATATTTCTGGTTGGTTCTAGATTTTGATATATGACCACAAGTCTGGTTTATGTGGTCAAATTTGGTAGATTAATAGTTAATACAGTTTGTCATTTTTGAGGCTGTGTTTGATGCTATTGTAGATGCTGATCATATTATTTTGGCCACCGTGATGTTATTGTTCTAGTCAGTTGTCCTTCCTCGTATACCAAGACTGAGATTGCCTAAGAGCCATTATAGACTCAAAACCCAGAGGCCAACCAAAACTGGAAGACAATCTAAGAAGTAGCCATTCCCTAAGGGTTCAAAATACTAGCAATAAAGATACTCCCAAAAAGAAATTTACAAGCAGTAACCCAGAAATTGAACCAAAAACATTATCAACAACAACAAC
Organism: Heterocephalus glaber; assembly: GCF_053883595.1. Lineage (NCBI taxonomy): Eukaryota > Metazoa > Chordata > Mammalia > Rodentia > Bathyergidae > Heterocephalus > Heterocephalus glaber. The sequence goes on along the minus strand of NW_028258357.1, from coordinate 11,020,922 downwards.
AACAACAACTAGAAATTAAAAGACAACTAAACAAAACACAAAACTACACTTCCAGATCACCAAAGGCAACTGCAAAAGGCAACAAGATGAAACAATCTGAAACTCAACCACCTGGACTCCCTAAACTGGCAAAGAAACAGGATCTGGAAAAAATAAAATTAGAGATAATTTATCAGATAACAACAGAGATGGTGTCCATAGTGAAAGACATGATTAATAACTCTAGAGCATACACAGGTAAAAAAGTAGAGGAGCTCAGGAACATGATGGAATCGTAGCATAGAAAACAAATTTAATCCATAAAACAGATTCAAACAGATATCCAAGAGATTAAAAACTCTATTGAAAATTTACTCAGCAGAATGAGCCAATATGAGGACAGAATATCAGGTATAGAAGGCAGGATTGCAATTAGTGACCAGGAAAAGAAAGATTTTTTTAAAATAGCAAGGGATCACAAGAAATAAATCTAGCAGTTGCTAGATGATGCAGAGAAGAATAAAATAAGGCTGATCAGAGTCAATAAAGAAACAGGAGTAATGGCAGAAAACTTCCCAAGCAGGGGAAAATAATATGACATACATATAAGTGAGGCATACAGGACTCCAACTAGCCTTGATCAAAAAAAATCTACACCTAGGCATATAGTAGTCAATATCTCAGAGACCCAACAGAAGAACAAATTATTACAAGCAGCTAGAGAAAAGAAACAAATCGCATGCAATGGAAAGCCCATCAGAATCACAGCAGACTTCTTAACACAAACCCTCAAGTTAAAAAGTTATGACAAGGATAAGTCAATATGTATCAATTCTAACCAAAAAGGAACCCTTCTACACTCTTGGTGGGAATGTAGACTGGTGCAACCACTGTGGAAATCAGTATGGAGTTACCTTAAAAAACTAGGATTAGAGGTCCCATTTGACCCAACTATTTTTCTGCTAAGTAGCTTCCCAAAAGAATTAAAAGCATCATACCATAGGGATATATGCACACCCTTGTTTATAGTATCACAGTTTGCAATAGCTAAATCTTGGAAACAGCCCAAATGTCCATCAACTGGTGACTGGATAAAGAAGAATTTTTGTTTTTATTTTTTTTAATAAAATGGAGCACTACTCAGCCATAAAGAATGAGAAACTAGAGACATTTATAGCAAAATGGATGCACATTGAGGCCATACTCTTAAGTGAAATAAATAGACACAGCTATGTAAATACTAGATAGTTTCTCTGGTGTGAGAAACTGAAAGTGGAAATGAGGATCAAAATGTACAATAGATAATGTGAAATAAGAAAAAAAGGTCCAAAGGGGGATGGGAAGAGGAAGTGGGAGAGGTAGGGGAAAGGAAAGTAGGGAAAGGAAAAAATATGAGAAAAGGAAAAAATGGAAATTTTTTCAATTTGTAAATTCTTTGTAAATAGGGAGGGGTGGAGGGGTTGAAGGGAGGGCAGGGAAAGGGGAAAAAATAAGAACTAAGATATATCATGTAAAGGTACAAATTCCTAATGATGAATATCATCATACTATATACCTAAAATGTACCCATAAACTTAATAAATTTAAAAAAATGTGTATAGCTGAGCTGGGCATAGTGGCTTTACCTGTATTTTCAACACTGTGAGAGACTGAGGCAGGAGGACCACAAGTTTGAGCCCAGCTTGGGCATTTAGCAATTTAGCAAGACACTATGTCGAAATAAAACTTTAAAAAGGTCTGGGGATGTAACTCAGTATGAAAGTCCTGGGTTCAATCCCCAGTACTGGGGAAAAAAAGTAGAACTACCAAGTTAGAAGTTACTGGATGGACAAAATAGAATTGCAAAAAAATTATTAAAAAAAAGAAAAAGGAACATGGATAACGTTATGGCTTAGATCAAGTATGTCCCACAGAGGCCTCATGAACTCTTACGTAAGGCTTTTTTGGAAGGTGACTGGATCATGGGGGCAATATAGCTGACTTGCTGTTGGAAGGTCAGGTCTGATTGTAAGAAGCGGTTCCTGGAGGCATGGCCTAGGAGAGTATATCTCCCTTCTGAGCTCTTCACTTCTCTCTGCTTCCTGGTTGCCATGATGTAAATAGCTTTCCTCTCCTATGCCCCTCTGCCACCCTGTTTTTACCCTGGCGCTGGCTAAACATGGACAGTAACCATGAGCAAAAATAAACCTGTTCTCCTTTATGTTAGGAGTGTCAGGTATTGTGTCTCAGCAATGAGAAAGTGATTAAGACAGTATTGATAAAAAGCAAATAACAAAGTGGTAGGCTTACATCTAATCATATCAATAATTACATTAAACATAAATGAACTAAATAATGCAAGTAAAAGACCAATGTTGCCTGATTGGGTTTAAATGAACCAATTTTACATTGTTTATAATAGGAACACCTAAAAAGTTCAGACAAGGTTAAAAATTAAAAGATGCAAAAACTAACCAAAAGTAAACTTTTATGATAATGTTATTAAAAGCAGGTGTTATGGTTTATATCTAGATGTCACCTAAGAACCTCATGCACTTATAGGTAGGGCTTTGGGAAGGTAATTAAATGATGAGGATGTTATAACTGACTTGCTGTTAGCAGACAGCATCTGGTCAGAAGTGGGCCACTGGAGGTATGACCTGGGAGGGTGTCTTCCTCCCTAACTCCTCCTTTCTCTCTCTCTTCCTGGCCTCCATGATGATGCAAGCACCTTTCCTTCATCAGACCTTTCCACCAGGCCTTCCTGCCTTGGAGCTTGCTGATTGTGGACTAAAAACGTGAGCCAAAATAAACTTTTCCTCCTTTAAATTGTAGGTGTTGGGCATTGTATCACAGCTTCGAGAAAGTGACTAAGACAGCAGGCTTCTGAAAAGTGGAGAAGAAAAACATGGTGCAAGAAGGACGTGAGGCAGTGTAGACAAAACAATATAATTGTTGCTGTTGAGGTAGCCTGGTTCTCTACTGAGGGCTGGAGGCAGAATGGTTGAATGCGCTACTGAGTTTGAGACTCATTTGCTAGAGACTAGTGAGAGATAACACAGAGTTGGAAAGATGGGGCCAGATTAAGGAAATTCAGCAAGTACTTTCAATGGATATTATATATCATAGGATTGGTCACAATTTCAGTTAATTTTTAACTTATTCCCTAACCAACTGTAAATAATAGGATGGTGGAAAAGAACTCTTAATTAGCTTAGGCTCAAATTCTACCTGCCTGTTCTGTATCCAAGTCTTTCTGATTGTTTGACCAAGGGCAGTGACCCTCAGCCGGTCTGTGTCTTTGTTTCTTTACTCACAAAGCAGAAATCAGAGGATGTAACTAACAGGGTTATTGTGAGGATTAAATGAGTTAATGTACATGTGACATGACAATAATGATTGGCTCATAGTAAATCAAATTAAATGGCCATTATTTTTTACTATTATTGCAGTTGTGACTACTGCCTAAGATATTGTTTTGATGTCTGCATTAAATGTTGATTTGATAAGTCTCAGGACACAAACAGTCAAAAGCAGCCTTTCTTGCTGGCTTTACTTTGTCTCCCACTCTTTGAGAGTAACGAAGAGCTTACACATGTGGTCATGTCTCTGGTACCTTCTGCTTGAAGTACATTTGCTGGAATCTGACAAATGCCAAAGGAGCCCTTCCTGTGCACTGGACACTATGGTTGGCACAGAGAATATTGTTCAGTAAGACATAGGAAATACCTGAGGGGGTTCAGGAGACTGAATAAAGAATTTCCACACAGCAGGTTATGGCGACGTAGAAGACAGATGCATCCCAGCATGGAGCACGGAGCATGGGCCCCGGAAGCAGACTAGAGGGAGAAGGCAGTTCCTGCTTGAGGAAATCTTTGCAATGGGTAGGAGAGGAGCTGGAGCTTAGAAGGGAGGGGAAGGGTTCCCAGGGAGAAGGAACAGCATGAGGGCAGAGGCAGAGTGGCCTGAAGAAACGGGGCAGGCTTGGGGACTGGCACGGTGCCTCTTGTGAATGGTCACTCAGATGAGCTGGATGAGAAGTAGCATTTGGGAAGGCCAGGGAAGTAGATGCGTGTTGAGTCATGACTGCCTTCTATAGAAGTTTAACATTTTCCAAAATTATTTTACTGGGAAATCTTTTATAGTACACTTTCAAATGATGTCATCTTTAAGATGTGCTTGTACTTTTTGGTTTATGGGAGAAATTCAGCTTGACATGCTTTTATTTATTCTTTCTTTTTGAGACAAAATCTTGCTATGTTGTCCAGGGGGTCCTGGCACACACTATATAGCCCAGGCTGGTCTTGAACTCATGGTGATCCTCCTGCCTCAGCCCCTCAAGTGCTGGGATTACAGTCATGTGGCACCATGCTCGGGTCTAGAATCATTCTTTACATTACACCATGACAATATGGTCACTTCGTCAGCATGTATCCACTACATCATGACCAACTAAATATGCTCTTATATTTTCTGAACTGCTTTCAGGATGCAGTTGTACAAGCTATGACTGTAATGAGTAATAAAAATAATAGCATTGTAATACAAATACTACCATTTATTGACAGCTTTTTTGGGCCTGAGCTATTATAGAATTTACTCCTTACAATACTTCGGTGAGACAGATCTTATTATTATGTCTATCAGAAAACATTTTGTAAACCAGTAAAAAAAAAGACTACACAGTCCCAGTGATTATGCCAGGTTGTGTTATTTTATATGTACCAACACCATTTATGGGACAAATAAAAAGAGTCTGACTCTCAAGGGAGTCACAAGCTAATAGTTAGAGGCTGGTGTTGGAACTACGAATCGTGAGGGTGTCAGCCTGGGGGACCTCAGCGAACCTCCACCAAGCTGTACCGAACTTGTCCCGTTGAAACCAGAAATGAGCCAAAGCAAACTTCTTTTCTTTCTCTATGTTTTTTCTTTCTTTTCTCTCTCTTTCTTCTTTCTTTTCTTCCTTGTTCATTTTTCATTTTTTGAGACAGAATATTACTCAGTTGCCCAGGCTGGGCCTCCTGCCTCACCACCCTCCCCTCACACACCCAGTGCTGTGATTACAGTGTGCACCACCATACCCGGTGTTCTCTTCAAACCAAAAAGAAGGAAGGGAGGGAAGGAGGGAGGGGAAGGATGGAGGAAAGGTGAGAAAGAAAGAGGGAAAGGGGGAAAGAGAGAGAGAGGGAGGAAGGAAGGAAGGAAGGAAGGAAGGTGTTGTCAAGTCTGGCGTGGTGGCACACACCTTAATCCCAGCACTCTGGGAAGCTGAGGCAGGACCATCACAAGTTTGAGTCTAGCCCAGGCAAGTCAGAGACGTATTGAGACCCTGTCTCAAAACTAAAAATATAAAAGGGGCCGGGAATGTACCTCACTGTGAAGGTCTTGGTTTCAATGACCACTACTGTAAACAAAACAAGAGAGTATTGTCAATATCTGCACAGCCCGTGAGGCCAGCCAGGGCTTGAGGAGTGATGGTGGGCTGCAGCAAGAACAGTGCATTAGGAGTTAGAAGTCCTGGATTCCAGCACAAGCTCTCTCATTAAACCAGTTACTCTGAAGACTCAATTCAATGTTTCCTCAGCTTCAGCTTAAGTTTTCTCCTAGCAAATGTTTCCTTCTATAGCAAGAGACTCACAGTGTTTTCTAAGATGTGAAGCATGGCACATATGTTGGGAATGACTCATTCCAATTTTGGTTTCTGACCACCATGTGCTGGGAACCTGGCTATCATAAAAATTGTTTTAATTTGCTTTGCCAAAGATTTCAACTACACTCCATTCTGGCCTCCTTGTTCTCTTTTTTACTGACTTGTAGTAGGAGAAGAAGTAAAGAAGAGTTATCGTGGACAGAGGATATTCGGGGTTGGAGAACATGGTTTCTCTTGCGGCCAGGTAGAGGCTTTAGGGCAATGAGCTGAATTTCCATGCCAGCCTAAAATAGGAACCTTGGCCCTTTTCTCAGGAGTGTTGTAATTTTACTACCATTTATGACAGTGAGGAGAAAAGCAGTAGGAGACAGGAGATTATGTTGGATTTTTCTGAGAAAATTTCAAGCCACAAGTTAGTTATTGAGTGGCATCTACTTATTTTAAAAACCATCTAGATTGTTATGACGGTGTATAGGTGACAATCGCACTAGAAATTTTTCATGCTTTGACATAATTGCTTAAATGGCAGTTGCAAAATACTCTCTTTATGTGAGTTGACACCAGAGGAGGAAGGATCTTGCTCAAAATTTCAGGCTTTTCCAGCTGCAGAGAGGGGAAGGGGTGGGCTGGGAAGGGTAGTGTTAGGAAGGAAGACAAGAAGAGGGGAGGAGTTTGTGTAAAAGCCCTGAAAGGTTTATAAAGAGTTACCATTAACTGTGGCAACTACATTCGAGACCGTGGAATAAAATTATAAACCTGGTCATTTGTCCTCATTTCAACAGAGAGGGTGACTGTCCATTTGCGGTTTGTTCTTTTTCTTGAAGACTTGTGTCAGAATGAAAACAAAGAGATGCAATATTTTCTATCCTAACTTGTCAGTTGAAAATCAGCTACCCAGAAAGTAGGATTTGGAATTGACTGCAGATGAGTTTATTTATTTGCCATCACTTTAGAATTTTTCTTCCTCCTTAATTGTAATGGAATAATGAGAGGCTCAGAAATTCTTTACTAGAAAACATTTCAGGAGTCTGGTTTGGGAAAGGACTGGTGGCCTATAAAATTCAAGGGGATAAGAGGAAGATTTTTCAAAATAATTGAAAACATTTACATTGCAGAAGATATTAAGAAGTTATGTTGTATAAGAATCTTATCTAGTTAGGGAATTTCAAAGCCAGCTACTTTAGTTTCTCCAGGAAGTCTTGTTGCCTGGAAAGAATAAGCCTTTAAATTTTTGTCTGTGTGTGTGTGTGTGCATGTGTGTGCGTGTGTGTGCGTGTGTGTGTGTCATTTTAAACAGTTAAACAAATAAAAAGACAAATAAGAGATTCTCTTTCCCACCTCCCCTGGATATTTTCCCACTGGCATTCCTGTGTGCAACCTTCGGTTTTGCTGGCTCAGGGCAGCTTGGCCCATGTGAGACAATAGCTATGCAAGATCATGACAGGGCAGTTGCTGTTGGCTCGCCCTTTATCAGGATTAACTGTTACACCAATAAGCAAAACAGGGAGGTGGGGTTTTTCCATCGCTGGCTTTTGCTGTTCCTGGGTGCCAGATGGCATTATATCCATGAAAAAAAAATGCTGCAAGTTATAATGTTGACCAGGCAGCACTGTTACTTCCACTTGATCACACTGTTTGGGGCTCTCTTTGATGTACAAAACACTCCTAAGATAATGAAATGCGTTGGCAGCTGGCTAATGGCTGGGAAAGTGCAAACCCTGGGTTGAACCCTTTGCATCAGACTATTCACCGGCTAGGTAATGTCAGGGCCAAGCTGGAGAAGGGGCAAAGAGGCTCGTGGCCAGGCAGGCCCAGGACTCCCGGGCAAGCAGCTGCAGAGGGGCTGGTATTATTTTCTCTCCTCAATAGAAGTGGTGGGTGCCTGCAGCAAATGAGAAATAAATCCATCAAGGCCAAGCTCAGGCTTATTTTGAGCTGGTTGCTGGAATTTGCATAAGAGCTTTGTGCATACAGTGAGTGCAGGTAAACAAAGACTTCCTCAGTAGACTGATGTGGAGGTGATCTGAGAACTGTTTGCTGCTTTTTATTTGTGTACAAAGTAGGGCCTCGTCTTTATGCAAAGAGGGAGGGGTCTTCTGAATCAATTTTGACTCTGCTAATCTTTTCACTGGTCTGATTCACTGGGAAAGCAGGGCATGCATAATTGGAGAGGGAGGACTTTTCTCCCTCTTCCCCCTCTTGCTACCGCTGGCCAGTTCTGTGGAGATACACACCTTGGGTGAACTGCCAGACCCTGTGAGTGCTTTCACCATCTAGACCCCCTTCCACTTGATCTAAGGAGAATTCCTCTCCGTTCAAAATGCCTCCTCTTCACCTAGCTCATCCTTCTCTGTGTCATTAGAATGTGAACTTGATTCAGGAACTCTGGTTTTAGACTAGGGGACAGCAAACCACAGACCAGTGGTGGACTGTATCTCCCCAATAAGCTGAGGAGCACTTTTATATTATTGAATGATCTTCTAAAATAGTCAAAACAAGACTATTTTGTGACACTTGATAATTGCCCATAAGTAAGACTCTTTTGGAGGGTGACCACATCCGCTCATTTACAGATGCAGTGGGTCTGTTCTGCACTTCCACAGCAGTGTTGGGGTGCAGCTCCAGCACCTGGCTGGCCCAAGGCTCTTTATGGAAAGGTTCAATAACCACTTGAAGGTTTCTGAAGAGCTGAATGCATAACCATGGATCATTTCTAAAGTCTGATCCTGAGTTCAGCTGGGTGAGAAGCTTTCACAATCCTAGTCTTCTCTTCACCTATATCTGAAAAAAGGTGTTAGTGCTGCCAGTCAAGATACTTTGCTTTCTTTCTAGCTTAAAATAGAGCCAATTTTTAAAGTCTCTTTTAAAGCGACCCACTGTACTCGGTGTCACTCCTTGGTCAACTCCTATATTGGTTTAAAACAAATACTTCTGGTTTGAACTGCCCCAAGTGTGTGGGTTCAGCCTGAGTGGAAGTTTCAGGGCGTGCGCGGGGACCGATGATAAAGTTTCAGGCTGAGTTGGATTCACTTTCCAGACTCCCTGTGCCCATCCACAGTGCTGGGTGCACAGGCCAATGTTGCAAGCTTAACTGAGCCTGCTGAAATGAATCTGCCCATCCCACAATCAGGGTCTGAGTCTCTGCCCTGAGCTCTGCCTCCAACAGAAAGTTTTTCAAACTAAGGCCCTGACCACCTTCTGGGTTCCTCCTCATCCTGTTTGTCAGGGTCTATTGGCTGTGTGGTCTGTCACTTCCTACCTGCTCAGCTTCATCTTCTGGTGCTGAGAATGTCTTTTTGAACTCTAGCATTTGCAAGACTATTGGCCACAGCTGTTCTGGGTCTATTAAATATGGAATCTTTCTTCATCAACAGCTAACAGCAAGAGATGGGCTTGGTGACCCGTGGCCTGTAATTCCAGCACTTGGGAAGTTGAGGCAGAAGGATTGCAAGTTCCAGGTAGCCTGGGCTGCAGAATGAGAAAAAAGTTAACAGCAGTTGACTCTGCATGGTAGATTACTTTTTTTTTTTGGTACCAGCGATTGAACTCTGATCCTTGTGCTTGCGCAGCAGGCAGCAAAACCACTGAGCTAAATCCCCGACCCTGCATGGTAGATTACTGATGACCATTTTTCTCTTTGGGCTTTTTCATATTTCCTAAGGAGAACACATATTGCAAAGAGGGAAAAAAAAGAGTTCAAGAAAGGTTCTAGGAGTATCAATGCAGTAGTGATGTCTACTTACTGATGAGCATCTGTATCTTTTCACCCTTGCATCTCTTAACGAAGAGGGTCCAAACAGAAGCAGACATTATTTAAATCAGTGACACTAGCTAGATCAACGCTGTTTAATATGACACTGTTGAAAACATGTGTGTGAGAGTATTTGCAAGACAGTTGTATCTGCACTAAAAGAAACTCATACTTCCAGTTTCTGGTCTGCTATGTAAAGAGAACTAAAAAGCTGATGAACCCAAAAAACAAAACGCAACAAAATGCAAAAATACTCCTGGAATGATACTCATTGATTTACCAACAATGGTTATCTTTGTAAGTAGATTTGGGGGTGATGGGAACTTTTACTTTGTATTAAACTTAGTTTGTTTTAATTTTTTAATTGCAATTATGTATTATATTGGTAGTGATAAAAATATTTGAAAATAATTTAAAGACTCAAATCTCATCTATATTTCTGCAGACTTTTGAGTGTCCTTTGCTCCCACTTCCATCTGTTATGAATCAGCCCCTTGTTCACTTGCCCCATCCCCTTAAGAAACCCTGACTCTTAGCCCCTTTATTTCCCACCATGAAACATTTGGAATATGTTCGTGTTATAGCTCATGTGGGATGGGTATAGGCAGTTAAACTTTCCTTATGGTTTCAGATTTTTGGATTATGCATAGAAAGGATTTTTTTTTGCACCATGATTATAAAAAAATGAAAAAACTGCTATTTTTCTAATACTTTGTGGTTTGTTCTTATTGTATAATTGCTAACCCATGTGAAATGTGTGCGTAAATTGCGAGGCAATCTGATGTAGCATGGTTTGATCATGCTAGTTTTTAATCAACACAAATTAATGCTGACAGCTATAAATGCATATGGTAAAATAAATTACTATCTATTTGCTTCTAGAAGAATACAATCTTGACAAATTTATATCTGAAATATTTGAATTGGGAAAATTTGAATTAATAAAAATAATGGTCAGAGAAGAAAACTAATAAGATTTGACTGATCATATTTGATAAGGATAAAATAATTTACTGTAAACCATTATAAAATTTGTATTAAAAATCATGATCCTAGGGCCTGGGATTTAGCTCAGTGGTTCCGCCGCCTGACTCAAAAGTGAAAGGTCCCAAGTTTGATTCCTGGTACCAAAAAACAAAAACAAAACCAAAAACATATAGCGATGGGCCAAATCAATAGAACAAGATGTTCCTGTCAATGGAGATCATATTTTTTTTGAGATGCACATTTTTGTGTGACTATTTATGTAGGTGTTAATCAATCCCTTCTCAGCTGTTTTGAAATGAGCATTTTCAACTGAGTGAATTCCCATACATGGGTTGAGTCTGGACTCTTTCATTTCAAAGATCTGGTTGCCTAATGTCACTGTCTTAATTATTATAGATTTAAAGTAATGTTAAGAGGGAAAAAAAAGCTTTTAGATAAATTAAATTTAACAGAGTTTTAGTGAGCAAAGAATAATTGACAAATCAGGAAGCCCCCCCAAACCGGAGCAGGTTTGGAGCACTCAGGCCTGGAACTTAAGCAGGCAGCAAATTGGGTAGCAAAGGAAGCGAGTTACCCAGAAAACTAGACTGACTACAACTCTGTGTTTTCCTTATCTGAATATGGTCTGGGCCAGTGACATCCTGTGATTGGCTAAAGCTTGCGCTGCTGTGACTGCTTGATGCTCGAGTATTCGATGAGCTTATATTTGAAGCTGAATTGCAGTTCGTTATGTAAGGACTTGACTACAGAGGCCTTTTTTTTAGTCTAATTTAGTTTAATTTAATACGGTAGTAATGTTGACATCTAGTTGAGGAAGGGTTCTCTCCATTTCATTAGAATTATTTTTCAACATTTTGCTAGCTGTTCTCTCACAGTTACTTTAGCATCAGCTAGTTATACATGGACCAAATTTTTAATAACTTGCTGACAAACTGCATAACCCAGGCACCTTGGCCTTACTCTTCTTTTTTTCTAAGCTCTTGGCTTAATTTTATACATAGATATAGATGTGAGTAGGTAGATACGTCTGTGTATTCTTCATGTTTGGTTTTTGCTTTTAAATTGATCAACTTTATTTTATTTTTGGCTTCAGTTTTTGTTCTCATTTGAGCATTTTATGACCTTTTTGGGGGCCTACTTTTGAAGATAAATTTAGTTAGTATATTTTGTCCATTTTCTCTTTATTTTCAAAACTGATCAGGCTTGAGAGTCGTAGCACTCCTGTTGCTCAGTATGATGTAATTTTGGCACCTATGTGGAAGTAAAAATGGCAAAGAAAGTTTATTTTTTTCTTGAAATTCAATACATACTCTGAGTGTTGGTGAAGGGCCAAGATATTTAAATGGCCTTTCTAGTGGGATTTCCCTGTCTTCTCTTTTCCAAAGAATAAGGATCTATTATTTATCTTGTCTTTTGCTGTGTCCTCTAAATTCTTGGATGACATTCACAAGTAGCTTTTAAAGTCTACTTCCCCCTTTGATGGTAGTTGGTGATTTGAATTTGCATTCTAATGTGTTTCCTAAGAGGAGATCCTTAACCTTCACAATGTTTTACTATGAGAATTTATATACGATAGTGTCCAATTCTTTAAACTACTATTTTGCTTATACGTCACTCATTTCTGGTTCATTTACAGATTAACCACATGATCTTGGGTTTCCTATGGTTCTTTTCTTTTCTTTCTTTCTTTTTTTTTGCAAACTACCTTTTTTTGTAGGAGTAATATTCTACGGAGGTGGAAATTTGGTCTAATTGCTTTATGATCTTGAATACGTAAATAAATAGCACGTAGTAATCACCTGGTAAATATTTTTGACTCACTGACCTATGTACCCTTATTTCCAGGCATAATTTTTGCCAGATTATCAGAACTGGCTATTTGTGTGACCAGATAACCAGGACTGCATATCTCAAACAGCTCTTGAACTAAGACTTCTGATTCTTCTTATTCTAAAACTTTATTATTGCTGTCTCCCGCCTTATAATGTTCAGGCCCAAAACTTTTTAGTCTCCTATGAGCTTCTCGCCCACCTCCACTTCTACATCCATATCCAATTAGCTATCAAATTTATTGATTCTGCTTTCAGTGACTTCACAATGGTTCAGTCCTTTTGGTTCCTATTGCCTTAGTTCAGGATCTTGCTGCCTCTCACTTGGCTATTACAGTTTCTCTTCTTTATTATCCCTTCCTTTAAGGGTGCTCCCTACTTCCCATTTTGCCTAAGTCTATTTTAAAATAGTGACTGTGGTCAGTCACTCTGTGCCTATAATGATCTCTTGTTGTCCAGAGAACACAATTAAAACTCTTGAGCCTGTTTTACATATTCTTTCAGAATGTGCAGGGCCCCATCATTATTTCTAGTCTAATCAGTGCCCTCCCATCCACATTATTCTCCAGCTAGAGTCCTGTCCTGCCATTCCTAGCCATACCCTGTAGTCTCTTTGCTGCTGACCTCTGTTTCATCTCTCCATGCACCAGCCACACAGCTTTCTCACATTTGATTGTCTCCCATGACCTCTCCCACCACAGTCTTCCCAGCCGTGCCTTCCCCTCCTTGTCTCCCAGCTGTACTTGGCTTTCATATTCTTATCACTCATTCTCCCTGATCTCTTTCCAAAATCACTTCTTAGTAAAACTTCCCATGATCCTCCACTTCTCATTTTCTACCATATACTCGTTCAGATACTATATGATGACCATAGCTTTGTATCACACTTCGTAATTATGCTCGTGGTTTGAGATAAGGACTCTCCCCTCCACTTTAAACTCTGAATAATGACAGCTGAGCCACTCACTCTGATTTATTATTGTATCTCCTGTACAGAGCGCAGGAGTACACACTAAATGTCTAATAAATGAACTCAGCAATGTTCACAAAAGTCTTTTTTACATTCCTTATCCCATCTCCTCACCCCATCTCCTCTCAGAAACTGTTCTACACTCCTGGATTCAATTCATCTCTCTTTGCTCCAATCCCATCACACTTGCTATCTCTTCAGTGGGTAGTTGCTCCTACAGAATAGTTAAATCAGGAAAATGATCAGGGTTGTGTTTAAGCATGACCACTACCAGGAGGTTTTATAAGGGTCAGTAAAAAGGATGGTAAAAGTTGAAATCTTGGTTAAATTAGAAAAGCTGAGTGACACTAAAATTTGAGTCACAAGCCCATTTGAAATAGTATCATTTAATGATATTTAGTCATTCAATTCAAAATGTGTAGGCAGTCTGGGGAAGACTGGGATGGAATGTATGATGAGTTTAGCCACAATCCATACTCACTGGTAGAAATGAATGTCCTAGTGCATCAATAAAATCATCTTTTAACATTCTTCTTTGGCTTTCTTTTGTGTGTCTAACTTGATAGTCTTGTTAATAAATTCTAGAAGATAATGATAACCAGGAAATAGCAGGAAATAATGATTAACCAATCTATGTTTATCCTGTCAACCGTACCCTACCTTGGGACATAAACCCTCTTGTCCTTATTTAAATCTGCTCTCAAAAAGGTAAGGTAATGTGCAAGCTTTATCAAGGCTGCAGGTCTGCAGCTCTTATTTCTACTCAGAGAAAAATGAATTGTCCTTCAGCCTGCTTTTGCCAAGTTTCCGTTTTGACTAATAGATGGTCTATTGCAAAACAAAAAAAAAACAACAAAACTGTTGAAAAAGTGGTATCACACCATTAGTTTTGGACTGCCACTGGGGTTTGGGGAATTTCCTGGGACATCGGTGCAAATTTGAAGTCATAGGACAGCTAGTGGGAAAGGACCAGAAAATCTGTGGTTATTCTCTCTTCTAGAGCTGCCAAGGGGATGATTGGTGTTAATGGGATCTTGCAAGATCCCTGTGTTCCTACCTTAACTATTAAAGGTGTTGCAGGTACGTTTTCATAATGGAAAATATATTCATTTGTCTCCCTTGTCTTTGAAGAATGTGAGGACTCTCCAAGGAGATCGTTTTCCAACTCTGAGACTAATCTTGATCTCTGTAGGTACTGAGAGGTAGAAATTACTCGATTTGATAGCACAGCACTTAATGTTTTTTAATTGTTTCTTTGATAGAGAGGAAGCTGTTGGAGATAGGTATATGGTTCTCTTTTTCCTGAAGATAAGGGCCAGAAGTGGGAGAAGTCAAACTCCAATGCTCCATAAGAAGCAGGTCAGGTCTTTGGGGCTGCAGGTAAACCTGTTAGTGGTGAGTCAAGGTCAGAAACACAACGAGAACATTGTCAGGTTCTGGGACTTTTCTAACTTGTCCTTGTTTACTTTTGTGATTATTTCCAGTCCCCATCTTGATAACTAGGAAAATGTTTCAAGTACAAGTCACTTTCAGGCAATGAGGCAGATCTGGTAGATTAATTCAACCACTCAACCAGTTTCTATTATACTCTGGGCCAGGAGTATATTCAGAGAACACAGTGGTGAACAAAGATCTGTAACGTCCCTGAGCAGACATCCTAAAGAGGAGACAGACAGTGAAGGAAGTAAACAAAGCAGATTGACGCTTAGGTTCTGGTTAGTGCTACAGAAGGAAAAAAGGAAGAAGGATAGCAAATTTGGAAAGTGAAGGCTGTGATTTTTGAATTTAGTAGTTGAGAAATGCTTCAGTGAGATGATGATATTTAAACAAAGGTGGGAAGAGAGGGATAGAGCTCACTGATTATCTGGTGTGGTTATCTGGTGGAAGTGTATTCCAGGTAGAGAAACAACAAGTTCAAAAGTGACTGAGAATAAATTAGAAAGTAAAAGTATTGGCTAAATGTAGCTGAAAACTCAAGGGCTAGCTTCAGGCTTGGCCTGACTAGTTGATTAACAAAACAAATTCCATGCTTTCCTATAAGGAAAAGCGGCCTTGGTTTCATTATTACATAGGTGAGCCTTTTGGGGCTATAGCAGAGCTATTTAACATTTTGAGTTCTGGCAAACATCTCATTCTTTTGTCTTTTTTGAGTCATTCCCCATTCCTGACCAGTCACTCTGGTCAAAGCAAATGCTCTGTGTGGATTGTTCTATGTTTGTATCACTTAGTCTAAAGGAAAGGCAAAGGCTGAAAGAGTATGTAGGTGTTTGGTTGGGTAATGGGGTGGGGGGGGTAGAGGGAAAGGAGGGAGGGAATTGCTGGAGGGGTATTAGAGCACCAAGAAAAATGGCACAGGACAGTCATCTCAGGTACTCAGGGGGCTGAGGCAAGAGGACTGAAAATTCCAGGCCATCCCTGACAACTTAGTGAAGACTTGTCTCAAAATTTTGAAAAAATATTGTTTTTAAAAGAGAGAAGGGTAAATACATTTTTTTGGGTAGCAAAATCAGCAAATATCCATCATTCTATGTCTTTGAGCTTACATGCAAATAAAATCCTTCTAAGAGCAGGATTGAGCAGAAACTTGCCGGAAAAGCTCCCCTTTTTCTCCTGGATTCAGTTTATTTTTCTCTAAAATGAAGCAATTGGACTCATGACATTTAAAGTTATATCCTAATTTACACTCTAAATAAAGCTCATTTGAAAAGGCAAATTTTATGGGTTTTTTTTTTTTTTCAATGCCTTTATGGAAAAGTTCTTTGAGAATTGAAAGGGTATCACACAGCCTGGGAGGAGGAGCATTCTGCAGCTTGGACAAGAGCAGGAGCAAGCCATGGGGCCAAGAGGGGGCTCCAGGGCCTGTGGGACCCCTTGGAACAGCAGCCTGTTTAGAGCCATTTGGTTAGCAAGTCAGCTTTCCCGGCCCTGGTTCTGAGGCCGCTTCTTGAAGAAGAGCAGAGGATATCGGAGAGGCATATGTCTCACTTGAGTTCCTAAAAGGCCCTGCTAGTAGATAATCCAGTCCCTTATCTGAGCTGGGCAGTCTCAAGGCCAGTCTTATTAGGGAGGAAGGTTCAATGACAGCCAAAGCTATGTTTACCAGCACAGCTGCCGCAGCAGCAAGACTCCATCTCCCTGCTGTGACCATCCCTGCCCCTTGCTGGCTGAACAAGGAGAGGGTATACTGAGTGACTCTGGCTCATCATTATGGTAATAGCCCACATATAATGATCGTACACGTACACATTGTTCCTGGCAGAATGCTATGTGTGTTTTACATGGATTATCTCAATCCTCAAGAGAATAACAGCGAGTAGCACTTACTACATGCCAGGTACTGTTCTCAGAGCTTTGCATATGCTATACTGATTTCATCATGATGAGAATGTGTTGAGACAGCACCACTGTCTTTCCTGTTTTACAGATGAGGCAGAGGGGGCTTAGAGAGACTTTACCAACTTGTTAGACAGCCTCTCAGTTGTGTAGCTAGTGATTAAACTCCAAGTTAGCATGACTCCAGAATAGTCCCTTCCTCATAGTTATACAGATTTGATCCATTGGAACTTTTATTTTGAAATAATTTCTAAAAGTGAAATTTATATAGAAGTCCACTACAAACCACGGCGAATGATTGTTTGCCCCCATGTCTTTAGTGTGCCTTATGTTCTTGGCTAGTGAGAACTA
The DNA here is from genome assembly GCF_053883595.1 of Heterocephalus glaber. Lineage (NCBI taxonomy): Eukaryota > Metazoa > Chordata > Mammalia > Rodentia > Bathyergidae > Heterocephalus > Heterocephalus glaber. Next base: position 11,004,093 of record NW_028258357.1, on the reverse strand, counting down.
GCACAATTGGCTCCACCATATCTTCATAATCAATCCAGGTGATTGCATCCAATTGTGGCTATGATTGTTGAAGCTTAGAAAAGAAAGCATAAGGCAAGTTGGAGACATGGCAAGCAGGAGGTGGGGCCAGAGGAGCCAATGATGGGTGAGCATCCAGAGATTTTATAGATTGGAGTAAACTTGAAAATTCACCCAGCCCAAGAATCTTGCAGAAACCTGATTTGGCCAGTCCAGTGGGATAGGTTCCTCAAAGCTACTTGAAAAATCAGTACACAAATTTATTAATATGCAGTGAACATTGTAACTCCTGGGGGAAGGAGACCTTCTTGGCTTCGGGTCAGAGTATGCTCTTCCTGCCCTGTAGAAAGTCGAATTATACTTAACTTGCTGGGTGAGTATGAGATCAGACAAAGGGAGATTTTTTTTGTAGGATGCAAATATTTAAAGATGATGATAGTCAAATGCATTCCATTTCACTGGAGAGAGAGAGAGCACTTGGCATGAATCTTGTGCTTGAGTCCCAAATTGACCAGTGTACTCTGCCCCGGAGCTTACTCCCATGAATTATTTAGAAGTGAGTGACAGAAAATCCAAAGCAAGATAGATGTTTATGTCTAATTCAAGTAAAACTCTAGGTTGACGGCCCTTCAAGGCTGGCATCCAGGTCCATTGTATCAGATATGCATGTTGCTTTTATGTCTTGTTACTTTGCCCGGAATAGTCTCCACCTATTGTCCAAGATAGTGGGTGTTGATCTTTTGTAAAAAGGCAGAATTGACTTCCAGGGCTCCCACCAAGGAAGTCTGGAACAGGAAGTCTCTATCCTGCATATCCCAACGGTCTGTCAGGGCTTCATCAGCAAGGACAAAGTGGTGAATGCCGACTAGGGTGAGAGGTGAAAGCTCATCACTTAACCCTTACTTCCCAGAGCTTAGACTGGCCCCCTCCCCCGACTCATCAAGCCAGAGAGGAGAGGTGAGACTTAGGTGTAGCTGATCCTGCTGGTCCCTTTCTAATTCATGCAATACAACTGCAAAGCGTGGGCCTCAAATTCGTATCACTTTAGAGTGATCTCCCAAGCTACTAGAGCTGACCTGGAGGACAGTCCTGGAGTGCGCATCCTGCCATCTGATCTGGCTGTTTTTCCTGGCCACCAATCTAAGAAGAAGAGGTACCAAGACTGATCAAGTAGCTTAAAGTCCCCAGCTCCATTATTGAAGTCCTTGTCCTAGAGTTTGGCACCCTGTCTTTCCAGTTTGCTGTGTGCCACCCCATAATATAGTGAGTGAGAGGATCTCCTGCAACCTGCTCCTGTTGCTGCGTCCTTGAGCTCCTCTCCATAGCTGGTGCTGCAGCGGGTCTGCCTGTGAACCGTGTGGCCAACTGTCCTTGTGTGCAGGACACAGGGTGCTTAGCAGTCTGTACACGCAACCCAGGGTTATTTTAATCTCCGTGTGTCTACTGCTGTCCCGTCTTTATTTTGTATAACATATTCTCTATTCCACTTTTAGTTGTTTTTTCCCTCTTTTCCAGTTTGTTTTGGGTTAGCTGATTATACTACTCTTATAACAGAAAAAAATGAAGATAATAAAGAAAAATGTTAGAGACAATGCTGTCTTGGATTTGTATGTCTTAGAAGCTTCTAAGCAATTCTAAATCAATTCTCTTTACTTTTATACTTTCTTTCCATGCCTAAAGAATATATAATGCTTAACCCCAGCTTGCATATAGCAGTACACAAGAAACTACTTTGTTTTTGGCATAGAACTAAACTTTTCTTTTTTGGAGACAGTCTTGCGAAGTTGCCTGGGCTAGGCTCACACTTGTGATCCTCCTGCCTCAGCCTCCTAGTGTGCTGGAATTACAGGCATCATGTCTAGATAAAATGAAAACTTTTTCTATTCCAGCGATTTCACTATGTGCCACAGCAGGAAATTGCAAGGTGTCTGAAAAGCTGCAGTATGTAACTACAGAGACAGAAAGGAATTAATATTTGCAAACCTAGAGCTTTTCTCTGATCCGTCTTTGTATGTTTCACTAACTGCTTTGGAAACACTGGGTTTCCCTTATTCCTACATGACTTCACCTAACTATAGTGCAGTAAGAAGAGCAAATTGCAATAGGTTTAAACAAGAATGAAGTAAGAAAAATCATAACCAGAAAAGAAATATATCTGGCAGTAATAAAGGAAATGCTCAGAAAATTTGCTCTTTTTGCCAGAAAGAACATAACCTCCTGAGATGGATCTCATTGAAAATCTACTTTTGATGGAAAAAATAAACATGTTTCAAAGCTAACCACATGCATGCCTTAGAATAGCTCCTCTTCTTTAAAAATGTATGGAAAATGATGACATCTTAATGAGATAATAATAAGATAATAGAAATACCAAATCAAAATGCTAATACTTTTTTGTCTTAGGATTTGATACTTTTTAAAAAAAGAATTTCTAAATAAGATTTCTGATTTGAGGACTTTAGTCTTCTTTGAAAAACAAAATCAAATTTAGACATACAACAAAAACTCCCATAAGTGAAAGAAACACATTTAAATTCATTTCTGGCTGTTTTTGCATAGATGTATGAGTGCCTTCTTTATCATTATTCTTATTCACTTTCTCCTTGAGTCAGTTCTGTTTTCATTTTCTATCCGCGCTAGATTGGACTCGTGGTCTTTAGTTTTAGTATAAGCTTCTTCCACTTTCATCCCAAATTACTTCATACATAATTGCCAGGACGCCCTCTTCTTGTCTGAGGACATTCTGTGTGTCTTTATTTCTTTTTCTTTTCCTTTTTTTTTTTTGGTACTGGGGATTGAACTTGAATCCTTGCACTTGCGCAGCAGGAGGCAAAACCACTGAGCTAAGTCCCTGGCCCCCCGAGGACATTCTGTGCCGTAGTCCTCATGGACCGGCTGACCCAGGTTTCCTTGCCAGCTGCTTTCCTCATCACTTCACACTCTGTTGCCTAAGACCAGCCATCCATGTTATTCGTTGTCCCTTCAACTCTCCATTTCCCCCGTTGTACCATTGTGCAGTTGTCCGGAGCACTCCTAGTCTGTTCTTTTTTTTGGTACTGGGGATCGAACTCGGGTCCTTGTGCTTGCACAGCAGGCAGTGAAACCACTGAGCTAAATCCCCGGCAGCACTCCTAGTCTGGATGGAATTCCTTTTCATCTTTCAGTCCCAAAGTCAAGCTCCCTATTCTGATTCCTTCAGCTTCTCCCTTGGGAATCATGGGAACTTGGACACACCTTGATCTTAGTGGGAAAGGTACAGATTTCAGCTCAGATTTTTTTGTATTGCCCAATTTAATTTACAAAAATGTAGATTCAAAAGAACTCTCATTCTTCCTCTTATTACTTAGGCTCTTGTAAGTCAGGATACTCTTCCTATCTTTTTCCCGGGGTTGTGTCTAAACACATGGTGTTTACATGGCTTATGTAGACCCAAAGCCCGTGTTATAGGATCAGGGTCCCTGAACCCCTGGCCACAAACTGGCACCGGTCTGTGGCCTATTAGGAACAGAGCCATGCACTGGGAGGTGAGCTAAGCTACATTTGTATTTACAGCCCCACTCCATGGCTCACCTTACTGCCTGAGCTCTGTCTCCTGTTAGATCAGTGGCAGCACTAGATTCTCCTAGGTGTGCGAAGCCTACCATAAATTGCAAATGTGAGGGATCTAGTTCGCATGCTCCTTATGAGAATCTAATGCCTGGTGAGCTGAGATGGAGCTGAGGCAGTGGGGCTAGACCTGGGGATGTAATTATTATACACTGCAAACATAGACTAATAAAAAAAGAATTTGTGTGTGTGTGTGTGTGTATGTGTGTGTGAGAGAGAGAGAGAGAAAAGGTCTCACTGTGTAGTTTGCAGTGGCCTTGAACTCACTAAGTAGCCCAGGCTGACCTTTAACTTACAACAATCCTCCTGCCTCAGCCTCCTGAGTGGTAGGATTATGGTCATGTTCCACCATGCCTAGCAAATAAAAATGATTTTAATTCTTTTCTCAATGCTCATTGGTTTTTCTGATTCCATGATTGTGGATCCAGACCGGTGGTTATAACATGACTCTCATTACCGACTTTGAAAGACCTTCAGATACAGCAAAACCTCCAGCTGTGGTTCTCTTCTGGCCACCCAGCAATTTATATTCCAAGGCAGTGCTGGGAAATGGAAAATTCGGGATACTAAGCGCTATTTCTTCTTAATTGTTCTTAGCAACATGAAATTCTGTTAACTCAGTGAGACCTCCTAGAGATAGCATGCTGACTTTCTGCCCTGTGAGTGCTCCTCTAGGAGTAACTGAAGGAAGGAAGTACAAGTCTCCCCAGGACTGGTGCGCTCCGCTGCATCGGGAGCAGCCTGACATTCCTGATCCCCCTGTGCACGGACCCTTCTATGTCCATGTTCTCTCTGTTCTGATACTCCTTCCTCCCCTCACTTCCAGGAGAGATGGTTTAGTAGATGGTGGGCTGGGTGAATGGTGGCAAGAGGCGTATGGGACGTACCACTCTCCCCCATCCAGTTGTCCCCGACTTCCCCAGAACTAGGCTTTTGAAACTCAAAAACTTTGATTCTGCTTTTTTGTTATAATGCCCTCTTGGCAAAGAATTCAACAGTCCTGACATGGGACAAGGTAGGAGTTCTAAATAAGAAGTGTTTTTAAGGTTTCAGAATGTCATCCCAGTATAAAAGTGCCTGTACTCTTTTAAAATAGATAATTTATTTTCTCCTTCACTAGACTACGAGGCCACATCTTTAAATCATGGATAACCCTTGGAAAGAGAGGGAGAAATCACCCTGATTTACTTGAACTTTGGTACCTACCAACATTCACAAAGAGGATTCAGAATGTCAATTAAATGGTACAATAGACACTTATGTGAGTTGAATTATATACCAATGGCATGAAATAAGGGTACCCTCAGGGCTCCCTGATGTCATGGTACAGTACAATCTCAATGTTGGAAGATGAATTAATCAATTATAGGATTAATGCTAACAGCTTCCTTTTATCTAGTGCTTGGTATGTGCCAGGTACAGGTCTGTCTTCTCAATAGTATCATAAGGGAAGCAGTGTTTCTCTCATTGACCCTTGAGGAAAACAGCAGAGCCCCACACCTGTAATTCCAGCAACTGGGAGGCTGAGGCAGCAGGATTGCTGAAAGTTCAAGGCCAGCCTCAGCTACATGGTAAGTTCAACACCAGCCTGAATTACATTGCGAGATCCTGTCTCAAGAAAAGAAGCAAAACAAAACAAAACTATATATATATATATATATATATATATTTTTGGTACCGGGGATCGAACTCGGGACCTTGTGCTTGGGAGGCAGGCACTGGAACCACTGAACTAAATCCCCAGCAAAACAAAACAATTCTAACCCAGGTTGAAGGCCAGTTTGATTCCAAATCCTTCATGCTTCCCTCTGATCCACAGTCTATCATCTATTTTGTTTTCCTCATGAGGTGTGTACAGGTGAAGGTCCAGTGCAAATTGTACGTATATGTGTATGTGGATACACACACAAATATATACATATATGCATAAATACTTACATAGTAATCTCTTAGATTTAGTGTCTGTGGATTTAATCAGCTCCAAACTGAAAGCATTCAGAAAACATGTATGTACTGAACATGTTCGGACTTTCAAACTTGTATTATGCCCAGAACAATACAGTATAAAAAAAGGGGATGACTTAAGTATATGGAGGATGTATATAGGTCATATGCAAAGACTATAGCACATTATTTAAGAGACTTGAGTATTTTTGAATTATGGTATGCTTGGGGGTCCTGGAACCTGTGTGTGTGTGTGTGTGTGTTTGTGTGTTTGTGAGGAAGTCTCTTGCTGCCTAGGGAATTAAATATGTTTTACAACCATCAAAAGGAAAGCTTAAATGGATTTTTGTTGTGCTATTCTTAGATTTTCTTTAGGTGTTGTCATTTTCTGTGAAGCTTACTGATTGATCTAGAATTTACTACTTCACTTATTAATAAAACCAAGATGTAATCTCACAATTTTATACACGGGATCTTGGTATATTTAGCAAAATGTTGAATGTATTACTTAGGCCATTTGGGCATTGATGGGAAGGAAGAAGAAATGTTTGTGTGAGGTGTTCAGGGATAAATGTTTGCTTTCTGCACTGCCTGGCAAGATGGTGGCAGTATTTTTTACAAATAAGATATGTAATTTTGTGTGTGTTTCAAGCAGCATGTTTGTATTTTCCTCTAGGGTTCAACTTTCTTAGATGTTTAAAATACTCTGAGGGGAGGGAGGGAATGCCATAAATTTTTACAATCAGACATTGTCCTTGTTTCCCAGGCAAATTCAATGCACCTTCTGTTGGGTAATTGGAATCCAAGAAGTAACACAGGGTGTTTCAACAAAATGTGAATGAGCTGCATTTATAATGAGATAGCAGAGATTTGGAAACCCCAGCTATTTATGTGAGAAGAACTGGTAAAAAGACACAGTGAGAGATCAGAATATGTTGAACATTTGTAGAATCTGCCATTCAACACATTAAGCATAGTTTAACAAGAGCAAGTATTTCCAGAGGTGTGGTCTGACCTTGACTATTTCTGGAGTAGAGTCCCAGTGAATTTTGTTGGCAATGCACTTCCTTCATTTTTAGAAGTGTGGTGATGGTAAACGGCATCATTAAAAATGTGATATAAGGGGTGGGGTGGGGATATAACTCAGTGGCACCTCACCTGCCTAGCAAGCACAAGGTCCTGAGTTCGATTCCTGGGTCCAGAAAAAAAAAAGTGATATAAGAGATTGTATCTCGAGTGGTATTACCTTTTTTCCTTTCCATTTTGGGGTAATTTCACATGAGAAAGGCATTTGAGGAACTGTGAATGAAACATTGGTTTTCTTTCTTCTTCTTTTTTTTTTTTCGATGTAATAATAACCTCTTTTTTAAAAAGTGGTGTGCCTGCCTATGTGTATCTGTATGCTATGTATGCGGGTAAATGTAGTTTTCGAACATCTGAGCTCCTACTGTTTTATATATGCAGTTTCTCCACACCTGAGGCCACTGCATTATGTCAGGCTGAAGGCAAGGCCCAGGTCCCATGTTGCTGCGAGGGCCAACTGGGGTAGCCTGGGGGTGCAGGGCATGGGAGGAGGAGCAAAAGGCATCGGGGGGGTTTCAAGAGCTTTGTGAGTTTTGCATTTCTCCTCACACTCAACCTTAAAACAATGGTTTGATGAACATTTGCTCATTTGAAAACACAGAAAGATCTCTTAACCCTCTCAGATGTCTCAGATCACTTTTTCTTTCCCAAGTGAGAACAGTGGTTCTCTATATTTTTGGAGTGATACTGAGAATCTTATGAATGGTAGTGTCTTTTTCCTAAGAGAAATTCATAAGTACTTGATGTTAAGGGTTCAGCAGTTCACAAAAGCTCATCAATGGACCCCTGGCTAACAACTAATCCTGCTACTCGTTTTCATTTCTAAGAAATGATTTTGAATTTTTATTAGTACATGTTTGAAGCAAATTTCCATTTATTCCTAACATCATCCCACTTTTTATGATACCTTCCACTGACAATGTGGCTTGTTGCTTCTTTTTCTAATATCAACTAATCAAAGTGTTGTCAATTTTCTGTTGCTTCAACAAAATACCCCAAGCTAATTTATAAAGTACAGAAGTTTATTTGGCTCATAGCTCTGATGACAAAAATGTCCAAGAGCATGGTGCGAACGTCTAATGTGCGCCTACGGCTGCATCACAACATGGTGGAGGGCATCGCATGATTAGATACAGGAGTGGACTGTCTTGGGTCTTTCTTCATTTTATAAAGCCTCTAATGCCGTCATAGGGGCCTGACCTTCTAGACATCATCTAACTCTAATGATCTTCCAAATAGTCCCTCCAACTAGGCCCTAATTCCTATGCCCATCTTGTTAGCAACATCTTCAAATTATGATGTCATCGGTGAATTAATCCAATGGTGACTCCATGATCAAGTTGTCTTTGGAAACCTTAACAGACACAGAAGTGTGCTTTAGTAAATTGCTAGGTGTTTATTAATCCAATTAAGTTGACAACCAACATTAACCATCCCAAGGCCTTTGTTAATTGGTTCTCATAGGAATCTTATGTCTGATTAGACAAAAAGATCTATGATTGATAGAAAAATAACCAAACTATGTTTCTCAAATGGAAAAGCATCTTCAAAATATCATAGATATTCAGGATTGTACATTCACTCCAATCTGAAAAATGCTGATTTATGAAGCCTTTTTTGAAGAAAGAGTTTCTCAGTTGCCATTTATAATGCAAAAACAATTCTGTTAGACAGAATACTGATGTCCAAAAATCTTCACATCTTAATCACTGAACCTACAAAAGTAAGGGTTTTTTTTTTTAATATTACATAGCAGAAGGCACTTTGCAGGTATGATTAAGTTTGAAGACCTTGAAACAGCTGAGCTCAAGCCACTAATTTGAATCCTTTTACTTGGAGAAATTTCTCAGAGACAGAGAGGTGGTGACAGAAGCAGCATCAGAGAGATGCTGAATGGCTAGCTTTGAATAAGGAAGGAGGCCACAAACCAAGGAATGTGGGCAGCTTCAAGAAGCTGCAAAGGCAAGAAAATAGATTTTTCCCAGAGAACCTACAGAAAGGAGCCTGAGCTGGGTGGTACCTTGATTTTAACCTAGTGAGACCTGTTTCAGTCTCCTGACCTCAGAACTGTAAGATGGTAAGTTTCGGTTGACAAGATGGTACGATGATACACTGAGCTTGTGCTAATGTGTTATAGCAGCACAGAAAATAAATAGTTAAAATTATATAACAATTTAAAAATCATTAACATTAATGTACAAAAATTAAACATTTTTATATAATGCACAATCCCCGAGAAGATGCCTGTGGGTCCTCCCAGATTCCTGGACTCTTAGAGTAGGAGGTGCTGCTCTGTTTAAATATCCAGTGAGATTACAAAGTATGGTGTGTGTTTGAATTTTTAAAATTTTATTACAGTAAAAGACATATTGCCATTACTGTCCCTTAAAATACCCCCCCCCACACACACACACTTTGAACATAACTATCGTGTTGTTTTTGCTGCTTTCTGAGCAGTTGTGGAGTCCTCTTTTGTGACTGTCTTTAGTTATATTGCCATGGCTGCCTTAATGTCTCAAATTGGTTAAAAACATTTTTTTAACATTCACAGTCATTTTAACTTTGGGCACGGTGGAAGGAGACACACCATAATGTTTTTTATAAGGCTGTCTTTCTATTGGATGGCACTTGTCAGCAGCAGTCACCACAGTTTTGATCATACTTCCTGTGTTTGAAGTGAGGGGGAGAATTTGGAGGGGGAATGTACTGTAATACATTTTTAAAATTTAAACATTCACAGTATTTGTCTATCACCCTTTGTATTTAATAAAAATTAGACAGAAAAATCCATGGATTGTTTCATCTTTACTTTTGTTGGATGGACCTATAATTTTTTTAATTCATTGCTTCACATTTGGTAGGCTCATTTTGTGGACTGGATATCCTTCTCTATGTACCAAACCACTTTCCCTTATAGTTGTTTAAATTCATCACCCCTTGGCACTCAGATTACCAGTAGTGACCTACATATAACGGATGCTGGTGTTTAGTAATGTATCCTGTAATCTCCAGAAGCTATGCTTTTTTGTTGTTGTTGCCTAATTTAGAGGGTTTCTGTATAGGGTAAAAATAGACAATTGCTTTATTTGCAGTGAGATGCTTTCATCTAATAAAATTGTAGCTAATTTTTCTTAGTAAACTTTGAACTGTAAGTGTGTTATCTTTTGAAATATTTCATTTGTGCCACATGGAGAAATATGTGTCTCATTGAAGACAAAACTATTGTCTTCCCTGTCTAACTATTTTTGGTAAATTTATTTTAAAAGCTGGGGCGGGGGGAGGTTGAAGATGTAAAAGGTCAAGAAAGAATCTTGACAAGCCATCTCTTTCTTTAGGCAAGACTGTATCTGAGGGATTCTGAACAGATAAATATACATCCTATGGATGGAGATGGAATTTTTTCCCCCTAAGGGAATCATAAATATATTTCAGTCAGCTCATTTGCATGAGTTATTTACATTGATTTCCATGAACAATTCCTAGGCCTCTATTCTTCATATAACTCTTGACTTAACCAAAATCCTCTCTCCTCTTTCTTCCTCTTTTCCCCTTACTTATGATTCATTCCATCCATGTAGAGTGCCTGCTCTGGGAAAGGCACCCATGGAAGGCATTATGAAATCCCTGAGAAATAAAATGCAGTCTCCCTCTACAATTACAGCCTCCTGCAGAAGCTACAGCAGGGGCCTACAGGTTAAACAACTATGCGAGCAGTGTTTAAAAGACACCCTACAATGAAAGGGCTAATGAAAGGCATTAATAGGTAAGGTGATGAAAGAGTAGGCAATTGTCATACCTGGATATTTCAGGCCTCCTGAGTACTGTATGTTACCTCTTAAATCTCACTTTTTCTTTCTCTTCAGCACTGGGATTGAACCCATGGTTGCCCTACCACTGAGCTACACTACCAGTCACCAGAGAAGATGTCACTAAATTGTTCAGGCTGGCCTGGAACTTGTGATCCTTGCACCCAGCTTCCCTTCTCATTCTCAACTAACGGGTTTTATCCCCATATACGCAATTGCAAAAGAGCAATCTCAGTAGTCAAACTGACTCGGCCTCACTGATTCAACTATCGCCGCACACTGCACTGTCTTGGACAAATCACATGGAAAGAAGCCCTTCTGGTGAACTGGCAGGTTCCGGAAGGAAGGAGAGATCATTAGATTCGATTATCACATAACTGCTCTGAGCCAGGCACTTGCTAGGTCCATCCTCCAGTTTTGTAAATGAAGAAATTGAGCCACAGAGAGGTGAGTAATTTGCCCAAGGGCACATACTTGCAATTAGTTAGTAGTAGATCCACAATATGAACCCAAGCTGTCCGATTCCCAGCACAGTGCTACTTCCTGGGCACTGAGCTGAATATTGAGTGGCACTGAAGATCTAACAGAGCCCTTACGGAGTAACAAAGAGAGAAAACCAATAAGCTATAATGGAAGTACATAGCTATTTTTAAAAATTTTAAAAAGTTTTGTGAGTCCATGTTTGCAGTACATGATAACATTCATTGTGGGGATTGGTATATCACACTTCTTAGTTCTCGTTACTTCCCCTTCTCCTCTTCTCCCTACCTCTTGGTCCCCTTCCCATTTGCAAAAGACCTAACTCGCTGCTTCCTACTGTACAATCATTTTGATAAGAGAGGTTGAATGCTGTGGGAATGCAGGGAAGTATTTCTAACCTAGATAAAAAAAAACCTAAGGAAATGCCCTTCAAGCCCAAACCCAAGATATGAGGAGAGGATAATCAGATGAAGAAGAAAAGAGCGTGAGCAGTTAGACTATGAAGCCAGAGTCCAGACCTTAATGTGGAGACTGCCTCAGAAACCAGCCAATTGCTTTTAATAACATTTTTCTCCGACAGCCACTCGGTTTACTCCTTAACTTCGTTTTGGGTTTGACTCACAGACTTCCTTCTGCTGAGGTCTTTCCTAACTGCTTTATTTACAGCCATGACTACTATTTCCTCTCCTTGAAATCTGTTTTTTCCATGACATCTAACTTACTTCATATGCAATTTATTCATTTACTGTTTTCTATTATCTGCTTCCTGCCTCTTCTAATTGCTTGCTTGCCTTTGGTTCTTTTTCCTGCTGTGTCCACTGCTATATCGCAAGCCCTAGAGCTGTGTTAACAATGTCCTGGGCTCCCTGTAATACTTGCTGAGTGACCACTGAGCGAAGAGATTAAGATCCCCACAAATTCCTGACTTCAGGACTCTTGCATCATGTGAGTCAGAGGTACGATCTCCAGAGGCTCTCCCTGGAATTTCTGGAAGTCCTCTTGTGTCCTACCCCTGCTCAGATGTTCTGGGAGCCTGTGGGCCCTGCAGTGGGCAGGTACTTTTCACTAGAGTGCTCTTTCTCTCCTTAAACTCCACAAACCACACATAGCCTCTTCTCCAACTTCATGAGGTAAAGGATCTCAGCCTTAGTTTCCCCTGGTCACTTCCACACTGGTGAAGATTCTCTCCCACACCCAATTTTAGTCAGACTCCTTTGAGCCTCTCTTCTTGTCTAGGCCTCAATACTGGCGCATTGAGCACAATTTTGGCAAAGAGTCCTGTTAAGTCAGTTTAGCAAGGATCCTCCCACTCTTCAAAAGGTTTTACCCACTGACACCCCTCAGTTTCCTTCTTGGCTCTAAAATCCCCAGCTGCCTGTGCTGTATTTATCCCAAGTTGAACCCCATTTCTTTCACTCAGTGCAGTGGTCTTGAGTGATGTCTTCCTTGCTATTTTTAACAATGTCCTATGAAACTTTCTTTTACAGCCATCTTCTTTCATTTTTGCCTTTGAAAAAAATTATTTCTAGATTTCTTTGCCTAGTCAGTTATTTAAGTGCATCCCTGTGGACATTTCTGTGCTCATTACACCAAGATTTAATGATAAACTTTCTTTTTTTAATGATAGATTTTCTTATTTTGCCTATCCAGTGAAATCTTTGGCTTTTGATTTGACAAAATATGTTTAAACCTAAGACTCTACCATTAAAAATATTTAACCCATCAGAGCTACTGAATACATTCTGCTTTATCAAGTCTGTGTGCTTATATTATTTTCTCAGTCTACATTGCTAACATTGGCTTATAGTTGGTACTTTGCCTCTCTTTCTATATCTAAGATAGAGATCCTCAAGCAGAGAATTCAGGACCCATTTCCTAAGTTCATGATTGGAAAAGAATACAAAGATGAAGAAGAAGAAGAAGGAGGAGGAGAAGGAGAAGGAGAAGGAGAAAGAAGGAGAAGGAGAAGGAGAAGGAGAAGGAGAACTCAGTAGAATGCTGAATATATATATATTATGTACCTGACCAGTATGGTTCCTCCTAAACATTCGCTTCATAAACATCTCAGAGTCTTGAAATTTTGTTGCTCTGGCAATGCACTACTAATGTGAAAAGAGTTTGGTTATGGTTGCTGTATGACTTCTAGAGATAGTTTTTGGAATCACTGGATATCAAGTAAAGTTCTTCCATGAGCTTTTGTTATGGCATTATGCCAGGAGAGAGGAATAACACACTAGAAATCAAAACCGAAAAGAAAAAATACTTCAGGTTGATGTCTAGGTTCTGCCTTCCTGATCTGATTGGATGCTGTATACAGTGATGACTATACCTAGAATAGGCCAAGAAGTTCAAGGCCAGAATAGCAACCTGCCTTCGGCTATCATTTCCTTGTTAACCTCATTCAGGTGCTTGACACAAAGCAAGCTTTATTTGAAATTTCCTAGCCACAGAGACATCCACTGAAGGCTCTTTTTCTGTGGTCTGTTTTTTTCTCTAATATCAATTCAGAAAAAAATTGTTTGCGAATCCTTTAATCAATTAGACGTATTCTTGACATTGAGCAGAGAATTAAAGTAGAATTCTTGAATGCCAAATATGTAGTTCTGAATAAAATATTGAAGAGAGTTTCAGGTTTCATAACTGTTAAATTTTGGTATAATTGTTTCCATGTGTCCCACTGATGAATCAACCTATAGTAATTTCATAGTTTTTTAAAAAACATTTTTTTCTTTTCACAGTTTTGTTTTTGTTACATTTATGTTTCTCCTCCCTCATAAAATTTTCTGTTTCTCAAAGGAGCTCATGAATGAGGAAGAAGACAAAACCATGAAGTGTTGAGTACAGGGTCAGCTGCACAAAGTTCCAAAACTCTTCTTGAAGGAAGGAGTAACAGGGTGGAGTAGTCAGTAGGAACAAAATGTTGCTGGATCATATAGGGACCAGTGTTCCCACATGGACAAGAAAACCTTGACACATAGAAAAGAGCTTGTGTTCAAATCTTTTCTGGGGTCACTGGGATGTCTACACCATTCCTTCAAGATGTCCAATAAGATAACCTATGGCAGCTCACCCCTTAAGATGCTTCCCTTTGACTTAAATCACGAATGCTTCTCAAAGAAAAAAAAAAAAGGTCATTCTGCTCAGAAAGAGACATGCAGAATGTTTGGAGTAAATTACCTTCTAGAATTAGTGAGTTAATTCAATGCAATTTATTGAATGCCTGTATGTACCCATCATTTTTTCCCCCTAAGAATGGGGGATAGAGCAATGAGCTCCTGTTCCACGGAGCTTACATTGCAGTAGTGGGTGGAGAATGAAGACAGACATCCATCAGCTAAGCCAAAATACCTTATGGTTTCTGATGATTTCACCAAGGAAGTAGCCCACAAGGTTATGACTGTGACAAACCAAAACGAAGGGGAGCATTCCAGGCAGAGGGAACAGAATGTGCAAAGAAGCAAGAAGCAGATGAGGGTGCCTTTTTATCTTTTCTAATTCAGCCTCAAAGGCTCTAGGAATTGTGGCAGAAGTGCTGATGTCACTTTGAGGGCAGAACCTCACGGTCACTTGGTATTTCAAATCTGAAGAAACACAAGCCCCAGGCAGGATTCTCGAACTGATGAAAAAGAGAGATTCAGCAGCATGATAGTTCACCTTGTGTCTTCATTTGTCATCTTGTTTTTTTCACTTTCACTTTCTGCCCACTTCTAGAACAGCCTCACCTTCAGGGGTGGATGTATATACAGTCCCTGTGGAGACGCTGCACCAAACAGTTGGAATAACTAGAAATGATACTGTAATTATACTAGGTTTAGGGAAAAGCTGCTACACCACGGAATGATAAATTTGAGCACATTAGGTCCGTGATTGTCAATGGGGAGTCATTTCATTCCAGTCCTCCTCACTGCCTAGCAGATGGTTGGCACTGTCTAGAGACAATTCTGCTGTGTCTCTGCGGAAGGAGGAATCCAGTGAGTAGAGGTCAGTGGTGTCGCTAAACATGCAGCGGTGCACATGATGGTCCCCACAAGAAATGGCCCTATTTTAAATTTTGATCAAAACTTTGGTAGTTCTTTTTATCTTGAGATTAATCCTCCATGTCAGCCTCCATTCTCATCAGGGTACAGAGTGGGTTTTGTGTTTCTGAAGATTGCTAAACCTCTGGATCTGTTGCTGGGGTTCCAACTCCATCTCTCTGACTCCCAAGATGTGAGCGAGTCACTGAACATTCTGTGTCTTCATTTCTTTACATGTAAAATGAAGGTAGTAATTGTCCCAGCCTCAAAGAATTATTTTGAGGAAAATGTGAATTATGCATTTGATTATTAACAGGCTCTTGCATACAATGATTACTCAATAAATATTTAATGTATTTTGCTTTGCTGCAAGATCGGAAGAGTAGAGTGGAGATCATCTCCACTAACTCAGTTTCCCCCCTTCACTGATGAGCTGTCACCTGTCAGGCATGCCACTGTGAATATGGAGACAGGTGACAGAAACTGATGGCTAGACATTGTGGAAGTTTTGTCTTTGGGTACATCAGCTGACGTCCTCAGAGAAAAGCAGGTGACAACATTTGTCTTTTGCTGGAAAACAGAGCTGATGTTTTAAAGCCTTAGGAAAGCATCTGGGCTACATGAAATGTATGTGCATCATTGTGCCCTTGTCTGCTGCAACTATTGTTGGTGCCTGCTAGGAGCCTTATTAGACAGTGTGGACACAAATCTCTATGGAAGCAATGTTGAACAAGGAAGAATATTGGAAACTGGCTCAGTTCAGAAGCAGAGGCTACCTCTGCAGTGTCCTTGACAGAGAGGTCTGCTTAGAGGAACCAGCCAAGTGGCAGGTACCTGTTTTTAATACGGGAAGGAAGAAAAACCGGACACAGAGGGCGAGAGTTTCTGGGGGCTCTTTCTAGAACCATCCGGGGGCTCTGGTTTTCTTACTGACAAATCAAGCACCTAAGTTTTTATTAGCATTGTGCCTATACAACACTTTTTCTATGATGTTGTCATAGCTAGGAAGAAATAAATCTTCTCTGCCTTTGGATGTTTTTCTTACACTTCTGCCATCCTTTCAAAGCTTACTGATGCGGATCAGTTGAAGCCTCATTGTCATATTTGAACTTCTTACTCCCTGAGAAGAGTGATTTAAGGGGCTCAACTCTTGTAGGAAAATTCTCCGAGGAAATTGAGTAGAGATATGAAAAATAAATCATTTGTTTATAATCAAATTCATTCCTCTTTTAATGCATTTTATATCAGAAGTTGCCAAAGCTAGACTTAGCTTCCTGTTCCTCCTGTGACCTGGACACAAAAGTGTTCCATTCATCTATCCTTTCGAGTGACAGATTTCTCGCCAGGAGCACCCAGCATGCACTGCCATCTGTTCACCTCTCAGCTCCTTCTTAAATTAATGCTAACATACATCTTCTGAATCCCTATGCTTCTTGCTCCATCCTGTAGATGACAACTAACTCCAACCTAATTTTAGGTATCAAGATCCATTCACTGTTTTAAGAAGAAACAATAGCAATGAAACAATGAAGTCAAACCTGTCCCAATGTATGTGGCCCACAGCAGATGCATTGAAAATGGAACTGTAACCCAAAAGCAAACAGGATATCTGCATCTAATTAGATGATTTGATATTGGATTGGAGCTGAAGGACCCTTTAGAGACAAATCCTTTTTCTCTTCTCTTCTTCAATTGCTATGGGACGGTCCAGGCTGAGTCCTCAAGTCTTTTAGGTAAAAAATTTCCCAGAGGAATTCAATAACTGCGCTTTATTTTTGTTCTATTTGGCCTGTGAGTAAAATTAGCACTGGAAGTTGGAAATTTCTCATGAACATCTCTTTGAAAATTCGAAAAGTCAAGATTGAGGGAAGAGAGGAAAAGATGGATGGAAAACTGGACTCAACTTATATGCTCCTTTTCATTCCTCTGACAAAGAACAAGAGGAAGGATGTGTGGTTATAGGAGTTGGCCTTGAGAAAATGTTAAGTGTATTAGTTTCTTGGGGTTGCTGTAACAAAAAACCACAGACTACATGGCTTAATCAACAAAAATATATTGTGTCATAGTCTGGAGGCCAGAAATTTAAGGTCAAGGTGTTGGCAGGGTTGCTTCCTTCTGAAACCTGTGAGAGAGAATCTGTCCCATGCCATCTCCCAGGGTCTGGTACTTCCCGGTCAATCTTTGGCATTCATTCCTTGGCTTGGAGGTGTTATTATTTCAATTTCTTCCTGAATATTTTCAGAGCAATGAGAGTCTCCGTGTGTGTGTGTGTGTTTCTTCACTTTTCAGATTTTTCCTTTTATATTGGATTAGTGTTTATCCTAATGATCTTTTCTTAATTTGATCATCTGCACAATTCCTATTTCCAAATAAGGTTATATTCACAGGTACTGAAGGTTAGGATATCAACATGCATTAGCTGGAAACAATTCAACCCATAACACTAGGATTGGCTGGAGCTGGCAAAGGCCATTGCCTTTCTTCTGCATTCAAATTTCAGTATGGAGAAGGTTTTTACAGGTGTACAGGTCACAGCATGAATGTTTTTTGTTGCTTAGCATTCCATCAGTGGATCAATTCACACCCTGCTGTCTTCCACTTTACTTTCATTGTAATTTTCTCCAAGAGAATGACTATATGGGACTCAGAAAAGATCAAGAAAATGAAACTTTTGATTTCAAGCAAGAGAATTTGATCCAAACGGTATAGAACATTTGAGGGTAGAAAATAGGAGTGGGATTTGGGTCCTCACTGGCTCTTTTACCAGGATGCCTGCACTCACAGTTCTCTGACTTCCTCCTATGTACAATTTTCCACAATGCTCAAGTGCACACAAGTGCATACAAGTGTACACACACACACACACACACACGAGTGCAATTTTCCAAAACAAGTCCTTACATTTGCTCTAAACAATGCTACCTGGATTTTGGCTTTTATTGCTCTTACTTATTTGGCAGTGACCCCCTTCATGTCTCACCTTTGTTACTTTAAATTTTTTCCTACCTCCCACTGGCAGATGACTCTCTAGTCAAAGGCCAACCAGCTGTATACCAGCAGCAGAACCAAAAGAAGATAAACTGCTACTGGTTTCCCCTAGAGAAAACCTCCTTTATCTTGAAGAGCTGAATTGCCAGGTGGAGTTGAGTAAACTTTGGGGGTTGCAACAGAACTGAGGTACAAAGTTCACCACCAACGTAAAACAGCCAGCCCAGTTCTGCTTTTTAATGTCTTCCAAACTGACTGAGCTGAGCAATATAAACAAGGGTGAGGCAATTGCCTCCAGGGAGTACGAGCCATACTGTAGTGATGGCTAATGAGTGAACAACTAGTTTATCATCTTTATATGGAGAATACAATTTTGTTTATATGTCCCCAAAGTTTACTGGGAGATCCAAGCCAAGAAGGGAAAAGCTATGCACAAATTATTAGAGAGAAGTTGTTATTTCTTCTAGGTCAAATGATTCATGGGCTTACAGAATTAGGAAAATCTTTTTGTAGCAGCAAATTTCATCTTTTTGCTTACTTAGGTATGGACACTCAAACATGGGTAAATGAAAGCACTATATGTTTAATGGAAAGTGCAGAGGCTATGGGTTCCAGTGTCTAACGTTGTAAAAAACCTAGGTTATCTGTTGTTATGAAGGCTAAGAACACACAGTTCCTAGTTCATTTTATGAGTTACCGTCTCTGCTTTGACCAGGGTCACTAAAGCCAATTAGTCACAGAGGAGGGAGTAGACATCATCTACTAGTTTAGTGTCTCACCTCTGCCCACTGTTATCTCAATGTATGTAGGACAGATTCTTGAAATCCCCACACAAATGAACTCTGAAAACATCTTTTCAGTTAGTTGCTTCCAATGGCCCCACCAACAATTTTTACCAGAGCTGCTAATAATTAACCAAAGGGAGTGACTGGATGGAAACTTTTTCAGGCCTCTCCAGAGTGAGCCTTGCCAAAATTGGTATGGGAGGCAGCCAGAACAAGGAAGCCAGGAGCCTATAAAAACACACATGTGCAGTTGAACGTCTTGGCTCTTGCACAGACATATCTGTGAGACACCAAACCACTTTCTTCATCTGTGTATTTACAGATTCAGGATCTCATTCAGGGTCCAAATTCACAGCAGTGGACCAGTGCTCTGGGTTTTCTCAGTGGCATTTACTTAATATATTCATTAGTGACTTTTTCCTGTTGCCTTACCCAAATCACAACCTCTATTTTAATGCTGTGTCTTTCTTAGGGAGACTCATGCAATGGATTCTGGGAGAAAATGGAAGGAAATGAAGCAGAGAGTTATGGTATTTGAGCATAATACACAGCCTTGTTGATGCTTTGCGCATTCCGTTCACCTTTCCATAAAGGCTGGTTATCAAAGATCTATTGAGTTTGACTAAATTTTACTACTTTCTATGGGCTCCATTAGCCATTTGATTCAGGGGATAGAGAGATTTGAACTGATTATGGAGGGGAAGAAGGCAATTCTCAGGTATAGATTCCAAGTTAACCCTAAATCCCAAATCCTTTGAAACATTTTGAGGCTGTAACTCTGTACCCCATACCCTTTTCTCAAAATGAATCACAATCTTTCTTAGTAGATGTCTCTTGTACTACTTATCATGAATAGCCTTTAGTGTTAAGTGAAATTTCTTCGTGCTCAGTTTGACTCTACAGATACTACATATCTTCTGATCACATACTCTTTCTGTGGTAAGTCGCTTGAGAAGGCAGCAGGGTACCATGTTGGTTATCAGAGAAGATAAGAATGAGTTCATATAATCATCCTTTCTCCTTTAATTTCTTTTGCTCAAATACCCTGTATGGTATGTTGGCAAGAGAGACCAATTTTATATCTATACTTGTATCTATACTAAAATTCAAATATCAGTTGTAGAGATTTGCTGGCAATCCCAGCAAAGTTATAGAGCTATATCTGTGGATATCATAAAAGAACAATTGACCTATTTAGGATTAATACCTATTAATCCAAGTTCATTTCATTTAAATTTCTACTTAAAGTCATGGGGAAAAAAATTACTTCTACTTAAAGTAATGTGAAGTGTGATGCAAAAGTAATGAGTCTCCCCCATCCAAGGACGACACATCTTATTCTCATTAGTGAGTAAAGGGCAATGCTTCTCTATGGGTTTTCCCCTTGGTGCCCTTTAAGAAAACACCAAGCCAAAGCTCTAACTCCACTCATTCTCCCTCCCCGCTACCAGTCTAAAAGAATTGAGGAAGTCTTATTTCTGCAAATCATGTTGTGACTCAGAGCCCAACATTTTGAAGGAATAGAATTTCATATGCAGATTGCCTAGCCTGAGACAACTTTAGAGTTCCAGGACATTTTGGCATGGGGGCTGGGTGCTAAGTAGGGGTATTTGCTGTGAGATTTTATCATGTGAAGCATATCCTTTTCTCCTTCTTTTCTCTACCTAAGAAAATAGATTTGCTTCTTTCCATCATATAAGCTTGTATAACCATAGGATCTCTGCACTGTAAGGGGCATTGTAAGTCACCTAGCATTAGAAATCAGCTACTTTAAACTCCTACTAAATGCGCTTTTCTGCCCAAGATACCAGTTGATTTAAGGGAAGGTAGGATTCTGTAAATGCCTGAACTCTTGTTTCATGTCTCACTTCTGTCTTCCACTGGACTTTGTTTTAATGGCTTTGCCAGAAGGACTTTCCAGGGGTGGGGCTTTATGCTTGAACATGTGAACATCCATTTTCTCTCGACATTTTCAGGGCGAGGTGAGCACAGGGGGAATTTTGTGCTTTGTAGAAGGAGAGTGTCTGAGTGCTTTTTCCTACTGGGCACAGCTGGTAGCTCCCTGCTGACTGGTGTTTGTTTGGAAGTCACATGGCGAAGGCGGTTTCTGCCAATATTTACTCATTACACATTTAGATATGACACCCCAATGCCCATTCACAGGAGAGCTCAGTGTTGTTTCCCAGTTCTCCTGCCAGCAGTGGAAAGTTTATTCCCAGAATGAAAGTTGCTTTCTTTGCAGATGCAGAAGGTTGAGTGTTCATCAGGCATAAGTTAGGATGTTTCCTTGTTAAATATTAAATTTATTTAATGATTTCATGTGTACATTATTGAAGATGAGTGCTTGGCTGATAGACACACTAGAAATATTTCTCAATCAGTACCACATGAATTAGAGAATAAATTTACTTCATAAGAAAGGAAAGCTACCAACCACTTTCCATGTTATTAAGGTGATATAAATTGAATCACTTCTCTTAGAGTCCCCTCCCTATACAAGAAGAGCCCACCCTCGCCATATTGTATGTAGACAGGCTGTATGACTTGCTTTGGCTGACAGACTCACCACCAAAGCCAGAAGGCCTGATGTGTGGCCATCGCTGGCATTTGTCACTCTGCCACATGATGGGGAATGCTCCAGATAGAGGCTGCTCTGTCAGCCGCAGGGTTCTGGACACCACAGCTGACAGGGAACATGAACAAGAAATCATGCTTTATTACTGTGATCCCCTGAGAACCAGAGACCATTTATTACTGCAATATAACCTGGTTCATCCTGACTAATGTAGATTGTTTACTGAAAAGAGCAAAACAATCTACATTCAAATAGGAATTTTGCCATTTGACAGTGATGCAAACTTGGATGTTGATAAAGTACTGATGGGCTTTACAACTTAACTTTGTTTCCTCCAGTTAGAAATGGGTGTAACAGCCTCATCTTCCTGACCTCACAGGGTGACAGGGGGCTCAGATAGCATCATTAAAAGCACAGCACACTAAAACAGACCACGGTTGGCTTAAAGGCAAGGCTCTAGTAGAGTTGAATTTTTTCCTTTTTTAGTGAGTTGTGTGTATTGCTCTTTGCCTCTTTTCAACTTTCTAATAACTAAGAGTTCTGAAGTATACCATTGTTGTAAAGTTTGATAAGCAGCCAAGCATAGCTATTCATACTCTTCCCCAAGGATGGTATTTCTAACTATAGAGCACCATTATTATTATTATCATTTTTTGCTTAAATTCTTTTATTGGTACATTTTAGGTATACAGTACATTTACATTTATCATTGGTGCTTGTACCTGTACATGATGTATCTTGGTTCTTATTTTTTCCCCATTACCTGTGCGCCCTTCACCCCTCCACCCTTCCCTATTTACATAGACTTCATTTCCATTTTTTTTTCTTTTCTCATAATTTTTCCTTTCCCCATCCCCTCCCACCACCCCTACCCCTTTGGACCTTTTCCTATTTCAAAGTATCAATTATTAGTTATTAATCCTTTTAATCCTTATTTACACTCTCAGTTTCTCACACTAGTGAAACTATTCGGTATTTACACACGTGTCCTATTTATTTCACTTAAGAGTATGGCCTCAATATGCATCCATTTAGCTATAAATGACTCTAGTTTCTTGTTCTTTATGGCTGAGTAGTACTCCATTTTATAAAAAAATATCTTCTTTGTCCAATTTCCAGTTAATGGGCACTTGGACTGTTCCCAAGCTTTAGCTATTACAAACTGTGAGCACCATTATTTTTAAGCATCTGACTTCAAGAGAGACACACATGGGGAAGTGCTGAGACATGTGGACCCTTGCCTGGCCTTGCCAGTGAATCCCAATACCTTTTTGGAGCCATAAGCATCTCATGGGCTTTCCAAATTGCCTTCACACTCTGAGAGAACATTATAAATGACAGATAATGCTGCTATTTATTTTACCAGGAAGAATTAGTAGTGTAATGAGCATTAGCTTTAGAATCAGATAATCCTGATACATAGTAGGCACTCAATAAATATGTTGAATAAATGCATGGATCAGCTCAAATCTCGCCAACAATTTCTAGCTATGTGTCATTGTGCCTGGCTTCCCTGAGCTCTTTAGTTTCCTGACTTATAGCAAATCAAGTAATAATCTCTACCTCAAAGATATTTTTAAGGATTAACGAAATGGCAGGTGTACGAGGTTGATCAGAGTGCCTACTAGAAACTGAATAAATGCGAGCCTTTAGTTTATTAGCCATGCTATGTCCTGGAGTAGGCGGCCAGCATATAGAGAAAAGGAATGGGCTTCGGGGCTTGCTTGCAGGCATGGGTAAATGAGGTCTCTGGATTCTGCCTGAAAAAATCAATAGCATTTTGATAAGACCACACTTCTTTCCCTCAGAAGCAATACCACATGAGTGCGCTGAGGAAAGCATTTAAAATGCTTTTGATACACAAAAGCTTCAAGGGCTCTGCTTGAGAATAGCTTTTCTAACAAAAGGAAGGACACCGCCTCCCATTGCCTGGTTCCTAGATTGGTTTTCCATCTTCTCTCAATTGCACTGCCTTTATCTCCCCGAGCAGTGCCTGTATCTGGCTCTTTAATATACTCGTGAGTGCTTGAAAGACCCTTCTGCAGGTGTTTCTAAGTATCAAACTTGAGAATTTATATGCGCAACAGTGAGCTAGATGGCCAACTTTTAAATGATCTGCATCTACAAAAAGAGAAGAAAATAGGCTTTGTTTGGCTGAATGCTTGTTATTTACCTGGTGCCTTTCCAGGTATTTATCATTTCATTTAATCCTCACAACAACCCGGTGAGATAAGTGGCTTTGGGTGTTTATTTTTGCAGTGATGATTTAAAAATGAGTATGTTAAGATACAAAGAAGTTTAGGAATTTGGCCAAGGACACATAAGCAATCAGTGGCATCTCTGGGAATAGAATGCTGGTCTTTACACCCCCAAACTATGTTCTTTTCTTCACATCACCCTGACTCAAATTCCTGGCTATTCACGAACTCCATGCAGGATGCAACAGAGAAGCCTGACAGCTTGTGTGTTGTGGAGAAGCCTTTGGAGCAGGGGGACCTGGGTTCCCACACTGATAATGTTATTTACTAATTATGTGGCCTTGGGCAGGTTACTTATCATCTCTGAGCCTCCAGTGCTTCATTAGTAAAAAAAAAAAAAATCACTCCTTTGAGGCAATGCTATCATGAGAATGGGAGGCAATGTTTGTAGAGTGCTTGGGATAGGGAAGTCATTTAATTAATGCAGGTTACTGATGTTAGTATTGTTATCCTCAATGAATGAATCCCTGAATAGGATGATGAGAGATACAGAGCCACTTCGTCAATGTCTAGTGGGTGGCACAAATACCACGCATATTTTTATTGGTATTTTTTTCAAATACACGATACTTTTATATTTGTTTTGGGTGACTGGTGTCATGAATATTTGAGGGAAAATACAAGAGGAGATTGTTTCTTGTTAGGGGAACTGAGCCAAGACGGAAACTTGGACATTCACTAAACTGCAAAGCCCACCCGGGCAGAAGTTGGGCCTACTTCTCTTTCTTAGCCTTATCTTCGAGGACCCTGAACAGTGGGTGGTACAAAGTAAATGTGTGATGAAAGTATGTCAATTAAATGAACACTAAATGACCCTTAAAGGATAGGTTTTGCAGGAGCATAAAGGAGATTGAAGGGAATGTAGAAAGGGAATTAAAAATGTGAGGTGATCAGAAAATACTGCATTTATAGAAGACAGAAAATGAAATGACACACCTGGAGAAACAGATACATTTGGAGAGCAAAACTGGGAGGTTAGAGTAATTCAGAGTTTCAAATATGGCATTGATCAGTAGTATTTAAGGCTGCAAAGCCTTTGAAGAAAAGCTAATTCAATCAGCAGGCAATGAGACCAGTGGCTGTTTTGTAAGATAATTCTAGTCTAGAATGATCTGGTAGTTATGGGAATTAAGTGAAATTTTATGTGTAAAAAGCTTGTCACAGTGCCTGGCACATCGTAGGCACTCAGTAAACTAGTTATTACTAATATCAAGTTATTATTTATCACTCTGTGACATTTTGGTGAGTGACGATGGTGGAGGACTCATTATGGAGGTCGGAACAAATGACCAGAGGGATGGCAGATGTTGACAATTGGCAGATGTTGACATATTACTCAAGAACCTTACTACCAGATTCAGAGTTAAGGTCTAAATAACATGTATGATAGTAGGAGCCAGTTTTGTAAGCTGATTCTGGTGACTCCTTCCCATGAAACTCCAAGTTTCTCTCTGCATCCGGATACTATTTTGGGGTTGAAAAGGAGAAGGGATAGCCAGGTTCTGGCCTTTATCCAAATGCAACTGAGTTACCTAACGGAACTGTTCATATGATCAATCTGGGTTGGTAAGATCGCACAAAAATTCACTTTCATTGTTTTCTTGCTTCTGGCAGGTCTTGTGAAGAGGAACAGAGAAACTGTAGATTAAAGAGTAATTTTAGGACAAATGCTCTAACTATTGTGTTCACAGTTTTAGGACCCCACTATGTGAATGTTTAAATAACCAATTCTAGGGCTAGGGTGATAAACATGGAATGCATAAGTGCTGAGGGAATTTCAAGAAATTTTATTTCAGTGAATCCAGGAAAGGATTGGTGGAAGAAATAGAACTGAGACTGTTCTTTTTAGCTTCAACTAAAAACTTAAAACATACAGAAAAATGGAAAGAAGACCCATATAACCTTCAGTGAGATTCAGTATATGGTTATCTCAGTATATTTGTTGTCCCTCTCTATATAAAAATACATACACATATATTCTCATGTAATATGTGTGTTACATATTTTGGGGACCATTTAAGAGTAAGTTGTAGACATCATGACATTTTGTCCCTAAATACTTCAGAGTGTGTCTGTTGTGAATAAGGCTTTGTCCTGTGTAACCCCAACTTCATTATCATTATCACCAAAGGCAATCGAGGAATCAATTGGTTTGGAGGAAAGATAGGTTTTGGATTTTTTTTTTTTTTTGGTACCAGTGATCAAACTCAGGACCTTGTGCTTGTAAGGCAGGCAGCAGCACCACTGAGCTAAATCCCCAGCCCAAGGTCTGGATTTTTGATGAGGAAACAAAGTGCTTCTTGAGCTGGGGATGCAAGGTGAGTCCCAGTGCAGCTGTAGGGGTCTGTTTGATTCCCTCCCTTTGATGGAAGACCGCTTGTGGACCAGAAGGCTGAAGTGATTCGCTAAAGTCCACAAAGATAGTTTGGAAAGAGCTGGGGGCAGAAACCACATTTCCCAATTCCTTTTCCATTGCTCCCCACCACTTTCCTCTTCCTGGCACAACACTAAATTTAGAATATGACATTCTTGGCTTTACCCAGGGGCACCTTGAACTCAATCTCAGTTTAAGAAGTTTGTGGGTAGCACCTTTATGCATGTGTTTTCAAGATGTTGCCAATCCAGATCTTGCCAGTTATCCTGTAAGATCAAGGTTGAATCAGATGGAGAAGTAGCAGAAGGGGTGACTAATGCATAAGTCACGGAAAAAGCTTGAAGCGATATTTCAGGTCCTTGGGAGAAAAAGCAGCCCTGTTGTCTGAGGTGGTGTCCACTTTCTTACCCTGTGGCCTTTGTGGCCTGAGTATCTCTCCTTCCACTTTGCTCTGCTTCTCACAGCAAGAGAGGAGCCAGCAAATGAAGGGACATTGGTGGACTGTGAATCAGGTCATTTTTATGCTGGCTGTCTCCACTTCTGACTAATACTGTGACTTTAGACAGTGATTTTCTGTCAGGAGTGACTTTACTTCCAGGGGATAATGGGGCCATGTTTAGAGCCACTTTGATTGTAACCTCTGGGAGCTGCTCAGTGACACTGTTTTAGACAACTCATCCATATCCTTTGGGCTTTAACATATTCACTTTGAAATGAGGCTATTTGGGCCAGCTCAGTGATTTTTTGATGTTGACAGTGCTTCAAAATTCCCTGGAATTCTTGCTTAAAAATGCAGGTTTCTGGTCCCATCTTTAGAGATTCCATAAGTGGTTCACAGAATGCACACCTTGAGAAATGTTAGGCTGTGTGATTTCTAAATCCTTCTTAACCTTCCTATTTTCCAATTTTAAGAATACTGATCTATAACAAATGTGGTTAGAGTTCCTGCCTGAACTCAGGATGAATATAAAAACAGGAAGTGACAGTCCTCCGTAGGGTACAGTCATTGGTACAGATGCCTCCACTCCTAAGGGCCACACAGAGCCATTGGGGGTGTGCATGTGGTGAGACTTGAGGCCACACCCTGTGTGCCCTTCGTTTGAAGCCTGTGTGCTCACCAACACCTGATGTGGATAATGTGGTAGTCACTTGGCAGTGCCAGTTATTCTGGAACGTCTGGCATGACAGAGCTTGGGGGCACAACAGATATTCCTGCAAATTCACATGTCTGCTCTCTAAGTATCTTCTCAGAGGTGCTTCTAGCATGAAGCCATCATCTGATGTGAATTAGGATATAGACGACCATCAAAGAAGGCATAGACATACTTGTTTATTGTGAGGTTTGGAAAAGAAAAGAAGGAATCTTTTTGAGTCATGTGTTATTTTGGGAGGAGGCAAGGTTGGGTGTGCTGCTACTATTGGCAAGAACATGACTCCAAGTGTAGTCATAGCAGTTAATCACTGAACATCTTCTGTGAGTCAGATGAGATTGATATGTGACACCACTTAAATTTCAAGAGCCCTGCAATGAAGTCATTATCTTTGTATCACTTCTTAGATGAAGAAGCTAAGGTTCAGGATCATTTAATAACTTATGCAAGATATTACTGTTTGTGTCAGTGTCTAGTAGTCAACACAGACTGATTCTGAGATTTATCCTTTGTCATTATTTTCTAATTGCTCCTGTGAGGGTTAAAACTGATCCTGGAAATCCAGAAACAAGGAAAGTAGAGGACAATAGACTCAAAGAACTCTACATCTGGCCTTTTTCTCATCTCGCTATCTCTCTATCTCTATCTATCTATCTATCTATCTATCTATCTATCTATCTATCTGTCTGTCTGTCTGTCTGTCTGTCTGTCTGTCTGTCTGTCTGTCTATCTATCTATCTATCTATCTATCTATCTACCTATCTATCTATCTATCTATTTGCAATCAGGGTTGACTTTTGCTTGAAGTTTATTTGGGTGTATTGGGGCTAAGATGCAATGACTATTTACTTCTTTGTTCCTTAGGTAACCAAGTTTCTCTCATAATATGAGTATATTTCAAGGAAGTTTTTTTTCTTAAAAACTCCAACTTTATTAAACAAACAATACTAGACATAAAAAAACACACAATTAGTCATTAACCCCAACACCCCAATTTCACAAATAGATCAACTAAACAAAAACTTAACAAAGAAATATCAGAGGTGAACTACACCTTTGAAAAAAGGGACTTACTAGACATCTACAGAGGGTCCAAACCTACAACAAAGCAGCACATATTCTCAGCAATACATGGAACTTTATCCAAATCCTAGTCCAAAAAGGCTTTTTAAGTAAATACAAAAGGATTGAAATCATCTTGTATATACGATCAGATCATAGCACATTAAAACTAGAAATCAAACACAAAAAAAATCAGAAAATTTTCAAATATCTAGATATTAAATAACACACCTCTGAATACATCATGGGTCCTAAAAGATATCAAAGAAATAATTGAACAATTCTTAAAATAAAATGATAATGCTGCTACAATACCAAAACCTATAGGATATAATAAAAGTGGTCCTAAGCTGTAAGTTTATCGCTGCAAACGGTCACATTGGAGAAAGAGAGTGAGCTCAAATAAATAACCTAATAAATTTTTAATGACTCTGCCTTCCCTTCAACCCCACCATCCCTCCCTGTTTACAAAGACTGTGTTCCCATTTTTTCATTTTCTCATATTAATTCCATGCCCTTCTTTCCTTTCCCCTACCCCTCCCACTTCCCCTTTGCCCCTTTTCTTCCTATGTCACATTATCTATTACACCTTTTAGCCCTTATTTACGCTTTCAGTTTCTCACACTAGAGAAACTATTCAGTATGTACACATGTGTGTCCTATTTATTTCACTTAAGACTATTGGCTCAATGTGCATCCTTTTAGCTATAAATGTCTCTAATTTCTCATTTTAATAGTTGACAAATACTCCACTTTATAAAAAAAACCACGTCTTCTTCATCCAGTCTCCAGATGATGGGCAATTGGGCTGCTTCCAAGTTTTAGCTATTACAAATTGTGCTGCTATGAACATGGGTGCACATATATCACTGTGGTATGTGGTATGATTCTTTTAATTTGTTGGGAAAGATACCCAGCAGAGGAATAGCTGGGTCAAATGGGACTTCCAGTCCTAGTTCTTTGAGGTATCTCCATACTGATTTCCACAGTGCTTGCACCAGTCTACACTCCCACCAGCAGTGGAGCAGTGTTCCTTTTTTCCCACAGATCTGCCAGCATTTGTTATTGGTTGATTTCTTGATAGCAGCCATTCTTTCTGGGATGAAGTGGAATCTCAGCGTTGTTTTCATTTGCATCTCTCAAATGACCAGTGATGTTGAACATTTTTTCATGTATTTATTTGCTATTTCTACTTTTTTGTCTGAGAAATGTCTGTTCATTTCAGATGCCTATTTTTGGACTGGATGTTTAAATTTGGGAGGTCTGATTCTTTAAGCCCTTTTTTTATTCTAGATAGTAGACCTTTGTCTGAGGGACAGCTGATGAAATTGTTTTCCCACGTTGTGTGTTGTCTCTTCATACTGTTGGTGGTTTCTCTTGCTGTGCAGAAGCTTTTTAGTAAGAGGAGATCCCACTTGCTGATTGTTTGTGCTAGTTTACAGGCAACTGAGGTTTTGTTCATAAAATCTTTTCTACATCAATGTCTTCAAGAGTTCTACCTAACGTCTGTTCCAGCCGGTTCAGCATTTCTGTTTTAATATTTAGATCTTTAATCCATTTCAATTTTAGTTTAGTGCATGGTGAGAGATATAGGTCTAGTTTTAGTCTTTGGCAAGTTGAAACCCAATTTCTCCAGCACCATGTATTACAGAGGCTATCTTTCTTCCAGTGAAGGTGTTTGGCTCCTTTGTTGAAGATGAGGTGACTGAGTGTGTCTGGAGTTGTTTCTGCCTCTTTTAATCTGTTCCACTGGTCCTCAGGTCTGTTTCTTTGCCAGTACCATGCTGTTTTTATCACAGTAGCTTTGTAGTATAGTTTCAAGTTGGGGGTTGTGATACCCCCTGCCATGTCTCTGTTACCTAGAATTGCTTTTGCTATTCTGGGTCTCTTCTTGTTCCAAATAAATTTTTGGATTGTTTTCTCAAGGTCCATGAAGAATGCTGCTGGGATTTCAATTGGGATTGGACTGAATCTATATAGTAGTTTTTGAGATATGGCCATTTTCATTATGTTGATTCTTTCTACCCAAGAGCAAGGGATGTCTTTCAATTTTCTGATATTGTCTTGAATCTCTTTTCATATTTTTATAGTTTTCAGAGAAGAGGTCTTTGATTTCTTTTGTTAGGTTGATTCCTAGTTATTTCAGTTTTGTGGATGCTATTGTGAAAGGAATTGTTTGACCTATTTCCCTCTCAGTGAGTCTGTTGTTCGTGTAGAAGAAAGCTATTGATTTTTGTGTGTTGAGCTTTTATCCAGCTACTTTACTGAATTTGGTTATTAAGCCTAGAAGACTTTTGGTAGAGTTCTTGGGGTCTTTAGAGTATCATGTCACCTGCAAATAATGACAATTTGACTTCTTTATTTCCTATCTTTATTCCTTTTATTTCTTTCTCTTGTCTAATTGCCATGGCTAATGTTTCCAAAACTATATTGAACAGGAGTGATGATAATGCACATCCTTGTCTTGTTCCTGATTTGAGTGTGAAGGATTTCAGTTTTTGAACATTTAGTATGATATTGACTGTTGGTTTTTCTTTTTTTTTCATTATGTTTATTGGTATATTTTAAATATAAAATCCAGTTACATTCATCATTGGGATCTTGTACCATTACATGATATGTCTTGGTTCTTATTATTTCCCCTTCCCCTGGCCTCCCTTCACCCCCTCCACCCTTCCCTATTTGCAAAGACTTTGTTTCCATTTTTTTTCTTTTCTCATATTTTTTCTTTTCCCTTCTTTCCTTTCCCTTACCCTCCCCACTTCCCCTACTCCTTTAGACCTTTTCTTCCTTTTACACAATATCAATTACACATTTTAAAAACTACAATATCAAAATTTAGAGGACATTGCCACAGATTTTACAGAATTTAAAAGGATATAGAAAGCACATTACAAAAATTGTTTTTGAAATAAATTTAACAACTTCTAAGAAGTATCTTGGAAGACAAATTAATGAAACTGACTCTGGAGGAAATATAAAATTTGAATAGCACCTATTAAACAAAGCATATTCCTAGCTTGAAAACCTACCTATATGACAACAACAGGCTCATATACATTTTAACTGATGAATTATATCAAACATTTAAACCAGAAAAAAGAAAGAACATTTCTCCTCTCATTTTAGGAAATCAACATTGTGATAATACTAAAACTGGATAAAGATAATAGAAGCAAAAAGTATGAACATAGATAGAAATTTGTTTAACAAAACAAACTATTAGAAGTCAGATCTGGCAGGATGTAGAAAGTGGTTTTATTATAGGGATGGCAGTGTTCGTTCAGCATTGGAAGATCCACCCCCATAAGTCATCATTTTAACAGAGGAAAGGAAAAAGCCATATGATCCTGTCACTAGTTGGAGAAAAAGTATTGAATTAAATTCTACAGCTGTTCATGGTAAAAGCTATCAGGAGACTAAAAGTAGAACAGATACTTCTCAACAGATAAGACATGTACTCCATGTTTCAGCAAAAATGCCTTATATGAATGGAAAAGATGCAATGCTTTCCCCCTAAGGTGGGGAACAAGGGAAGATATGTGTACTCTTCATCTGTCCATTAAACTTTGAAACATAGGCCCAAACCAAAATAGTCTGGCAATAAAAAGAAACAATTAGCATAGGGTTGGCAAAGTATAAGTAAAATCTTTATATGTAGATGAAATAGAGAAAATACTAAGGCATCTCTAGGAGCCCCTAGAACTTCTATTTGAATTTAGTAGGATTAGAAAACACAAGGTATGTATAAAAATTCAGGTCTATGTATACTTGCTCTAAATGAAGAATTGGATATAGAAATTTAAAAGTTATGTAGGAGTACAAGGGACCTAGAAAAGTAAAAAGAAAAAAGAAAAAGAAAAAGAAAATGGTGTTGGAAGACATTTATTATCTAATTTTTTTTTTTTTGGTACCAGGGATCGAACTCTGGTCCTTGTGCTTGTGAGACAGGTGGAGGAACCACAAAGCTAAATCCCTGGCCCTTATTACCTAATTTTAAGACTTCCTCTAAAGCTACAGTAATCAAGACAGTGTTGGCATAAGGAAAGACATATAGATCATTGGAATAAAACAGAATATCTGGAAATAGAATCACACATATATGATCCACTGAGTTTTGTAAGATCACTTAACAGTAACATTTTATAGAACATCAACTCAACTCAAGAGCAGAGGAAAACATAGTGTTTTCAGCAAATGGTACTAGAATACCTGTTATCTGTATGCAAAAAATTAACCTCAACCCTTTATTTCCATACATAAAGGATCTATGACTTGAAAGGATCTATGAACCTAAATATGAAAGACTAAAGCTATAAAACTTTAAGAAGAAACTATAAGGGAAAATGTTCATGAATTCAGGGTAGGCAAGAATTTCCTAGGATACAAAAACCATGATGTATAAAAGAAAAAATTGATAAATGAGATTATATCAAAATTTAGAACTTTAAATGACATAATTAAAATGAAAAGTAGTCCTTAAACAGACCATATTTACAATGCATATAACCTATGGCCAGAATATATAAAGAACTCTTACAGCTCATTAATAGACAACCCATTTAAAAAGTAGACACAAGAAGATGATAACTAGCCAGTACAGCAAAGGAAAGGTGTGCAACACTAGAATCAGAAAAATACTAATCAGTACAATAACAAGATTCATACACTCATTAGGGAGATGAAATTAAAAGTTTTAAAAGAACAGATGTCAGCTTAGGTGTGAACCAGTTAGAACTTACTAATACTACTAATGTGAATGTAAAATGATAAAACCATTTTGGAAAACAACATAGAAATTACTTGTATTACTGTTAAGAACCAACAGTTCTGTTCTTAAGATTTTACTTAAGAGGAATGAAAACACATGTTCACAATAGTTTTGTACATACAAGTTGACTATCTCTTATCTGAAATTCTTGGGACCAGAAGTGTTTCAGATTTTGGTTTGAAATCCATTTGATCTGCAAAGAGGACAGCTACTCCTGCTTTTTTTCAGGTTCCTGTCACACAGAGTATTGTTTTCCACCCTTTAACTTTCAGTCTATGAGTTTGTTTTTGAATTAAGTGTGTTTCTTGTGTGCAGCATATTGTTGGATCTTGCTTCTTGACCCATTCTGCCAGTCTATTTCTTCTGATTGTGAATTGAGACCATTAACATTGATGGTTATAACTGATACGTATTGACTTATCATTGTTATGACTTTTTCTTTTTGTTGGATTCTCCCGCATTGCATTTAATTTCTTGTCACACCCAACTGATTCATTCTGCTGGCCTTCCTGGGGTTGTGATCCTCATTGTCTTTTTATAGGATATTATCTAAAATTTTTTGGAGTGCTAGTTTGTTATTCATGAAGTTCCTAATGTGCTCTTTGTCGTGAAAATATCTTATTTCTCTATAAATTTTGAAAGATAGTTTTGCAGGTTACATTAATCAGGGTTGGATGCTGTTTTCCTTTAGGGCTTGAAATACATCACTCCAAGATCTTCTTGCCTTGAGGGTTTGCATTGAGAAGTCTGCTGTGATTCTGATTGGCTTTCCTTTGTATGTGATTTGTTTCTTTTCTCTTACTGCTTGTAGAATTTTGTTGTTCTGTTGGGTTTCTGGAATCCTAACTATTATATGCCTATGTGTAGTTTTTTTTTTTTTTTTATCAAGGCTAGTTGGAGTCCTATATGCCTCACTTATCTGTATGTCAAGTCCTTTTCCACTGCTTGGGAAGTTTTCTGCCATCATTTTTTTTTTGGGGGGGGTACCGGGGATTGAAATTGGGTCCTTGTGCTTGCGCAGCAGGTGGCAAAACCACCAAGCTAAATCCCCGGCCCTCTGCTATCACTTCTGTGTTTCCTGTTTTTTCATTGACTCTGATCAGCCTTATGTTATTCTTCTTTGCATCATCTAGCAGCTGCTGGATTGATTTCTCATGGTCCCTTAAAATTTTAAGCTAATTTTTCTTTTCCTGGTCACTAATTGCAATCTTATCTTCTATATCTGAAATTCTGTCCTCACATTGGCTCATTCTGCTGGGTAAGTTTTCAGTGGAGTTTTTAATCTCCTGGAAATCTGTTTGCATCTGTTTTATGGATTCCATTTGTTTCCTATGTTGGGAAATCATGTTCCTCAGCTCCTCTCTAGATTAATAATCATATCTTGCACTATGGGCACAATGTCTGCTATTATCTGAGAAATTATTCCTGATTTCAATTTTTCCTGATCCTCCTTCATTGCCAGTTCAGGGAGTTTAGGTGGTTGTGTATCAGACTGTTCCATTTCGTTTCTCTTTGTGGTTTCTTTAGGTGATCTGAAAGTCTGGTTTTGAGTCTTATTTACATGTCTTCTCATTTCAAGGTGGGGAAAAAGGGGAATCTGTGCTGTTGGCGGTTGTGTGGCTCACCTCCTCAGTGCTGGGGGTGTTGGTATGGAGGCCTGGAAAGTTCACCTCCTCTGTAGTAGGGGTAGCTCTGCTCCTTGGAGCTGGGAGCAGTCATACAGTGGCCCAGAAGGTTCATCTGTTCTACACTGGGGGCAGCCCTGCTCCTTGGTGTTGGGGGTGGTGGTATGGTGGCCCAGAAAGTTCCTAATGATGTATTTTAAGATACTTAGAAAAACAAAAACAGTCCAAACCAAATCCTAGTACAAGAAAGTAAATAATAAAGATCAGAGCAGAAATTAATGCAATTCAAAGTTTAAAAAATACAGAGTCAATGACTTGAAGAGCTGCTTCTTTGACAGAAAAAACAAAGTAGACAAACCCATAGCCAAACTTACCAAAAGAAGGGAAAAAAAGACCCATGTCAATACAATTAGAAATGAAAAAGGCAGTATCATAGCAGACACTACCAAAATCCAGAAGATTTTTAGCAACTAATATGAAAAATTATACTTCAAAAATTGGAAAATCTTGAAGAAATGGACAGATTCCTTAACACATATGAATTGCCAAAACTAAACCAAATAGGCATTAAAACTCTGAACAATATAATAACAGGAAATGTAATTGATGCAGTAATAAAAAATTTACTACCTGAGAAAAGCCGAGAACCTGATAGATTCATTGCTGAATTCTATAAGAACTTCAGAGAAGATATACTCTTCTAATACTTTCATGAAATTAAAAATGAAGGAATACTTCCAAACTCATTTGTGGAAGCTAACTTTACCCTGATTCCAAAACCAAACAAGAACCCAACCAAAAAAGGTACCTGGAAGACAATCCTGCTCATAAACATAGATGCAAAAATCCTCAACCAGATATTGACAAACAAAATGTAACAAATCATAAAAAGACATACATCATGACCAAGTAGGCTTCATCCCAGGGATGCAAGTATTGTTCAATATGTGAAAATCAGTAAGTGCAATACACCATGTACACAGAAGCAAGAACAAAAATCACATGATCATTTCAATAGATGTGGAAAAAACCTTTGAGAAATCCAACATCCATTCATGATAAAACTCTGAAGAAAATAGGTATAGAAGGACCTTATCTCAGTCTGATAAAAGCTATTTATGACAAACCAACTGCCAAAATTATATTATTGGGGAAATGTTGAAAGCTTTCCTTCTAAAATCAGGTACAAAATAGGGATGTCCACTGTTACCACTCTATTTAATACTTTAAACATTAGCCAAAGAAATCAGGCAAGAGAAAGAAATAAAAAGGATACACATAAGAAAGGTAGAAATCAAATTGTCATTATATGTAGATGATATGATCCTCTGTACAGAAATCACAAAAAATTCCACCAAAAGACTCCTAGAATTAATAACCAAATTCAGTAATGTAGCAGAATACAAATCAACACACAGAAATCAATAGCATTCCTGTACATCATAATGAATCCAAGAAAGAAATTAGAAAGAAATCTACCAAGATAGAAAAACAATACCATTCAGAATAGCATCAAGAAAAAATAAATACTTAGGAAATAATCTAATTCAGGGAATGAAAAATTTCTACACGAAAACTACAGAACTAAAAAATGAGATCAATAAGGACATCAGAAAATGAAAAGATATCCACTGTTCCTGGAAATAGGCAGAACCATTACTGACAAAATGGCCATACTTCCAAAACTGATATATAGATTTAGTACTATTCCAATCAAAATACCAACAGCATTCCTCACAGTGCTAGATAACGCAATCCAAATCTTCCTATGGGACCAGAATAGAGCAGGAGTAGCATAAGTAACTCTGGGAAATAAGAGAAAAGAAGAAGCATCATAATCCCAGATTTGAAGTAATATTACAAAGCTACAATGATCAAAATAGTATGGTACTGGCATAAAATAGATATATGGATCAATGGAATAGAATATAGGCCACAGAAATAACTCCAGACACTCAGGAATTCAGCTATTTGATCTTTGACAAAGGGGGAAAAACATACATTGGAGGAAAGATAGCCTCTTTAGCAAATGGTCCTGGGAAAATGGGAAAGAAGATTGACACTAAACCTATGTCTCTCACCATGTGCTCAACTAAAATCAAAATGAATCAAAGATCTAAATATTAAAATGGAACCACTTAACTTGCTAGAAGATAAACTAGGTAAAAACTCTTCAAGTCATAGGCATAGGCAAGCACTTTCCAAACAGAACCCAATGGAACGAGAAATAACATCAAAGATTAACAAATGGGATTTGACTCCTGGGTTGTTTTTTTTTTTTTTTGGTACCAGGGATTGAACTCAGGACCTTGGACTTTCAAGGCAAGCAGGCGATGGCACCACTGAGCTAAATCCCTGGCCCTTAACAAATGGGATTATATCAAATTAAAAATCTTCTGCACACAAAGGAAACAATCAATAAAGTGAAGAGACAACCTGCAGAATGGGAAAAAAAAATTTGCCAGAAAACTAACATCTAGACTATATGAAGAACTAAAAAAAATTAGACTTCAAAAAAAAAAAGGACTCAATAAAAATATAGGCAAGTGAAATGAATCAACAATTATTAGAAGTACAAATGCCCAATAAATACATGAAAGATGTTCAACATCACTGAACATTAGAGAAATGTAAATTAAAACAGCACTGAGATTCCATCTTACTCCAGGAAGAATGGCTATTATCAAGAAATCAAACAATAACAAGTTCTGAGGAGGCTGCAGGGAGAAAAGAACCCTTCTACATTGCTGATGGGAGCATGAATTCATACAACCACTATGGAAATCAGTATGGAGATTTCCCAAAAACTAAAACTATAAATTCCATTTGACTCAGCTATTTCCCTTCTAGGTATGAAAGAGTTGAAAGAGTTGCAGACATCATATTACAATGATACACTCATACCCATGTTTATGGCAGCACAATTCATAGTAGCTAAATTTTGGAAGTGGCCTGTATGTCCATCATAAGATAACAGGATTAAGAAACAGTGGTATTCATACACAGTGGAATACCACTCTGCCATATAAAAGGATAAATTTAAATCATTTACAGGATAATGGGTGTAAATTGAGACCAATACTGTTAATCACATCAGACACATAAGCTTAAATATCACATGATTTCTCTTATATGAAAAATCCAAAGTATAAATAATTTAAAGAGCAAAGTAAGAGATAGAAAATAGGAAACTGGGAGAGAGATCTTTTGCAGTTGGGAAAGGGACCAAGATATGGAAGTAGGAAAAGTAGATAGAGCCTCAGGGAAGGGTTATGAAAGGCATTAAGATGAGTTATGTACTCTTACGAACACCTCACAATGAACATAAACATTAGGTACTACAAACATGTATTGGTAAAAACAGAAACTTAAAAATGTTTTTCATCTATGTGCATAAATTTGTCTGAAACCTCACAACAGATCTATTAAATTAGAATTTCCAGATATAGGACTTTAGGCTTTATTATTCTATAAATCTTCAAAATTTCTACAAGTAGGATCATTATTCTTTTTTGTTGCAAGTTTTTTTTCTTGAGGAGATCTATTCACATGTGAACCTATAATGAAGCTGTAATACAGCAAATCACAATCTTGGCCAAGGTGGGCAGTGTGGGTAGATGTCAGATCATGTCCTCTGAGAAAGAAACCTGTAGTAGGTACAGACTGATGTGAAGATACACATAAGAGAAGCCTGTCCATCTTACACAAAGTGTGATCAAGAGACAGCATCTGGGTGGGTCCTTCAGAGGGAAAGTCTAAGTAATCTCTTAGCACCTCTAATGCTGAGGAAAATTGGAACTGGATTTTGGAAAAGTTGAATACCAGTGGGGTTGACTAGAAGGAGATGTCAATGGTGAATTTTTAATTTTATTTTACTAAAATAAATTGATGGTAAGGACATAACTGTATGTTTTAAAATAATTGAACATTAAGTTATGTTTATCCACAATTTATTAGATGTAGTTTTAAAAGAAATAGAAATTAGAACCTTCAGTATTATTTTGCCACTAAAATGGTAATGTCATGCTATGTGAGCTTTCTTATTGGAATGAGCTTTCTTTCTGCAAATTCGTGTGTTCACAGCTAGGTATAGCATCCTTTTTAGTGAATACAGTAAGGCCTGGGTCTTCGTTGTTTCCTTTCTTGCATTTAGAATCGTTAAGGAGTTCATTTCTTTTTTTTAAATTAATTTTATTGGTACATTTGAGGTATACAATATAATGACATTCACCATTGGAGATTTGTACCTTTACGTAATCTCTCTTGGTTCTTATTTTTTCCCCATTCCCCTGCCCTCCCTTCAACCCCTCTGCCCCTTTCTATTTACAAAGACTTTGTTTCCATTTTTTCATTTTCTCATGTTAATTCCATTCTCTTCTTTCACAGATAATTCATTTCTTTCTTTGTCTAATTTCCCTGTCACTTTGTCTGCATCTCTTTAATGGTTCTGAATTTTATTGTAATCTGGCTGCTATGCATTTGCTTGGCCCTACAGTGAGAAGACCTAATGAACAGAAACTGTGTACTATTCATTCTGTATACCCACTGATCGACATGGGGAAAGCACTAAATAAATATATCAGATGAATAAACAAATATATTTTCTGTTCTATATAAGGCAATTCTTGCTTTGGTAAGCTCTTAGCATCCACTGACTTACTAAAAAGACACATCAAAATGTTTTCTGTTTGTATGTGAAGGTAATGCTATTGATCTGCTGTCACTGTGAAATAACAGTGTGGAGAGGAATGATTAACTTGGAAGCAATCAGGAATCAGTAGAGATCAAGCTACTCATTTAACCCAGGTTTCTTATAGATACATGTATTTCAGACCAATACATTTTACTATTTTTAGAGGTAGATGTTTAATTTCCATTTTTCTATTTTTGAATATAAAGGCAAGACATATATATATTTTAGAAAAATAGGAAATACAGATATGAAACAATGAGAACTCTTTGGTTATAAGTAATGGAAACTAATAAGAACTAATTTAGCCAATAAGGTGTCATATTAATAATCCTTTCAATAATCCTTATTAAAAGGATTATTAGGAAGCTTCCAGAATGGACAGGACAGAGAACCAGTTTAAGTGTAGTAAGAAGAAAATCTCTAGGGATTGTTGTGTAAGAACTTGATTTCTGTGGGTAGTTACCATTATAAGACTGAATGAAATTTATCATTTTTCTATTTTAATATAACTTAGCTGAAGAATCTTGGTAGTTCATTTTTGGATGTCATAAGCTCCTTGGTTTGTACCAAGCTAGTGATAAAAAGAATCTAGGCAAGGCACCAATGGTTAACTTCAAAGATATTGGTTAACTTCTGCAACGGTGAACAAGGGACCTCAACTATCATGTCACCAAGATGCACATATGAGAAGGAGGTGACTCTCCAAAAGGACACTGGGAGACTGATACAAGGATGGATACAGGAGGTGGTGGACAAACACAGATTATTTAAACTATAATCTTCCCATACAAAGATAATATGTAATGTTTTTTGTTTCTTTCCAGATTTTATTCTAATCATAACTCTGGAAAATGAGTCTCTTACTATATGTATCATTTTTTTCTGACTTTAAAAATTTTTTAACATATGTCGTAAGCATTTTCCTATTAAACATACTTCAAAAGCCTTCTAATAATGGATTCTAATAGTTCCATCCCATAATACATGGGATTAGTCTGTAGAAAGATATTTTGGCTATTTTCAGATTATTGTAATGACAAGGGGACATGGTAGAACAAAATGGGCTTTGGTGTCTGGGATAATTCTATTTAAAGGTTAGTCCTGTCATTCGCTAGTTAACCACTTTTAGGTAAAATGTCTAACTTCTGACTCCCAGTGCCCTTCTTTAAAACAGGGGTATTCACATGTACCTGATAGATTCAGGCATTGCATAGATCCAGCTCACCATGACTTCAGCCATCCTGAGTCACAATCGCCCCTAGAGCAACCCTAGTTGGTTTTTCTTGCATAGTTTCCAGGCAAACTATAAATAGATAAAACCATTAGCATGGTATGTGGAGATTTACAGTCAGACTCTGACTCTAGGAACATGCTTGATTCTTTGATACTAGTTTAAATTAACTCAAGTACATTGCAGCTAGGTCACTCAAAAGCTAGTCACTTTTGTCCTAACCAGTTTAGATTTCCCTCCTTCTTCCACAGTTTGGGAGAAACACTTAGTCTTACCACTGCCAAGTCTACACAGATCTGTCAGTAAACTCTCCCAATATAATTGTCGTCTGTGCAATTACCTGCCTGCCTCTGTTTCTTTGGCCTCATACCAAAGAAAGGACAATTTACCCTGGCCCAAGCTGTTCTAGAAGAGTCATGCTGATTTTAAAGTGAGTGCACAATATCCAAGTATATAGACTGGAACAAAAGGTTATAGACTAGAAATACAGCTTTAAAAAATCTGTTTTAGGGGGCACTTGAAAAACTAAGAGAGGATGACATGAGAGAGGAAGAATACTGAAGGAAGGAGAGATGCCATACCATGTAGTATAAGATGTAACAAGGTCAGGACTGAAAACAGCCACTTGATTTGGCAGTGTGGAGATTAGTTGTTTCTTTACCTGGAATAGTTTCTATGGGTTTGAAGATCAGAAGCTAGAAAAGGAGATATGACCATTGTAAAGTGTAGATTTTAAAGGTTTGTATAAACGAGCAAGGAGAATGGATGAAGGAAAGCTAGGGGGGACTAAGAAAGGATGCTGCTTTTTAAATGATGCAGGAGATTTGAACAATGTTTTAGGCTGAGGAAAAGAAGACAGTGAAGAGGAAGAGAGTGCAGATACAGGAAAGCAGGAACAATTCACTCATTTGTTCATTTCTACACTCAGTTATTTTTTCATCAAACTAGAAGCAAAGGGCCTACTATGCAATAAGACCTGTTTCTATGCACTGGATGCAGCAATGACCAAGGTGGATTGGGTTGGACTAACATTAGAAGATGGAAAGTAGTAAAAGAAACAGACCACAAACAACGATACAATAATAGCATCATGGAAGTAATGTAGGAAGAAAATATTAGGGAGTAAAAGGTATTCATAGAGCATCAAAATAGATTCACTGTTTTATAAGAAGTGGCTCCTTCCTATTTGGTGTTTCGGGGTGGCCTAAGGAGACAATATTTAAGCTGAGGACTGCACAAGAAGGACACAGT
Organism: Heterocephalus glaber; assembly: GCF_053883595.1. Taxonomy (NCBI): domain Eukaryota; kingdom Metazoa; phylum Chordata; class Mammalia; order Rodentia; family Bathyergidae; genus Heterocephalus; species Heterocephalus glaber. Next base: position 10,962,376 of record NW_028258357.1, on the reverse strand, counting down.
CATGGAAGGATCAGTAAGAAGAGATTCCAAGTGGAAGGAAGGGATAGTGCAACAGCTCCAAGATCAGCTTGGCACATTTGGGGAGCAAAAAGAGGGTGAGAGTAATGGATAAAAGGAAACGTTAGAGATGTAATGAGAAGAGGGAGCAGAGGCCAGATGTGAAAGGACTTGTAGGACAAGGGCTTATTCTAATCGGCATTCAGAACCGCCAAAAGGGAGTAATGGGATCGTATTGATGTTTCCAAAGGACCACTGTCACTGCTGTGTGAATATATCATGGGGGGCAGGAACAGAAGGTGGGAGCCAGTTAGCAAGTGGTGGTTGTGCTCAGAGAAAGTGATGGCATGAACTAGACGAGGATAGATGTGCGAAATGAATGGGATCAGGCCGGAGTTCAGAGCGGAGTCAAAGACCATGGGATGAATTGGATGTGAGGCGAAGGAAGAATCATGAAGGCTTGATGCTAGGGGCCAAGAGTGAATTAAATTATTTTACTAAAATAGGGAAAAGTGGGAGAAATGTGTGAATTAAGAGTTCTACCCAGACACGGTAAGAGGATGCCTGATGAAGAAATGACTTGGAGAAGCATGTTTACTGCCCATGCTGTTTCTAGTTCTGTAATTGCAGCCATGCCTGAAAGTTACCAGGTTCCTGAAAGTATGTAAGAGTAATTTGTAGTTCCCATTTCTTGACCTTGCTGATGATTTCTTCCCTGATCCTGACTCTTACCCAGAGGCCTGGTTCTGGAAAATCATCTATCTTTTCTTATTTATTACCCAGCTTGCCATCTAAATCTGAGCTCTGTATACTTCCTTGATCTCAGCATTACCCTCACCTTCAAAATACTCCATCAGATAACTGCAGGAATTCCTCACCCAGTTTCACCATTCCAACAACCCTTCTCCCTAAACCTATGGAGAAAAATCCAGCTATTTATAATCTGTTAAACTACAAGGTAAACTCAGCTAATTGTTTATATTATTGTTATTCTTAAGAAAATTCTCCTTTGTTGTAAGTACTAGCTTAAACCAATTCTTTGTTAGGATCTTTATAAACATAACTAGATTTAGATGTACATGAAACTACCATTTTATACTTGAACCTTTCAAAATCCTCTTCAGTGGTCTCTCTTTGTCCTGCCAGCACACTCTTCATAATGTAGCCAGGGTAATTTCTCCAACACAACGTTGACCCTGGCCGGTCCCCTGCTTAAGGTTCTTTGGTTCTCCATTACCTTCAGGATAAAGCCTACTGCTCTTTTCATGCATTGGAAGAGACTTTGGCAATCCCCAAATGATCCACATGCTTCCTACATTTTCTAGTCGCTCTTATGGTCAGTTGGGCCTTTGTGGCTAGTTATGACTAGCAGGGGTTGAGTGTGTCATTTCTGGGTCAAAGCATATGCCACTTCCATACACGGTCTTCATCTGCTGTGATAACCATGAAGGCCACATACTGAGATGGCAACATTAAAAGGTACTGAGATTCTGTGTGTCTTATGAAGATGGAGAACTGCCCTAGAGTGTCCCTTGATCTGCATTATAGTTTATTTGACAGAGAAATAAATTTTTGTTGGTTAAAGTAACAAGCTTTAGAGTTTTATTTCTGTAACAGAGCCTCATGTGTTTGCTAGCACATGGCTAGCATGGCCCTGTGGGCTCTCACTCCAGTCCATCTCTCCAGCTTATTCAACTCTCCAGGCATGTGAAACTCTCTCACTTCCTTCAAGTGTTATGCTTTCTCCTGCCTCTGGGTTATTCCCCACTTGCTGGACAATGTATCTGTCTCTTCCTCCTTCTACTTTCAACACATGCTCTTTGGCTAAAATTGAGCTCATCTTTTATGTCACAGCCTAAGTGTTACTTCCCCAGAGAAGGTCCCATAATTAGTCCATTCCATGGCTTCCCATTTTCTTTCTTACTGCACATTGTTGCAATTGTATTTAAACACATCTGTCTGTACCGCTGAACTGTCAGCTTTGCCAAGGTCACACACTGCCTTGTGTGTCCCTGGTTCTCCAGCCCCCACCACAGTGTTGACATTTAGTAAGGACTGAGTAAATGCTTGGAGAATGATGGAATGACTGATTGAGTAGGAGATAATAAGGGCAAATGGGATAGACACTATCAAAAGGGGAGATCTAGTCAATATAGGATCTAGCTTGCGCCACCATAGTTGGTGTAGGTTCAGAGCATCCTGGGCAGCAATCTGAAATACTGATAGTAACTTGACCTTCTCACCCATGGTTATGGCTTATATCTAGACATCCTCACAAAGCCTCCTGTACTTGTAGGTGGGGGTTTTGGGAGTGACTGGATCATGGGTGTGTGATACTGGATTAGTCCACTGATTGGGTTAGCACGGTTTGGGGTGTGGACGATGGACTTACTGAAGAGGGAAGACCCACTCTGAATGTGGGTGGTACCAACCAGTAGGCTTGCAGCCGGAATGGAATAAAAAGAGAAAGAAGAAGGAAGTCTGATTGCCTTCTGCCTACCCTGCTATGGACTGTTTCTCCTCTGCCATGCCCCTCTGCCATGCTGCACTGCCTTGGAACCACCCAACTATGGACTGAAACTTCAAACTGTGAGCCAAAATAAATCTTTCCTCCTTTACCTTGTGAGTGTTGGGTATTTTGTCCCAGCAACAAAAAAGTAACTAAGACACCTATCCTCCGTGATTCCACCTGAATTATTTAATGAAAATAAAAGAAATATCTTCTCATTAAGAATTCCTGATGGCTTTCTATTGCATAGAGGGTAGAATCTAAACACCTTAGTGTTGAAGTATGAGTCAGCTAAAGGCTGGTCCCTGCCTTTCCTCATCTCCTACTGACTCTTTTGTCTGTCCCTATGTGTACTGTGCTATGATCAGCGAACTGCATCAGCCCCTCTGAAACAGGTGTGGACCTCCCATTCTTGTCCAACAGGCCAATTCTTACTTGTATTTTAAGGCTCGCCATCTCTGTAAAGACCATGCCGCTCAGCATGTTGGATCCCAGTGATGTTGTTTTGTTCAGTTAGGTGGCACTTGGAGTTGAGCACTTGCTTAGGAGTGTGTCACTTCATTGGGAAGCGAGATCCTCTGGGAACGGGCTCCGAGTAGCTTATGTATCTTTTCCTTCCTTATTGCAGGGCTTAGTCAAAAGAGAAGCTCTATGAATGCTTGTTGAGAGAATGAATCAATAAACAAACATACTCTGGGGAAACAAAACAGGAATATTACAATCGACAGAATTTCTAGTTTTGCTCTTTGGTTTTAAATATTTGCTTTTCTTGATTGAGTACACATACAATGAGAGTGGGAAAAATAAAATTCTAGTTTATACTTTCATGTTTTTTGTTGGAACTGGCTAGGTTTCAGTGTGCTATACAGTAAGTACAGTATATTTCAAACTCCATCGCTAGTTATGGTTTGGTAACAAAATATTTATCCAGAATATGTGTACCATTGATTTTTGACAAGTAGAAAATAGCTTTTCCTGATTATCTGAAAATTTATGTTCTGGATATTTTTAAAAATTTGAGCTTTTCTGTTTCTTTCCTTTCTGGACATATAAGATTAATAACTTCTCTATGTTGAGGATAGAGGGAATTGAGTTTACATGATCTTTTCTTTTAATTCTAAGTGTTTTGTGAATTAAAAAAAAATTAAACAGTTTTGGCCTTGAGCACAGGGGAAATTCCATTCCTCCTTCCTCATTGAGGATATTATGGTTATTAGTCTTGACAACTCTCCAAGATTGTTTTACTAGCCCAGGATATTAGGCAGATAAAAATTCAAACATCTCAGAAGGAATGGGTTGATCATTTATTTATTTTTTATTTGCTTATTTTTTTGTGGTACTGGAGTACTGCAATTGAACCCAGAGCCTTTGCACTGAACTATATTCCAAGACCTTTTAATTTTTTTCCTTTGAGACAGGGTCTTGCTAAGTCACTGTATTCCTTTTCTTGTTGCTGAGACACAATACCTGACACCCATAATTTAAAGGAACGGAAGTTTAATTTGACTCATAGTTTTAGTGGATTCAGTCCATGGTTGGCTTGCTCCAAGGTGGAAGGATGTGGGGGAGAAAAGAGACTTAGATCATGGTAGTCAGGAAGAAACACAGGGAACAGTGGCCGAGAGAAAGGGACCCAGGACCATATGTAATACCCCATTTGAAATTTTAATTGCAAATTATAATAAAAATAATAACTTTTGTAGTATGCATCAATGATTTAAAATGAATTAAAGTGAACAATGCAGTTTTATTTTTTTTTTCTTGCTTTCTTAGGTCCTGTATCTTTCCTTATCTTGGTGCCTTAGTGGTGTTGGAAGATACCTTTGAAAGCTCATTTGAATTATTTGAAGTTGTAGGAGCTTGTGGGCAGTGACTTGCGAAACGACAGAGAGGACTATTAGGAGGAAGTCTGAGCTTCCAGCCCATCTGAAGACCATCACTAGATACCTGTGACAAAGGTTGGCCTATCTCTTTGGTTTCAAAGTGCACACTCATCTGGTCAAGACTATGGGCAACTGCTTCTCTCTTGCTGCACGTAATTATAGGAAGTGGGGCCTGGCAGAGCAACTGAGTGGTTCTAAAAGCACTGTGACAATTAACCAACCAGACAGTGGCTCCTTGGCTTCCTTCTGCCTGAAGTTCCCATGGTCCCTGTCATCGTCACGCCTCTTCTATCCTATGTGTTCTTCTCTGCTCTTGCAGTGTGAAGAACTCAATGCTATTTGCTCTGTATTTTATTTTTAAGATTATCATAATGTCTTTGTTGTTGACATCATTCTTTCTTGTTTTGCAAGGCTGTTAAGAACATCTTTATTTATTTGATCATATCACAGTAATTGAGTTGGGATAGGATATGTGTTTGGTCTGCTGTTTTGCATGTGTTTCTGAACACACACACACACACACACACACACACACACACCATACTGTCCCTGTTAATCAACTTTTCTACTATTGTTTTCTGTTTTAAAAAGAGCATTGATTTGATTTTCCTTCCTTTGACCTTGTCTTTTTTAAAAAAATCTGTTTATCCCCCTTTTGTTTAGTATAATCCAACCTAAAAGGCCTTTAAAGCCTGCCATATGTAATACCCCAAGGTCATGTCTCCAAGTGTGCTGTACCAATCTTTTGGGCGGATCCAAAAACCAATGAAATTGGCACTCCATTGTAATCACCACAATTACTAAGTGCCCCTATGGGATGGAAACTCACCATTCTCTTGCCTCAGCCTAGCAGTTTTCCGGGATTATAGATGTGGACCACCAAACCTGGCTATGATTCTTAAGGTCCTATTGAAAGGCTTGCCTAAGTTCCCACTGTGGGTTTCGGCTTGTTCCTATGATATATCCACAGCATTCCCCTACTGACTCTGTTGAATTATGACCTCTCTCTGCTCAAGCCTTGGGACAGACAGTATAGAGATAAATAATACTTTGAATCATGTCAGGTGCAACTTAGAATCTGTAAATGGAGAAAGGGTCTTGAACATTTTTGCAGGAAATTCTTACTCTTTGCATAGCAGCCTTGGGGTTCACCAAGATTGTCAGGAAATAGACACAAAGATGTCAGCAGGAGCAGAAAGTTGTTGGTTTCCAACAAGTATGGTCTTAAACTGTCAACCCTGACATATTTCACTTTAACCTGGTTAAAAGATTCCTAATATAATCTCCAGGACAGTCAAGAATAATATGTGTGTGTGTGTGTGTGTGTGTGTGTGTGTGTGTGTGTGTGTGATGGAATGCATGCATGTGTGTGTACATGTGCTTTCTAACTTATATATTTTCATCCTGCAAGGACAATGTGTTTTGTCTTGCAGGTGTAAAGTTCTGTTTTTCCTCTGTTTGGTGACTATGGGTTTTGTTGTACTCAGCAGACCTTTTGTCTAACGCATTGACACCTTAATGAAAAACAAAAGGTAGATTCATCAAAAGAGATAAGATTACTCGAATCATAAATGGAGACCATCAGGGAAGCTAGCAACGATAATAATAATAAATTGCTGCTATTGCCCACAGAAACTTGCTTTTCTAAGGTACTTTTGATAATTACCTGTCAATGTTTCGGTTTCAACACCACTCCTTGAAATGATGGAGCCTATTTATATCACAAGAAATGCTTGTATTTGCCTCTTGAAGTGCATTCCATTTCCAAGCACGAATAGAGCAGGGATTATTCTATTTTTGCAGGAGGGGAAAGTGGTATTGTTGAATTTACCCCGTGTATACATTGCTTTTCGGTGGGAGGGAAGCAAAAGGAAACAAGGAAACATCAGCCTCCATAGGGCAGCAAAGAGAACTGTAGCTTGGATGGTTTGGAGGTCAGTTGTTTGTGTCTGCAACAGAATAGCACCTGTTCTCTCTGAAGGTGTCTAACTCAGGTGATGCCTAATGTGTTGTATCTCTCAGATGATGTGCTAGCACTTCAGTGAAATACAAGAGACAATAGAGGAGAAGGGAAAAACAGAGCTAGCAAAATTCTATTTTAGGAATGTGGGAACTTCAGAGATTATAATTTGTATCTTCTTAAAGGATGTTCTAATAGAATGTCTGAATTTAATGAAATCATAAGCATCTATAGCAGTCGTGTCCCACCTGTGGCCTGGGAGAGATGGAATGTATGTGTGCTGGTGCCAGCTATGCTATGTGTGACTCCCGCTGCGTCTGTTTTTCAGCTCTGGATCTCAGTACCCTTACTTGTTAAACGAGAAAGGCTGGATTCTCTCTACTCCCCCAAATTTAATTTTTAAAATCTAGTATCCCTAGGTCTTTCTATAACCTCTGACATAAAAGTGAAGCCAGCCAGTGTTTATTAAATGAAAAAATAAACAAGTGAGATATTATTTCCCATCCAGGTCTCCTGTTCAGCCCATTAGATGGGTGATGTTTCAGAGTTATAAAGAATATCCAGCAATCGTAGCACAATGAATGCATACTGCATGCACTGATTTCTTCCCGTGTGTGGATGGCAGCCTCTGAGATGGCCACTTGTGACTATCACACCCTGTAATTTGCTCTTTTTTCATTCATTAAGTTTATTGGTACATTTTAGGTATACGATATGATGACATTCCTCGTTGGGAACTGTACCTTTACATTGTGATTCGCTCCTGTGTAGTGTATTCCTCGAGTGTGGGCAGGTGTACTGACTCACCTCTAAAACCTCATACAGCAGAAATGATGGTTGTCACTTCTGAAATTAGGTGACAGAAAGACTGACTCTAGAGTAGTTCTTTTTCTCTCAGTTTTGGGGGGCAGCCAGCAGCTATGCTGTGACTACTCCAGGGGACATCCAGTGAGGACCCAAGCCCTGCCAACAGACATCTCAGTGAGCTTAGATCCTTCCCCAGATGAGCTTTTTATTTTATTTTCCTGGTGGTACTGGGGATTGAACTTATGGCTTTCACACTGAGCTGCATCCCCAACACCCTTCCCCTTTTTATGATTTTGAGACAGGGTCTCACTAAGTTACTAAATTGTCCAAGGTTGGCCTGAATTTGCAGTCCTCCTGCCTCAGCCTCCCAGAGGGCTGGGATGATAGGTGTATACCACTGAGCTTTAATATGAAAACTCAATCTCTGGAAAGACTGTGAGCCATTTCCAGGTTTTGGGCTCTTATCAGTTGTGAGACGTTAAATGTCTGTTGATTTAATCTGACGAATGTTGGGGTGATTAGCTACTCGGTGATTGATGATGCATGCACCGCGTTGCTATGGTTTGACTGTGTCTACCAAAGTTCCTGTTGGGAACTTAGTCTCTGATGCACTGATATTGAGAAGTGGGGCCTGGAGGAGGCTGCTGTTATTGTAGGAATTGTTACCAGGGAGAAGGTAGCAGATGCAAGGATGAGTTTGGATCGCTAGTTGCTCTCGTGTGCACCTGCGCTCTCTCACTTTGCACCTTGCACCGCGGGATGACACAGCAAGACCCTGACCTCGGACTTTCCAGCTGCCAGAGCTGTAAGAAATGAATCTCTTTTCTTCATGAATGACCACTTTTTCTGTAATACCACACAAAACAGAACAAGATATATGTAGAAAAGGAAACTGAGATAATTTAAAATACATGTAATCTAAATAAGAGATGCACAAATATACTAATAACTATTATGTACAGATGTAATAGTAATAATAAATTCCTACAAGAGCTTATAAGTCACCCCAGATTTAGATATATTTACCTATTTATTCCTCACAGCAGCCCTATGAGATACATCACCTGATTATTTTGCAGATGAAGAAATAGAGTCCCAGAAAGGATAAGTTAATTATTCAATGTCACATAGCCGGAAAGGTGGGGTTTTAGTCACTTTCTCTTCACTGGGACACAATACCTAACACTCACAACTTAAAGGAGGAGGGGGGTAATTAGCTCATGATTTTAGTCCATAGTTGTCTGGATCCAAGGCAGGGTGGAAGGGGCTGGGTGGGGAAGAGCTGCTCATGGCATGGTGGCCAGGAAGCAGACAGAGAGAACAAAGAGAGGAGCTGGGAATGGAGTCAGAACCTTCCAGGCCACACCCCCAGGGACCCACCTTCTCTGACCAAGCTCTACCTCCCAATTTCACATTTAGCTATAAACTCATCAGTGGAGCCCCCATGATCCAATCACCATGCAAAAACCCTATAAATAAGTGAATGCAGCTCTCGAGGAACATCTAGATATAAACCAGAACAGGTGGTGAATGTTTAAACCCAGTTCCCAGGTGGCTTGTTTGTGACTACAAAGCTCTTATGTACCCGTGAATGAGACAAGATATAATCCTGAAATGAGAGTAAGTTCAAAAGGAGTGATTGCATCCAGTTTGAGGGATAAAAAGGGGATTTTGGAGAGGGATTAAGTTTAGTGGGATGGAAGCATGGTATCATAGAGTTTCCTGTTGAAGCAGCCCTACGGGGTGAAATGATAAACGTGTGAGGGAAATGGTGTATAGTACAGTCTCTTTGCCACAGGACCATGAGTAGCAAAGCCCGGGTGCAATAGAATAGATTGGTTTAGTTTTCCTTGGGGCAAAATTAGCCAGGAAACTCTTAAGAGTGGACAGTAGTATTTAGATGGAGTTATCATCTGACCTTTCCTGGCCTATCCCTTATTCTCTTTCTCCCAAGTCTTGATTGTATACCTTCTATTTTCTTCCCCCTAATTCTGTCTTATATTCATTGTAGTTCTCTCTTTAAGGTGAAACTTACCTTCTGATCGGAAGTTCCAATTCCCAAAGTCCTTGGATGGCACAAAACAAGGCAGAAAAGTCCCCAGAATTCCAAATATGGTATAAAAAATGACATCCAGGTATACTGATGCCTGCTGGTTCCCCATCAAAGTAGCCATTATCATATTTTAAACAAATGAAAATTTCCTGAATGGTCACTCGATGATTCTACATATATATATATGCTTCACCTTCATGGCGCTGGTAGGTTACCAACTGTGGTCATGTGTAACTTAACTAATGTAACTGCCAGAGGTTTTCCAGATCTAATTTTGCTAATGGCATACAGTCATCACTAAAGTTACCATGGATGTTTGCTCTTTCTTTTGGTAATCATATCTTTATTTACTGGGGCCAGTAATGAGGGGACATTGCATACTATCACATTGCTTGGTTTGCGTTCACCCAGTACATCCCCTGCTCATGCAGTCAGCCTGCAGGATGTGCAGAAGCTGCACATTTCCTCTTTCTTGCTGGAAATAGAGGAGTTTCAAGGCCCCCATTTTATTCAACACTCTTGGTATCAGGAGTTCAGGTCGGATGCAGAGTCTCATTTTCAAAAGTGTTACCTTTGAATAATTTTACAACTGGGGCTGTCACTAGGACAGGTAAACCACATAGGTCTGCACTTCTGCACAAATAAAAACTTGATCCCTTTCCCCAGGCCCTTGTCATCCTGTTATAACCATTCCTTGGGCTCTGGCTTTTTCTCAGACCTCCTTACCATATTGAATCTCATGCTTAAAAATAACTGAAGGATCTGGCACTACCACTAATGAGTATATATAAAAAATGAAATTAGTAAGACAAAGAGACATCTGCACTCTTATGTGATTGGAACACTATTCACAATAGCCAAAATATGGAATCAACCTAGGTGTCCCTCAGAAGATGAATGCATAAAGTGTTTTACTATCTTATACAGAATGGAATTCTATTCCACCAGGAGAAAAGGAAATCCTAATCTTTTTCAACAACCTAGAAGAATCTAGAGGATATTATTATGTTAAATGAAATAAGCCAGACACAAAAAGACATATACCAAATAATTTCATTCATATGTAGAATCCAAAAAGATGACCATATAGAAGAGAATAGAGTGATGGGGACCAGAGACTGGGGAGTTTATGGGGTGGGATTAGGGAGATATTGGTCAAAGGATACATTATTACAGTTAGATAGGAGGAATAAATCTAAGAGCTCTATTGCACATCATGGTAGCTGTAAATAATGACAATGGATTATATCTTATAAAATGAGAAGAGGGTGGATGCTACGTGTTCTCACCTAAAAAAAGATAGCTATGGGCAGCAGTGCATTAGCTGGGCTTAGTCATTAAATACCCTCTTCGTCATGATAACAACATACCAGTTTACCTATCAAGTGCAAGAAAATGGACAAAAGGAAGAACAAACTTTGGCTCTGCAGTCACTTTCTGCCCCAGTCTCTTAGGAACCCAAGGCTTAGCTCTCAGTTGTGCTGGTGCCAACGGGAAGAGCTGGAGCTTCAGGATGCCTTGGCTCAAATCCTTCTTCTGTCCTGTCCAGAGCTCAGCCAACTGCCATCTCCTGCTTGGCCAGCTGTGGAAGCCTCCTAACTAGTCTTCCAGATGCTTTCCTACTTCCAATTTTCTCTTCATAGAGTGGACAGAACAGTCATTGAATTTACTTTTCTTAAAAAAATAAAAAACAAATGAAGACAGAAAAAAAAAAAGAAGGCAAATTCAAGTCCATACAATGAAAATAACTCTGTCTGTTAAGTCCTCCAGCTCCCAAGGACATCTTCCTATGAACAACCACATTAGTATATTTTTCAGAAATAGTTTGTGTATATACACATGTGAACACATACACACAGACACACACACACATATATATATACACATACACATATACACTTATGATCAATTTTTCTCTTCTATAAAGATGCAGTATTGGTGAGCTATCAAGTTTCTGGGACAAAATATTTGCTACTTATAATTTAAAGGAGGAGGGGTTTAATTTGGTTCACAGTTTCAGAGGGTACAATCCATGGCTGGATGGCTCCAAGGCAGTAACATCATGGCAAAAGGGAGTGGTGGAGCAGAGCTTCTCAGATCATGGAGTCAGGAAGCAGAGCACAGAAGAGTGCCCGAGGGGAAGGGGTTAGAGACCAGACATAGTCTCCAAGATCACGCTCCATGACCTACCCCAACACACCCAGAAGGGTGCTTTACTAATCTCTCAAGCCAATCAAGTTGATAGTCAAGATGAACCATTGCAGGTGCTTACATTCTGTTTTGTTTTGCAGTATGAAGGACTGAACCCAGGGCCTTTATACCAAGGCACATCTCCAGCCCTTTTGTATTTTTTATTTTAACACCATGTTTTGCTAAGTCTTTAAGTTGCCCAGATGTGGCTCAAACTTGAGAACCTCCTGCCTCAGACTTTCAGGATCACAAAAATATGCCACCATGTCCAGCCAAGATGTTTTTAATATGTACATTTGATCATAACATAAATAGAAGTTCGCCGTTTACCTTAGGATAATGTCCAAAATTTGTGACATGGCTTTCAAGCTCCTGCACAGATCTGTCCACCTCCCCATTTGCCAACTAGGAAACTTTATCTCAAGTCATTCTCCTCCTCATTTTCTGTTTTTCATACTAGACCTATATTAGATCCTCCAACATCTGATCTTACCACCCAAGATTTTTGCACATATTTTTCTCATTATCTAGACAGCTTTCTCTTTGAGTTGTAATTATGGTTAGTTCTTCCATATACAACTCCCCCATGTGGTTTGGGTGGAAAGGACCCACCCTAGAATCTAAAGGTACACAGAATCTACCCTTTTCAACGGTAGTGGTTGGTTCTGGCATCAATTGGTTAGTGGTTTGGTTTGGGGGATGTCTTAATTAGCATTAAAAGGGGATTTTCTTTCTCTGAAAGTGATAAGCAAACACTGGTTGTTGTTGGTAAGCATTGTCATGATAGAAATGAAGAGACTGAAACCAATATATAATTTGGAAGGACAATTGGAGTATTTGAGAAACGAAGCTAGAGATTCGATCAAATTGTGCCAAAGCTGTTAAGATCTCAGTGACCAATAAATACCTTTTAGTGTTTTAAGCAAAATTTGTATTAGGATTTCTATGACTTGAAGACAAATTTTTCTCCCACCAATTTTCTTGGATCTGGTTAATGGTCATCCAGTCTTCCGTCCCCTTAAATATTAGTTCTTCAGAGAAGCTTTTTTGACTTTCCTGGAGTGGGTTGGGTCTTATTTCTTGTTTTCCTTACTTTGAGGCCTTTCACTCCTGCATACTTGCCATAATTGTAACAAATGATTATTTTAATATCCCTTTCCTGCATGGATTGCAAATTGTGAATTGGAGCCACATCTGTCTGGTCCACTGGTGTAGAGCCAGGTTCCTGGCATATGCTCCACAATGACCAAGTGCCAAATAAATATTGGTTGGATACAAAAGTGAAAGAATGGTCGAGTTTATTACGGGTAACTTGAACTTTAACAGTGACTTTTAAATGAAAGTTAATAGCTGCCACAGATTAAACTGTACATTTTTAAACTTTGGGCAAAATTTCTTGAGTCCCCATGGTCTTTTACTAGGTGAACTCCAATTTCTATCAGTGAATATCTGTGGAGCTCCATCCAGTGAAGGTCAGAATTCTGGATTAGAAATCTTCCCCCATCATCTCACTGGGTTTCTGGTTATGACAAGTTACTGAACTTCTTTAAAGGCTGAGTTTCTTCATCTTTAAAATGTGGGTTATAGTAAATCTGCTTTACAGGGCCATTGTGAGAATTGAATGCTATAATGCATATAATACACCTAGCTTTATAGTAAGTACTCGCAGTATTTTCTATTACATGACAAATCACAAATATAGGACATGATAATACTGCATGCAGCTATTAGTTATTATTATTACAATTGGCTCTGCATTTCTAGGTTGCAAAATGTGATTTTTAAAAACTGTACTCCAGGGCTTTGAGGGGCTTTACTTATGACTGATTTAACAGTTTGTATAGAATTCACAAAACGCTGGAATTTTGATTATTTCCGCTTGATTCAGTTTCTTGTGTAACCTAGTGATTTTGAACAGCTATTGTTCTTCAAACCAGGAAATGTATTTGAAGCACTATATAGATTTATTGTTGGTTGTTGGTTGAAATATAAATAGCCCTTGATGTGCCACTCACAGGGAAAGGACAGTGATTTTCATAATGGACAGAATAGCCTTGTTTCACTTTAATAACCTGCTTGTGGTTAAACCAGTCATGGGATCCCTTAAGCACAGCAGAATGCCTGCTATTGCCACTTGCATGTCAATGAGCAGCCAGCTTTCTGCTCACTGCTGTCACACAGCACTGCTATTTCCTTAACTTGAAGGCTGCTGTGTGTTTTCATGAGAAATGGGTGTATTTGCCTGTCTCATATACACATGCAGGTCCCAAGCACACAGTTGTACCTTGTATCTATTCTATTTCTGTACAAGTTTTAAGGGTTAAGATGTAAATACCCACCCCTAATATCTTATGGTTATACCTGTAGGTATGTCTGCTATAGAAGTAGCTATGAAGAATCTCTGAGTTTTCAGGTGGGATGCATTAGAAGAGGTAGACTTAAATGAGCATTAAAAGATAAGTATTTCTCAGAGAGGACACTCAGACTTTAACACTCAGAAGAAAACCACCCCAAACTTGTTTCCTCTGCTTATCACCCATTGCTAGCAATGCTATTTCCCAGAGTTGGAAAGAGCCTTTCTGTTTTACTGTCTTGGAAATGAATAAGATGTTAGTTTCTCCCTTGAGGACCACTGAGGGAGTCGGGGTGAATGCAGTGCTTGGGATGCTAAGCTGATGCCCAGAACAGCACAGAGAATGAGGGCTGCTAATTTGGTGATCATCTCTGGCTCCTTTCACAAGCCCCAGCATAATTCCTTTAATCATTTTTTGGTGACCTTAATCGGCACGGCAGCCTTTAACCTCAGTTTGAGCGCAGAGCCATGGGTGAGACATAGACTTACTATTCTGAGCAGTTTAGTGGAAACTTGAGACCGAAGGCCATGTCTCAGTAACTGTGTCCTGCTAGTTGTGGTTGTACTGCATGCTGTGAAAGAGCCAATCTTGGTAAATACCCATGTGCTCCCCTATCTTTTGTTATAAGATTGAAAATTGATTCCCCATATTATATTCATCCTTAGAAAACCTATGAGAAGAATATGCATGTACCCACACATACACATGCATGGAATAACAACGATCGTGCTTGTTTTCTGTTTGTGACTGTTCTAGATTCTATCTGGGCGTGAAGTCATCCAAATCTCGAAGCATACAGTGAGATGCATACTATTATTATCCAATTTTTCTGTAGAGCCACTCAGGAAGGGACAAGTCCAGCAAATTGGTCATGGCAGTAGTAAATGAGAAGTACACTATCTCTCTCTTTCCTGTAGACATAGGATACCAACCAAAGGCAACAGCTGCCGAGTTAGTTCACCAGTTTCTCCGTTGTATGTTTGTGTGAGTTGTAATGACAAGAAATAAATTGCCTACCTCTTATGTTTTAGATCTAAAATGTTCCCTCAAAGCCTCATGATTGATCACGGGGCACCATAGCTGACTGGCTTTTAGGAGGTAGGCCAGTCAAGGTGTGATGGGGAAGGGCATGTTCTCGTCACTGGGCTTTCTGTTCTCTCTCTGCTTCCTAGCTGCCAGGGGTTGAGCACATTTTCCTCATCGTGCTCATCTGCCATCCTGTTTCTCTGCCTTTGAGCCAGCTGATCAGGGGCTGAAACCTTCAGCCAGAATAAACCTTTCCTTTAAGTTGTGGGTGTTGAGTATTTCGTCCCAGGGATGAGAAAACTGATTAAGAGATGACCCCCGTCATATATAGAGAAGAAATGATGAAGATACTGATGAAGATGGTAACTAGCATTAGTTGAGTGCTTCCTGGGCTAGGCCATCATTTTTCTAGTGGGCTTTATGTGTATAGATGGACCTCAACTCATGAGTTCCAATTAAGTTTTTGACTTTAGGTTGGTATGAATGAGATGAGTTCAGTAGAAACTGTGCTTTGAATTTTAATCTTTACCCAGGCTAGTGATGTGGTACGATCCTCTCTCATGATATATAACTCCTAGTTAGCCACACAGTTGTGTGAATGAAGGGTAATCTACACTGTTCTGAGCTGCCAGTGCTTTCTGGCTACAAGTATACAGTAAGTTACATGAGGTATTCAACATGCAATTATAAAGTAGGCTTTGTGTTAGAGGATTGTGCCTAACTGTTGATTAATGTAAGTGTTCTGCGTATCTATAAGGTAGGCCAGCTGAGCTCTGAAGTTTGGTAGGTTAGGTAGATTAAATGCATTTTGACTTGATATTTTTAATTTATGATGGGTTTATTGGGAGGTAAACCATTGAGGAGTATCTGCATTGTCTCATTTAATCTTCCTAAATGCTCAAAGAGAGTTACTATGCTCATTTCAGGGTGACAGTTTCTAGGTCAGACAGAAGTAAAACACTTTGCCGTAAGTCTTGGATTTAGAAAATCGGAGAACAAGGACTTGAACTCCTGAACCTCTGGGATTACCGTGAATCAGTAGTATTTTCCTCAGATGGGAAAACTTCCTCCAAGTCTCTGACAGAATGATGTTGGGTCTTCATGCTGAGCTGCCTCCCAAGGACACAGCTGACCTATTGGGTTTCTTCTCCCTTTGCCAAAACCTTAGGATCTTTCTAGTCTCTTTTCACATATCCTGTTGCTTCTGTCCCACACTATCTTTCCCATTATTCTATTTCTTTAAGAGCTGACTTGGGCTTCTTGGCAAACAGCCACTATGTGAATCCACTGCACAACCACATATCATGGGAGCAAATGAGTTAATACGTTCCAGATACTTCCATATTTTCAACATGGACCCTAACCAGTATAAGCACAGCTTATTATCTTTTGCAGGAAACAGTCATTCTTTCACTCTTTCAATAAACATTGAGCAACTTTGATGGCCTGGGTGCTGTGCTAGGCCTTACATTGCTACTCAGGACTGGAGCATTTCGGAAATGCAATGTGCCATTCACTGGAGTGACTCTAATGGTGCAATGCTGGCACCTTGGCACCTGGTCCTTCTCAAGTCTCATTAATTCAATGGCCACTGACTGCTCATCTGAATGGCTGGTCTTTCTGGCACCACCTTTGAAAAAAGTGACGGAATAGACAAAAAAAAGAAAAGGAAGAAAATGGCTTGTCAGAGGTTAGAGGAAATTTCTTTCAGATCTAGAAGATGACATTTTTGTGACCAAAAAAAATAAAATTTGTGAAAGGAAACAACTAACCTGAAATTTAGCTTTAAAAGAGAAGATTCTGTTTGTCTCCATGATGAGAGTGGAACAGTGTCTTCATCCTTTTTTTTTTCTTTACTATCATCAAAACTGGGTTCTCCTTTTGTTTATTTCCAACCCATTAGGAAGCTATTGCTTTGAGTAGGACCACTGTAAATTTTTTTTTTGTTATTTTGATTTTTGTCTCTCTAACCTTCCTTATACCTCATCCAGGATGAGTGTCATCTGTCATCACTTTATTGAGAGTCCTTTTGGGCTCCAAATCACCTACATTATGGAGTCATGCACCTCAAGGGGACTCAGAGCCACACCAGTAGGATTCTGTGATCTAATAAAGATGGTGTCAGGCCTGATTTGGATTTGCTTACTGAGGATCTGATTGAATTTGTCATCTTCATAGCAGTGTGAGGTATTTCAGGCCAGCAGATGGAGTTTTCTAATGTTCATCACAGAAACAAGGGTGAGGTCGAGTTGTCAGTGTCACCTCGTGTGTGTCCTCAGTTGTCAGGGGCTGCACATTTGGTGAATGACTTACTAGGTCATCTGTGATAAGCTGTTTAATTTTCCTGTGTTTTAGTTTCTTCATCTGTGAATGCATGATTGTTCATACTTGGCTATTAGGAAGGCCACAGAAAGTGTGTTACTTGAGGGGTTTTCATAAAAGAACTTTGCATCTTGTTTTTGCTATGAAGGCTGTCATTGTGAGGTGACTTAGCGACTTTATCGTGAGGTGGTACTTGCTAAAACAAAAATCGGGGAAGGAAAAGGACTTATTTCTGGTTTGTCATGCATTTTGGGGTGACTTCAACCAGGCCCTGTGTTTTCTTTGTGGGAAAAACTAAATTCATGATAACACCATCTGTGAGTCCACGTTAAACATAGCCACAATTGGAAAAGATCCATTCTTACGTGCTCAGCCCCAGATTATAAGTAACTGACAACCTCTCAGTAGTTCTGTTCTTCTGCCTGGAGGGATGTCAGTGCTGAAGGTGGCCTTGGAGCTGTTTTCCACATGCAGCACATAAGCAGCGATGAGCACATCACCAGGCCTTGAAGACATGGAGGTTAACATGCTCTGGTTTTGTTGTCCTATTATGACCCAGATTGCCCTACAGCTCCCGGGTCAGATATGCTTTTATAAACACACAGACAACCAATCAGTATTTGTTTTGGGGTGATTAAAACTGCTCCAGTAAATTCCTTAAAAAGATCCTTGGGTGAAAATCCATCTGAAGTACAGGGAATTGTTTTACTTTCAGCACTTCCGGTTCCTACATTTCTAAACACTGGTTTAAACTCTTTTTTTTCCACACAAATAGATGAAACCCAGTGGAACTTTTTATTTCCAATCATGCACTTGCTTACCTCCTCTGCCTCTCCTCCCTCCTCTGCCCCCTTGAAACCACCAGCATGAAACCTATTGCTTTCATGTATGTGAATTTTCCACTGGCAGTGGCCCAAATCTCAGGATCATTCTCTTTTTCCAACTAGAATCATCAGCTGCTCCATGTGTGATCATGTGCAGCACACTGTCCTGCTCTGCCTGGGCTTGCCCACATGGCTTTGCAAAAATGTGGACAGGTGCGCTGCACCTCTGTCCCAGAATAGAGGGGGGCACTTTGAGTCAGTGATAAACTCAAACGAGTCATGCAGGAAATGTTGCTCCCTTCACCAAGTCAGCTGTGTTCTGTTCTCTCACTGGGCAGCTCTAGAGCTTTATGTCACAGTGTCTGAACAACAAAGGATTTTCTGGGTAAAAAGCCACCTGTTAACAGCTGTGGAAATCTTCAGTTTGTGTTACTCCACCCTGTCTAGATTCCCTGTGATGTCGTTTCTGCCAGTATCATGGGAAATAGTTTTATGACTAAAGCTTTAAATCAACAGGTTCACGGTGTATTGTTTATCCCAGCTCTGTTGCACTGATATGTTCAGGGATGGTCATGGCATCCCAGCTGTTAAATACAAAGGGGGCATCTGGTGGAGCCAAAGTTTACGGGCTGGGAGAATTGCAAGACTGGTGTTGTTCTGGAACCTGCAGAAGAACGCAAGCAAAAGAGCAAGGCTAATCCACAGATGGAAGAAGGCAGGGTAAGAACCAAGTCTTGGGACTTCAGTAGAGGTCACGTTCCCCATGTGCCCAAACCAAACTTGCCTCTGGAGTTTTTCAGCTTGATGGGAGAAAAATTCCCCTGTTTTGTTTGAGACAGTTTGAGTTGTTCTGTTTCACTTCCAACCAAATGGACCCTGAGAAATACACTGATTTAATAGTAATAATGACACTTACATGAGTGCTTCTCCAGGGACAGACCCTGTGTAAAGGGTCGTTTCATTCTAAGAATGAAAATAGGCTCAAAAGGCAAAGTCACTTGTATAAAATCCTTCCACCAGTCATAGTAGATCCAGATTCAAACCCAGATCTATTTGATTCTAAAACCTCATGCTCTACCAGCTTGATATCAACTAAGCAAGAATTTTTGATGATAGCCAGCCCTGATAGATTTACAGATTTAGCATATTCACTTTTTTAACTGAAATAGGCTGAAGATTACAACTATGTATGTGTGCAAAGCATGGCCAATATTAGGGACTTTACTCTCTTCTCCTCCACTTCCTTATCAGTACCTCCTGTCACTATTTTGTTTTGCTTTCTGAATATCAGGCCATGTTTAACAGAATAATAACAACTGATTTCTGCACCTTCATTTTACAGCTGGCGAGTCTGAAGGAAACTCTAATTTCCCTGACAGATACCCTACAACTGCTCTGGGGCTTGCTTCAGTTACAGCACGAGTCCTGTATTCCAGAGTGAGCTTTCTTTTCATTAATACAGTGGAAATAAGGAGGTTTATCAGAGCCGAACTGTTTTGCTCTCAGGTAAGATTTGCTAACATTTTCTAGAACACCAGCATTCTTATTGAAGATGGGAGGAAACAAGGTCAACACTAGTCTGGGAAATATGGTTTTGACTCTAGCTCAGAGGTTTGCACTGTACTCAAAACATCCTGTTCTTCTCAGTCTGCTGTGATGTGGTAGATAACAGCCCCTGCCCAGGCTGTTAACAGCTGAGCTCATTTGTCATGAAGATGCTGTTTGCTGAAACAGAGGAAATGAGCCAGTTCTCTGTCTTCCTTTGCAATACTCACAGTTAAGGATTAGATACCCCAGTTGCTTTGAGAACGTATAAAATTTCATCTTCTCTAAAATCAAGTCTTTAATTACTTTGGAATATTGGGCAAACTAAGATTTTCCTGGGAATCCCAAAAATATTAGTGAATGAAAAAGAAATATACAAAAATATCATGTATTTAGCATAGGAGAAAGCTGCTCTGTTGAACTCCACACCTGTAGAGTCAGGTTAGGAAGAGTGGCTATTGGGGAAAGGTATATAAAGACCAGAACCTGAGAAAAAGGCAAGTGTGAGTGAAGTCATTCACTTTCCTAACCATTGGGATTTTAGTAGGGGCAGGAGAGGTAGAAAATGGTTTTATGTATTTATTAGCTTTTAAATGAGCTAAACATTAACTCTACTGCGAAGACATAAATGTAATAAGGACTAAACTCTCACTTCTGTGGTCAGGGAGCTGACCCCAAAGTAGCCCATTGCATTTGGAGATACTGAAGGGATAAGTGGGATAGGAATGACTTCTGCTGCTCATAAAAGTGGAAGTGTTTCCCTTTTTGTCTTTTTGATCTACTTGAAAGTCACTGCTTTGCAATGCAGGAGATGGACAACAGCAGCAGGTGTGCTTTTTGATGGCTTTTTGTTAGGGGGCATGATGTGTGTCCTGTGATTGTATTTCTCATTGGGTGGTTCCAAGACTTGCCTCATCACAGCAAAAAAGTGCTTTTAAAAATTTGCTTTTTTAAAAATTAAAAAGTTCAAGAAAATACTTTAAAAAGAATAGAGCGATCTTACATAGTTCAAACCCATACTTACAAAAGAACAAGGCCAGGCCATCTATAATTTTATGTAGGTGAATCATATAATCAAGCAGGTATGCCCTGCTCTAATCTTCCTTCACTGACAAAGATAAATTAATCAGGTTAGCAACTTTTGCCAATTATCCACTGTGATCTGTAGATGTGACCCTAGACTAGTCTTCAATTAAGGGGAAGGGGTAGGAATGGAAGGTAAAGATTAGAAGGATGTAATAGAATAAAGGCTGGGCTGATGTGGGCTCATACAAGAAGGCTCAACAGAAGGTAAGATGATTTCTGGAATGGTTTTCTGGGCTCTGAAGATTGGAGTTTTAAAAGTGCAGAGAGTGGAAAAGTCCATTTTGCCTCCTTCAAGTTAAAATAAATTGTTTCTGTTTGGCTGTAGGTGGCCATAATTTTTATGTTGCAATAGTCTGAAATCAGGGATCTATTAAAACCCCATTCTTTTTAGAGATGTGAAGCAGAAGAAATATGAATTCAGATATTTCAGTGCAGCATGCATGTAGGTGGCTGGTAGTATAATCTCCTCTTTCCACCTGAGAGACACAACACATGTCCCTTTACTCATCCACTTATTTAGTTAACCATCACTTATTGAGCAAACCCAATATAGTGCCAGGTGGTGGAGAACGCTTAGACAAAACATGTTCTTTGCTCTTGAGATGGTCTCAATTCCGTGGACATATAATAAATCACTCAGGGAGAGAGCAATCAGCTTTCTCTGGGTAGGAGGAAAAGATGTGCCAAGAAACCTTCCTACCGAAGGTGAGTCTCGAGCAAGGCATATAAGAATGAAAGGAAGATTTACTTGTGAGGTGATCGCAATGTTCTTAGACTATAGCAAGAGCTTGTATAAAGGCATGGAATGGCATAGAGGGTCTAGACAAGGTTTGTAATTTGTGGGCACAGAGTGAGAAGGGAAAGTGATCTGGTGACCTGGCAGCATCCAAATCATGCAAGGTCTTCAATGTCTCTGCTTCTGTTCTCAGGAAAAGAGCTTGAACTCATAAACATGCTGCAGAAGGGAGCAGAGGCTGCTCGGTTAAAGACACAGGTGAGTATGAGCAAACCCTTGCTTTCATTATGCAGATACCTTGGGATTGAGGTTGTTAGGAGTCTTCCTCTTAAATAATCTCCATGTGATGATAACATGGCAACTTCAAACTTATAGAGAATTACTCTGTTTTTTCCTTAGCTGGAGAGTATACTTAAAAATAAAGAAAAAGAAAACCCCTTCTAGCTTCAATTTTCAAATGCCTTAATTTAAGGACCATTAGTCATGAAGGTGTTTCCATAGCAAATGTGTGGGATGTCCTAGCTTGGTTGGCAATGGTTCAAGAGAGCTTATATCATTAAACTGGGACAAGGCCTGGCAGGATGGCTAGAAAACTCATGGCACTGTTCCCATTGCATGAACCCTCTATTTAAGGGCAAGATAAAGGAAAGGCAAAGAGCAAGGGGAGAAATGCTGGGATGAAAACAAGTAACAAAGGGAAGATAAAAATGGAAATCACACTTCAGTGTGAATAATAGGAATGCAAATGGTGCCACTAAAATAGGAAGGAACATTACTTTTCAAAAAGGCAAAGCGAAGGAAAATTGTAGTAGCAAAAGCATTTTGCACAGTGAAATTGCACACTGTGTATGCCTCTCAGGAGCAAAGCCACCTACTCTCATTTTTCCCAGCACGATGCCCTGAACTTCGTGAGTCATTTTATGAAGGTTTACTACAAAGCCCTAATCTGCATATTTTTATAATACATTTCTGTTAAATCTTTCTTTTTCCAGCTGTAGCCTACTAATGATCCCATTTTATAGCCAAAATTTCTCACCTGGCCTAGGAAGTAACATACTTTAAAAAAATATCAGTGAGTTTACAGAATGATCTCCAGGGTTTATCTTAAATTCAAAAATATTATGGTAGAAAAAATTGTGTATAGTATGCTACTATTTATCTAAAGAAAAGATAATTTGAGTGTAAATTTGCCTAATTTAAAAAATAGTGGGAAAATTTATTTATGGGAGAGTGAGCAAACAGGAGGAGAATTAGAAGGTAGATGTGTCTGAGTATATTTTGTTTTTGTTTTGAATTCAGAAGCATATAAATGTTTTACATGATTATGACAATTAATCATGAAACAAAGCAATCTTGAAAAATGGAAAGTAAAGGGACACAAATGAAACTGAATCTCAAATTAGTGGCAGAATCGCAGAGAAGAATTATTTCAAATGACAAAGTCTGTAGATGTACCATAAGAAGAAAAGAATTATTCACTGTTGGTGGGAATGAAAATTACCACAGTCAGTATGGAAAACAGTTTAAAAATTGCACAAAAGACTGAAAGTAGAAATCCCATTTGATCTGCAACTCTACGCCTGGGATTATGTCCGAAGGAAAGAAGACAAGTATATTAAAGAGACTTGTGTGCTCTTATGTTTATTCAAGTATTATTCATAATAACCAAGACATGAAGTCAGCTTAAATGTCCAACAATTGATGAATGAAAAAGAAAATGTGGTATATATCCACAGTGGCATATTACTCAGCCATACAACCAATGAATGAAATTTTGCCATTTGTAGGTGAGCCTGGAGGAAGCAAAATGGTCAAGCTGGGAAGACAAATATACTATGTTCTCACTGCTATGTAGAAGCTAAATAAGTTAATTTCATAGATGAAAAGGGGAGCACCATGGTTGTCAGAGAGGAGGAAGAGAGAGCTAGAAAGAGATTGAACAAGAGTACAAAATTACTCCTGTTGGGAAGAATAAATTCTAGTGTTCACAATGGGTGACAATAGTTAATAACAATTTACTGTATATTTCAAATTACTTAGAAGAGAAAATTGTGATTTTTCTTAGCACGAAGAAATTATGTTTAAAGTAATAGATATAATAGTTATCCTGATTTGATCATTGCACGTATTGAGATATCATACAGTGCAGTATAAATATGTATAATTATTATATACCAATTAAAAATAAATTAAGCTATGATTGTTGGTAATAGTATTGTTATTATTTTGGTTTTCCTCCCTTCCTCCCTTCCTTTCTTCTTTCTTTCCCTTTTTTTCCTTCCTTCTTTCTCTCCTTCCTTCCCTCTCTGATTTCGTCCCTTCCTGCTTCCTTCCTTCTGCCCTCCTTCTTTCTTTAAGGTTTCTTTAAGCAAAGATGGAACAATTTGGCCTTCAATAAAATAATAATTTAATGAATTGAAACACATCAAATATACTTAAACCTACAGTGATATTAAGGCACACACATATGCTATATATACACACACACCAAAAAAACAAAGCCTCAAACCCCCAAATCACTGACCATCTTTGGAGGATGCAAGACAACCAACTCATTAACATGAAAACTAGTAAATAAATGCGAAAAATTAAATACGTATCAACTCTTTTCTATACATACCATGTCACTGGATAAACAGATAACAAATGACTCTTGATTCAAGTCAGTACAATTAAAATGAAATTATTAGACAGGGAAACCTGAGTACTGACTGAATAGCTGGCAATATTTTGTAATTACTGTCAATTATCTTTAGTTATGATAATGTATTGTGGTTATATTCAAGGACAAGTTCTTATCTCTGAAGTGTGTGTGTATGTGTGTGTATGAAGTGATATGATGTTTTGGTTTTGTTTTGAAATAATCTAGTGATATGGAGGATGGAAGAATTGGATGGGGGTTTAAATGAAGCAGAATTAGCCTGAAGTGTATAATTATTGAAGTTGACACATGGGGTTTATGACATTACTGTTCTTTTTTCTTTTGTTTATATTTGTAATTTTAATTTAAAAATTAAATAAATCCATTGCTTTACTTATCTCTCTGTTCTCATAACCTGAGGATTCTGCTTTCCAATGTCTTTGTATGCTCATGTGGCGAGAACTCAGTATATGTTGGGAAGAAGCATGTTACTGTTGCTGTTGTTGGCAATATCTCTATAGCATGATTCAAGATTAGCATATTGGATGAAGGTTAGATAGAGAGGGAAATGAATGGTGGACTTTATCCAACCAGTTAGTGGTTAACTTCCGTTGGGCAGTCATGAGCTTTCAGACATCTGATGTCTGGAGTTCTTAAAGAGAGTCCAATCTCAAAGTGAAAGACTGACCCCGTTATCTGGGAGAGATACTTTTTTGAACCACAAGAAAACGTTTCTCAACACAACTGCTCACAAATTGGCATGATGTGGTCTTATGACTGATTAAGTTCTCAACTGCAGGAAGAATCTATCATAAATTATTTTGTCATAAAGCAGTTGAGCTCATAACTACCTTTGTTTAGTGAGGATTTGTAATTTCTTTATCAGAAAAATTAATGTTTCAATACATTCCATTAAGTCATGCTGGGGATTTTTGCTGTTATTTTGAAGGTTTTAATTGGCATAATATTTCAATTATGTTGCAGTTTCCTATACAAATTAATTGACATTTCTGGTGTCTTTTGTTTTTATTTTCAGTACTGGAATTCAAACCCAGAATTCGCAGCTCTCTTTATCTCAGCCTCCTGAGTAGCTGGGATTACAGCTATGTGTCATGACATCTAACCTTTCTCCCCTAATTTTATTTTTTGAAATAAGAATTCCTATGTTTGCTTTCCTGAGTTGTTGGTCCTATAATTCTTTTCTTCCCTTTGATCTCTTTTCCCTCTCTTTATTATTTTGATCTAATTCTTATATAATTACTACAATCATCTTTTACTTTTTCCTTGAAAAGTTTCAGTTTATGCAGAAACAATTTGTTTTTGGTGACTTTTCTTAAGGAAAAAAAAAGCATCCTTCCACCCGTGATGGTAAGTGAAATAAATCAGACCCAGAAGGTTAAATATCATATAGTTTCTGTTATATAAGAAGCCCAAAATATAAATAAAGAACAAATTAAAAGATAGATGATAGGAAACAGGGAGATAGATTTATGTGGGGATAGCAGAGGATCTAGGAGTGGGAGAGAAAGGGAGGGGAAGGGGAAATAAAAAGGATCAAAATGTGGTATGTATGTATATCAATTCCCCCATGATGAATGTATTTATTACATATTGCTAACATATACTAATAAAAAAGAGAAAATGGATGAAAGCAATATAAAACCATTTGATCAAAAAAGCATCCTATTCTTGTTTAGTTTCATGGCTATAATATCTTTTAATATTATCTTAAAGTATAAAATTTTTTCAAAATTTTCTTCTGCTCTTGGAATTAACTGTTTCATCCAAGATCATCATCATCTTCATCCTCCTCCTCCTCCTCCTCCTCATCGTCCTTTGCTTTCCAACTTGGGAACTTCCTTCCAATATCTAGTGACACTAACATTTAAGCATGATGACCTAATGAGCTGATCTAACGGTCTGTGTTCAAGGATAGGTCTTACTAACTACTGGGCTTCTTAGTAATCAAGAGTAGAATTATTTACTGGCGGGGGGGGGCGGAGACTCCAAAGATGATATTAAATTATTTCACTAATGGTAGAGCAGAGGTATTTTTCAACCAGTGGAGGCCCCCAGACACTCAGGACCCGCTGGCCGTAAATGACTCACTTAATCACACTGTGAATGCAATTTGGACATTAGTGCATCAGTAAGTCTTTCTCTTGTGCCAGAGGTTTTCTTTGGAGAGGACGTCTCCAGCCTCCTCTCGTGGGGGAGATGGGAATAATCATCCTGGTGCCAAGATTGGAGGGCTCTCTGTTTTTTTGTTTTTTTAATGCAGACTTTCATTAAATCTGTCATATGTGCTTTATGTCTCTGGAGTGCAGAATTTTTCAGATTTGACATCTTGAGACACTTTGCTTTTCTTTCTTCGAGTAAGCTAGAGGAATCACCTAGCTAATCGAATGGGGAGGACTTTTGGGTTTCTAATCACTTCTTATTCCAGCTTCCATCTGAATCCTCTCTTCATCCTTCACTCTAACTTTGAGAGATGAGTCTCCAGTTGACCCTGATCATTCTGTACAAATTTCCTTGCTTCTTGTTGGCATCTTTCTCTTCAGGCATAAAGTTTAGGCTTTTCTGAATTAAATCAGTTACCAGCTGGGTGTGGTGGTGAACACTTGTAATCCTAGGACTCTGGAAAAGCTCAGGCAGGAGGAATATGAAGTTTGAGGAGGCAGCCTGAGAAAATTAGTGCTTTAAGGAAACCCTACCGCAAAATAATAATAATAATAATAATAATAATAATAATAATAAAATTTAATAAAAAAGGGCTGGAGTTGTAGCTCTGTGCAAAAGTCCTAGGCTCAATTCCAAGAACTACTAAAAAACCTAGAAAAAAATTAGTTACCACTTATCTATTTCCCTCTTTTTAGAAAACTTTACAAATTTCATTTGCTGTAATTTCTTTCTCAATTCTCTTTTCTCTTAACTGGCTTAAAATGCCTGTGTGCATGTACCTATGCGTGGATACCTGTGTGAACATTTAATTTTTAAAAATATTTTACTAGCATTTTGAAATAAAATATGTAAATATGTAATAAATATAAATAAACATGTAAAGTCAATTCATTATGTTTAACTAGAAGTTTTACTTTTAAATTCTTCAGATATATCTTTAAGTATAATTAGTTTTAGTGTCTGAAGTTCATCAGCATTTATATGCTCCCAGAAAACAAAATGAGAGTGGGTAATGTATTTTCATTTTCTTTATGCTTCACCACCTTCAAATTTGGGATCATTTGAAATTTTAATTACAAATTATAATAAAAATAATAATTTTTGTAGTATGCATCAATGATTTAAAATGAATTAAAGTGAACAATGCAGTTTTTTTTTTCTTGCTTTCTTAGGTCCTGTATCTTTCCTTATCTTGGTGCCTTAGTGGTGTTGGAAGATACCTTTGAAAGCTCATTTGAATTATTTGAAGTTGTAGGAGCTTGTGAGTGATGACTTGCAAAACGACAGGGAAGCCCATTAGGAGGAAGTCTGAGCTTCCAGCCCATCTGAAGACCATCACTAGATACCTGTGACAAAGGTTGGCCTATCTCTTTGGTTTCAAAGTGCACACTCATCTGGTCAAGACTATGGGCAACTGCTTCTCTCTTGCTGCACGTAGTTATAGGAAGTGGGGGCTGGCAGAGCAACTGAGTGGTTCTAAAAGCACTGTGACAATTAACCAACCGGACAGTGGCTCCTTGGCTTCCTTCTGCCTGAAGTTCCCATGGTCCCTGTCATCTTCACACCTCTTCTATCCTATGTGTTCTTCCCTGCTCTTGCAGTGTGAAGAACTCAATGCTATTTGCTCTGTATTTTATTTTTAAGATTATCATAATGTCTTTGTTGTTGACATCATTCTTTCTTGTTTTGCAAGGCTGTTAAGAACATCTTTATTTATTTGATCATATCACAGTAATTGAATTGGGATAGGATATGTGTTTGGTCTGCTGTTTTGCATGTGTTTCTGAACACACACACACACACACACACACACACACACACACACCCCATACTGTCCCTGTTAATCAACTTTTCTGCTATTGTTTTCTGTTTTAAAAAGAGCATTGATTTGATTTTCCTTCCTTTGACCTTGTCTTTTTTAAAAAAATCTGTTTATCCCCCTTTTGTTTAGTATAATCCAACCTAAAAGGCCTTTAAAGCCTGCCTCAGATAAAAAACCAACAACAAAATCCTAACTCTGATATTCATTTATTATGTTTACTCTGCCAAGTGGCAAAGAATGCATTCTCAGTATAAATTTCCCACTGGTACCAAAGGCATCTGTAAAGACATCAAAATATGAAGACAGCCAAAAACCTACAGTGAAAGTAGTGTTGTCCAAAGTAGTTTATTTAAACATACTTATCTTAAAAGGATTCTGTATGTTCTTTCAGGGAGATGGATATTCACTCATCTCACATTTTATTTGGCAGTCATTCCATTTTCTGGAGCTACATCACTAAGTTTCTTATTTGATATTTTGGTCAGTGCAAAGGATGATTAATATATCATTAGAAAGTTATGCTTTCTATAAAATATTATTTTGAAAGATGTGCTTCTGTGGTCTTTAAGATAGATTGATTTTATTTATGGTGCCAATTATTACTTTAACCATGGAATTCCACCACAGAAATTATAATGTAAAAGCTAAGAATGTAAGTTAATTTATAAAATTTCATCATAGACATTTTTCTGCATCATATTTATGATTAGTGTTGTGGCATCATATAATAGAGCCATAACATAATGTCACGAACTATGGTTTACCTGAATTAATGGAATGATCTTAGGTTGAAGGAATGATTACTTGCTTCTTTCATATTTATCTCTGAGGAAACCTACTCACAGTTCCCATATTGCTCCTGTAAATTCAGGACAGCTGATCAACATAAAAACAACAATTTTAAGAATGTTTAATACTTTTGACATCTTGAACTCCATTCATTGGAGTGTGTGTATATAGACCTCTCAAGAGCTATTGGCTTTCCGGGGTCTCAGGAAGATTTTTTTTCTCTTATCTCAGTACACATGACTCATGCACTAATGGACATGTGATGCATGTGCACTTTCAGATTTGACTTGGAGCCTCCTTTGCTGTGGATATTATCATCATGCCCCATCTCTGTCCCTGGGACACATGCTGAGTCTTATTTAGATTTTGGAGCAAATAATTAAAAACAAGAAATAAAATGGACAGGGTATTTTTCTTGCTCCAAGGAACACACAAGATAATTTACTCCAAGTTTTTCATGGTTTAGATGAGAAAACTTAGTCCAAGATAAAGAAATGCCTGATCAGGGGCATACACCATTGGTAGGGGGAATATATTTTCTAGACCTCTTCTCCTGTCTTTGCTTTGAGCCAAATGCCTGATGTTCACATAATGTCAAATATCAGGAGCTCTAGCTCTGGAAGATGGGTAATGCATATGAAATTTCTGTTTTGAAAAAATTTACACTTAAAGTTCATTTTCTCAAGTTGTCTTTTTTTTCTTAATCAAGTAAGCTGGACTTATGCTACTTGAGTATGTAAAATAGATTAAGTTGCTAAAGTAAACCCTGCATAACCACAGGATGGAATGTACACGAAAGTTACCTTGGAAAAAACTGTTTCTTGCCAAAGACTAAGTATAATAATATAATATTTATTTTGAGTCTTTGAAAGAGTTCTGCTATGTTCAACTTGGGCCTTTATGTTTAAACACTAAACTTTTCTGTATAAAATCAAACAATCCATGAGTATAAGCAAAGTATGTCAGGTAACCAACTGTGCTTTGTCTAAGAATCTTTTGTCCAGGTTGAATTAACAGACAGGAGGTATTTTTTTTGTTCACCTTATAGCAGTAGCAATAGGAATCAGATCATTATGTACAACTATGCAACACATAATGACGATTCTGTCAACCACAATCTGTGTATATAATGGAAGTCCCATAGATTATGTTGACTTGTGACATCAGAATTGTCTTTGTCATACACTCTATGAGGTTCCCATGACAAAATCTCCTAAAATCACATTTCTCAGAATATTCCCATTATTAAGCAACATATAGTTGATAGCTGGTACCTTTTATTTTAAAGAGAGACAGAGAGAGAGAGAGAGAGAGAGAGGGAGAGAGATTGTTTTAGAAACAAACTACTACCTGTGTGGTAAATTAGCAATCTTAAGAAAAAGGGGAAGAGGAGCCTTCCAGGCCCCCATACCACTGCCCCCAGCTCCAAGGAGCAGAGCTGCCCCCAGCACTGAGGAGGAACCTTCAGGACCAACATACCACCGCCCCCAGTGCTGAGGGGCAGAGCCATCCCCAGTGCCAAGGAGGAGGTGAGCCTTCTGGGCTGCCATACCACCACCCCCAGCACCAAGGAGGTGAGTTCTGCAGGTGCCAGTAGCCCCCCCGCCCCCCCACCCCCATTGAAATGAGAAGACACCTAAACAAATCTCAAAACCAGACTTCCAGATCACCTAAAGCAACACAAAGAGAAACAAGATGGAACAATCTCATATTCAACCACCTAGACGCCTTGAACTGGCAACAAAAGATGATCAAGAAAGAAATGAAATCAGAGGGCTGGGGATTTAGCTCAGTGGTTCCACTGCCTGCCTAGTAAGCACAAGGTCCTGAGTTTGATCCTTGGTACAAAAAAAAAAAAAAGAAATCAGAAATAATTTTTCACATAACAGCAGAGATTGTGCCCATAGTGCAAGACATGATTAATAAATCTAGAGAGGACACAGATAAAAACAATGGAGGAGTTGAGGAACATGATGGAATCCCAACATAGGAAACAAATGGAATCCATAAAATAGATGTAAACAGATTTCCAGGAGATTAAAAACTCCATTGAAAGTTTACACAGTAGAAAGAACCAATGTGAGGACAGAATTTCAGACATAGAAGATAAGATTGCAATTAGTGACCAGGAAAAGAAAAATTTCTTTAAAATACTAAGGGACCATAAGAAATCAATCCAGCAGCTGCTAGATGATGCAAAGAAGAATAACAAGACTGATCCAGAGTCAGTGAAGAAACAGGAGAGAGTCCAGATAACATAAAAAAAACTGTTCAGAGAAGTGATGGCAGAAAACTTCCCAAGCAGGGGAAAATAACATGACATACAGATAAGTGAGACATATAGGACTCCAAATAGCCTTGATCAAAAAAAATCTCCACATAGGCATATAATAGTCAAGATACCAGAAACCCAACAGAAGAACAAAATTCTATAAGCAGTTAGAGAAAAGAAACTAATCACATACAAAGGGAAGCCTATCAGAATCACAGCAGACTTCTCAACGCAAACACTCAAGGCAAGAAGATCTTGGAGTGACATATTTCAAGCCCTAAAGGAAAACAGCCTCCAACCCAGATTGATGTACCCTGCAAAGCTATCTTTCAAAACTGATGAAGAAATGAGATGCTTTCATGACAAAGAGCACCTGAGGAACTTCATGAATACCAAACCAGCACTCCAAAAAATTTTAGACACTATCCTAGGAAAAGACAATGAGGATCACAACCCCAGGAAGCCCAGCAGAATGAATCCATTGGGCATGACAAGAAATTAAAGCAAAGGGGGAGAATCCAACAAAAAGAAAATGTCATGGCAATGATAAATCAATACATATCAGTTATAACCATCAATGTTAGCAGTTTCAATTCACCAATCAAAAGAAACAGACTGGCAGAATGGGTCAAGAAGCAAGATCCAACAATATGCTACATAAAAGAAACACACTTAATTCAAAAAGAAACTCATAAGGGCCCGGGATTTAGCTCAGTGGTTCTGCTGCTTGAGTCACAAGTGAAAGGACTGAGTTCGATCCCTGGTACCAAAAAAGAAAGAAAGAAAGAAACTCATAGACTGAAAGTGAAAGGGTAGAAAACAATACTCCACGCTACAGGACCTGCCCCCCCCCAAAAAAAGAGGGAGTAGCTATCCTCTTTGCATATCAAGTGGATTTCAAACCAACAACTGATTAAAAGAGACAAAGAAGGACGCTACATCACTATAAAGGGAACAATCCAAGAAGAAGAGACGACAATCATAAATACATATGAACAAAACACTAGTGGGCCCAACTATGTAAAACAAATACTAAGAAACATGAAAAATCAAATAAGCACTAATACAATAGTAATGGGAGACCTCAATAGCCCACTCTCACAAATAGATAGATCAACTGGACAAAAACTAAACTATGAAATACTAGAAATCAATCAAACTCTTGAACAAATGAGCTTAACAGATGTTTACAGAGTCTTCCACCCCACAAAATCAGAATACAAACTCACTCATAGAACACATTTAAGTAAGTGCAAAAGAATTGAAGTTATCCCTTATATATTATCACATCATAGTGCAATGAAATTGGAGATCAATAGCAAAAGAAACCACAAGAATTTCATAAACACATGGAAACTGAACAACACACTTCTGAATAACCAGTGGGTTACAGAGGAAATTAAAGAAATCAAACAGTTCCTTCAGTTAAATAACAATGACAGTGCAATATATTGGAATCTATGGGACACAATGAAAGCAGTCTTATGAGGGAAATTCATAGCAGTGAATATGCATATTAGGAAAACAGAGTGAGCCCAATTAAACAATCTGATGCTGAACTTCAAGCTTCTAGAAAAAGAAGAGCAGGACAAATACAAAGCTCATACAAGGAAGGAGATTATAAAGATCAGAGCAGATATCAATGCAATGGAGACTAAGAGAACAATACAAAAAAATTAATGAAGCCAAGAGTTGGTTCTTTGAAAGAATAAACAAAATTGACAAACCCTTAGCCAACCTTATTAGAATAAGGACAGAAAAGGCCCAAATCTATGCAGTTAGGAATGAAAAGGATGAAATTACAACGGACTCAGCAGAAATCCAGAGGATCATCAATACCTACTTTGAGAACCAATAAGCCAATAAGATAGAAAACACAGAAGAAATGGACTGCTTTCTAGATATGTGTGAATTATCAAAGTTGAACGAAGAAGACCTAAAAATTCTAAACAACACAATATTAATCAGTGAAATTGAAAATGTAATTAAAAACTTACTAACTAAGAAAAGCCTGGGTCCTGATGCTTCACTGCTGACTTCTATAAGACATTAAGAGAGGAACTACTGCCACTACTGTTTAAACTCCTCAATGAAATTGAAAGGGAAACAATACTCCTGAATTCATTCCTGGAAGCAAGCATCACCTTGATCCCCAAAGCAGGGAAAGACTCAACTGAAAAAGAGAACTATAGGCCAATCTCACTAATGAACATAGATGCAAAAATCCTCAATAAGATACTGGCAAATAGCATATCGAAGATCATCAAGAAGATCATACACCCTGACCAAGTGGGATTCATCCCAGGGATGCAGAGATGGTTCAACATACGTAAATCAATAAAAGTAATACACTATATCAATAGAGCCAAGGACAAAAACCATATGACCATCTCAATCGATGCAGAAGAAGCATTTGACAAAATCCAATGCTCATTTATGATAAAAACCCTACAAAAAATTGAAATAGATGGTCTCTACCTCAATCTGATAAAAGCCATCTATGAAAAACCAACAGCCAATATTACACTAAATGGTCATAAACTGAAATCCTTTACACTAAAATCAGGAACAAGACAAGGATGTCCACTATCACCACTCCTGTTCAATAGTTTTTGAACCATTCGCCACACCAATTAGACAAGAGAAAGGAATAAAAGGAATAAAGATAAGAAATGAAGAAGTCAAATTGTCATTATTTGCAGATGACATGGTACTCTATATTGAAGACCCCAACAACTCTACCAAAAATCTTCTAGACTCAAGAACCAAATTCAGTAGAGTAGCTGGGTACAAGGTCAATGCACAATAATCGATAGCTTTCCTCTACACAAACAATGGACTCACTGAGAGAGAAATAGAGCAAAGAATTCCTTTCACAATAGCATCCAAAATACTGAAATACCTAGGAATCAACCTAACAAAAGAAATGAAAGACCTCTTCTCTGAAAACTATGGCATTCTGAAAAGAGAGATTGAAGATGATATCAGAAAACGGAAAGACATCCCTTGCTCCTGGGTAGAAGGAATCAACTTAGTGAAAATGGCCATACTTCCAAAACAGCTATGTAGATTCCATGCAATCCCAATTGAAATCCCAGCAGCATACTTCACAGATCTTGAGAAAACTATCCAAAAATTCACTTGGAACAAGAAGAGGCCTAGAATAGCATAATTAATTCTAGGCAACAGAGACATGGCAGGGGGTATCACAATCTCCAACTTGAAACTATACTACAAAGCTACTGTGATAAAAACAGCATGGTACTGGCAAAGAAACAGACCCGAGGACCAGTAGAACAGATTAGAAGAGGCGGAAATAACTCCAGACACACTCAGCCACCTTGTCTTCAACAAAGGAGCCCAACACCCTCACTGGAGGAAAGATAGCCTCTTTAATAAATGGTGTTCAAAAAATTGAATTTCAACTTGCTAAAGATTAAAACTAGACCTATGTCTCTCACCAGGCACTAAACTAAAATTGAATGGATTAAAGATCTAAATATTAAAACAGAAATGCTGAACCAGCTGGAATAGAGGTTAGGTAGAACTCTTGAAGACATTGGTGTAGAAAAAGATTTTATGAACAAAACCTCAGTTGTCTGTGAACTAGCACAAACAATCAACAAGTGGGATCTTTTCTTATTTAAATCTTCTGCACTTAAAGCGAAACCACCAACAGTGTGAAGAGACAACTTACAATGTAGGAAAAAATTTTCACCAGCTATCCCTCAGACATAGGTCTACTATCTAGAATAAAAAAAGAACTTTAACAAATCGGACCTCCCAAATTTAAAGACCCAATCCCAAAATGGGCATCTGAAATGAACAGATATTTCTCATTCAAAGACGTAGAAATAGCAAGTAAATATATGAAAAAATGTTCCACATCACTGGTCATTTGAGAAATGCAAGTGCAAACAACTCTGAGATTCCACCTCACCCCAGAAAGAATGGCTGCTATCATGAAATCAACCAATAACAAATGCTGGCAGGGCTGTGAGGAAAGAGGAACCCTGCTCCACTGCTGGTGGGAGTGTAGACTGGTGCAAGCACTGTGGAAATCAGTATGGAGATACCTCCAAGAACTAGGACTGGAAGTCCCATTTGACCCAGCTATTCCCCTGCTGGGGATCTTCCCCAAAGAATTAAAAGAATCATACCACAGTGATATATGTGCACCCATGTTCATAGCAGCACCGTTTGTAATAGCTAAAGCTTGGAAGCAGCCCAAATACTCATCAACTGGAGACTGGATAAAGAAAATGTGGTTTTTAAAAAATAAAATGTAATACTATTCAGCCATAAAAAATGAGAAATTAGAGACATTTATAGCTAAGTGGATGCACATAGAGGCGATACTCTTAAGTGAAATAAATAGGACACACGTGTAAATACTGACTAGCTTCTCTGGTGTGAGAAACTGAAAGTGTAAATGAGGACTAAAAGGTATAATAGATAACATGAAATAGGAAGAAAAGGGGCAAAGGGGAGGGGGAAGTGGGAGGGGTAGGGGAAAGGAAAGAAAGTAGTGGAATTAATATGAGAACATGAAAAAATAGAAACAAAGTCTTTGTAAATAGGGAGGGATGGAGGGTTTGAAGGGAGGGCAGGGGAATGGGGAAAAAATAAGAACCAAGAGAGATTATGTAAAGGTGCAAATTTCCATTGATGTATGTCATTATATTTTATATCTAAAATGTTCCCATAAAATTAAAAAAGAAAGAAAGAAAGAAAGAAAGAGGCAAAAATGCCCAGGACTCACTGACAATTGTTTTTGGAGGAAAGGGTGCTGAGTCAGGAAACTTGAGCTCCGTGTGTCCAACTTTTCTGAAGTCCAGTGAGTCATTTTTCTTTATAGGACTTGGTTTTCTCATCTTAAATTGAGAGTGAATAGGATTTCATTACAGAACCCCTTCTCAATGCTAAAGTTTCATAATAAAATGGCTTCTTATTTCACTGATCCTTACAACATAAATAGGTAATGTTTAGTAGCCATAGCTGTTAGAATGGTTTCCTGCACCATTTCCTTCTTTAAATGCACACATTTCTTTCAATTGAGAAATAATTTTGTCTTCCTCATCAATTTGATCTTTTTACGAATTATTCGCAATATTTTAGTTATTATAAGCCAAATTTCAGTTAGACTTGTTTACAGAAATCAACTCATTACATAAGAAAGACTTAATTGATTATTTTCTGTGAGGGGAATGTTATAGCTTATACATATCTACATGAGACTATGCATCCTAGGAGCAGGGATCATTTCTTTCAGTTTACATTTTGGTCCTAGACTTTAGCATGGAGTCTGGCACCTAGTATGTGCTCAATGAAGAAAGAAATTTAGCTGAATGCCTGACCAGGATGGTTCTACATTGTAAGGTAGATATCTTGGATTCATCTAAGAAATTTCCATAAAGAAAATACATGCCACACACACAATCTTTCTGAGTTGTCTGGATTGCATTGACATTAGGAAAGCATTTTTAGTCTTGGTTTTTTGTGGGGCGGGGAAGAGAAGAGAGAGGGCACTGCTCCTGCTTGATGAATTTTCCAGTCTCTGGGTGTGAGAGAGTTATGGGTTTCCTGATTCTGCTGTTATCAGTAGAGGTAGAGAAAGGTTGTTTGTATAGCAGGCTCAAGGAGCTGGCCTGGAAGGCCACCTGTGCCACCTCCGTGAACACTTTATGATTCTGTGTCGATCCTTCACCTTGACTGGCTAAAGCACTGGGCCAGGCCATTGGACTCATCCTCCACAGCCCAGCATGACACACGCTAGCAAGCCCGACTCAGGCCCGAATCAAAGCAGGGCCAGCACACAACTCATGGGTGCTGGATCCGAGGGCCAAGGCCCCTAGGCAGGAAGGGACAGTGTGACAGAGCTTTGGCCTCCGCAGGCTCTGATGTCACATTCAAGATGTGTGGCAGCTTCATGTCAGAGATTTGGTTTATTCCCATAATTTTCCCTCAATAATCATACGTGTAACAGGTGAAGCTTGGCCATAGTACAATGCAACGATTCTTACTTAAATAATTTTGCAAGGATTAGGGTTGGGTAGTGCTGAAAGAAAAATAATTTTAACTTTCCTTTCTTTCTTCCTTTCCTACTTCCTCCCTCTTTTCCTTTTTTATTTTTCCTTCCATTTACTTCACAGAGTCAAGGTGCTATAGCAAAGAGCTTGGATTTTGGAGTCAGGCACTTTTTATTTAGAATCTGGACTTTACCATTTTTCTTTCAAATCACCAGTAACGTCTCTGAGACTCAGTTTCTCATATGTTAAAAGGCAGATTTAATAATTATATCCCATAGTTTTACTGAGGTTTAAGTAATACAGTGACATTAACTACTACCTATTTAAACATCAAATACATTAATTAAAGCAATCTGCACAATAACTTTTGTGAGTAAATTATGTGGCACAGCACATGGTAGGTAACATAAATGACAAGGGGTAACTATTCATGCTAGTCTCCTTCACACTTCCTGCTACCATGGTGAAACAGGCCCTTCATTTCCATAATCATTCAACATTTGTTCCCTGGGTGCCTCCTAGGTACTCAGTATTATGTACACACTTAGGGGAAAACTGAGAGCAAAGAACAAGACACAATTACTACCTCAAAGAGGTTAGAATTTAGTAGGGTTTGCAACTAAATAAACACAGTCATAGCAGGGTGTGATGAGTTCTTTGACATCAGGAAATGATGTCAAAGAGCTCATCAAAAACTCCTACTAAAAACGGGGTATTTAAGAGGAGGCCCTGTGTAAAATCTGGGAAGTTCAAGTAGTGTGTCATGAAAAAAAATTCACAATCACACTGAGAACGGAGACATAAGTCAATGCGAGTTAGGGGTTGGAGCATGTTCTAAGGAACTACATATGCAAAAGTATAAAGCAGAGAGGGACTATGACACATGAGAGGAACCACAGCCATTCATTCTGGAACCTGAGGAGAGTTGAGGCTGGTACAAGAAGAGCTGCTATGTCACGAGGAGACTCCTGCCCTAGTACGGTTTATATCTAGATGTTACCCAAAGCCTCATGCCCTCACAATTGGTTGGATTATGAGGGCCGACAGCTGACTTGCTGTTAGGAGGTGGGATGTGGGTGTTGGTATTGTACCTCAGCAACGAGAGAGAAACTGAGACAGGGCCCACATATTAGCGATGGTCTAATTGTCCCTTTAATCCTTAGTGAGTTCTCAGCCGCTCTCCTCTTCAGCTTGGCTTTGAGTCAAGAACCCTGCTGTCCTGCTGACCCATGGACCTTGGTATGAGTAGGCAGATGGCTATGCTGCTAACCCCAGGTCCTTGTACTATACAGTCTCTGGAGTGTATTCTTGGTCCTAAGAAAAACAGGCTGATCTTCTTAGTAACTGAGCAGGATGTCTTGGTTAGTTAGCAATCTCTATTTTTTGTCCCTACCCTAATCTGAGGAGTCCTGGGTCCTGGGGCAATGAGGGTCTTATTAGGACCCTTTGGATAGTACTTAGCAGTCTGGAAAGCCATTCCCAGCCAGCACCAGAATCAGAGGGCAGGCTGATTGAGAGCCAGTGCACACCACTTGGCCTCTGGGAATCTCAATGTCTTCAGGAACCCCAAGCAAGCCAGACCCTGCACCATGATGACCTAATTGCCATTCCACTTTTCTTGGGAGTGAGGAAGAAATGACACAGATCAATAAAGCTAGGTGGAAGACTGATTCATTTATTGACTGGCAGATAGTTTATCTCTGAGCTGGTGCTACAGTGAAGACCATCTTTGTAGCTGAGTCTGCCATGGAGGGCTGAGAAATGCCTGAGCTGTGCCTGAGGCTTGAACATGGGAAAGCAAAGAGCTGGTTTCTAACAAATCTCTCAGTTCACTTTGCTTTTGTGTGGGCAGTCCTGCATTAAGTAACTAACTCTGAGTAAGGTGACCATACCATCGCTCTCCAGATATTTTAGGGGTGAAAGGGGCTTCTGTGAATGGATACACTGAAACATCAGGCATAAACGGGGACTGTTTCAACACATGCAGCCATGTGGTTGCCCTAAACCGTGAGTGCCCTGCTGGTCGGATGACTACTGCCTGGTTAGTGATGTCTGTGCTTAAGGGGAGTATCTAAGGCCAAGGTTTCTCTGGATCTTTCTCTGACATTTTCTTTTCATTCTCCCTAAAGCAATTTTTGCAACATTCTTCGTTTCATGAGATCTGCGTGTCATGGAGAGGTCAATATTAGCCATTTTAATACAAAACAACTGATTTCTATTCAAAGCGAAGGAAAGAGGTGGTAAAATGGAAAAGCTAAAGGGAAGATTATCCTGAAGCACAAATCACTGTATCATCAGGCTCCTTATAATCCTTTATTAATTAGAATGTGGAGGCAGAGATGTCATTTTCTTTAAAGCATCACCCATAAATTATCTATTGCACATTATTAGCTTTGATAGTATAAAACCACATGGATAGGGATAATTATGGTTTGTCCACAGAGGTGACAAGGAAAAAATTCTCACATTCAACGATCAGACAAAAAGCTAAGCAAGCACTTTCTTGATTTATGAGCTATTTTTTTCTCTAAACATGTTTCTTGGTAAAATAGCCAAAAAGAAAAAAAAAATGTTAGTTTTCTGGGAAGCCAACACCACCACAGATGCAGTATGTTTTTCCCTTTAAATTAAGCAGGTTTTAAGAGAATTTGGTAAGTGTTACTTTTATTTTGCATTCCTCCCTCCTTTATAATAACATTAAAAACTACCAATTTTCTCACTTACTCTGTGGTAGAGGTTCTCAGTTCTGGATGGTTTTGCCCCTCAGTGGACATTTGGTAATGTCTGGGAGCAGTTTTACTTGCCACACGGGGGTTGGGGTGCTGTTGACATTTACTGCTCAGAGCCTGGGCATATTGCTAAACATGCTACAGGATACAGAAGCACAGGATAATCCCCTAAACAAATTAGTTATGTGGCTTCAGATGTCAATAGTGCTGAAATTGAGAAACTGCTTTGTAACATCTTAATCATTTGTTAATTTATTCATTCAAAAATTATGTATTGAGAACCTGCTATGTGCCAGAAATGAGAATGATGAGGATGTAGCAGTGAGGAAAATTGGAAAAAATCCTCAGTGGTTTTTGGACTTCTAGTAGGAGAAACAGGAAATAAATGAGATAAATAGCCATTGAGTATATTAGAACGTTTTAAGTCCAGGGGTACAGGGAACAAAGAAAACTGGGAAGGGGATGGGAAGTGTCAGCAGGGATCAGTGGATACTGAAACATCACACCACTTGTTAAGGTGTGTGTTATGGTTTGGACCTGAAAAGTCATCCAAAAGCCATAGCTAAGGCCTAATTGCCAGCTTGTGCTATTGGGAGGTTGTGCAACCTTTAGGAGATGAGGTCTTGTTTGAGGACATAGGCTATTGTGAGTGTGCTCAGGAAGGGTGTATCTTGTTCCCAGCCCCCTCTCTCCATGCCTCCTGGTCACCATGAGGTAAGCAGCTTTCCACTGTTGCATCCATGCTTCTGTCCTGATGATCTTACCTTAGGCCTAAAAGCAATCAGGAGCCAGGCCACTATAGACTGAAATCTCTGAAACCATGAGCCAAAATAAAAATTTTCTCTTTTAGACTGTTTTCCTCAGATATTTTGCCACAGAGCTGGAAAGCTAACCAATATAGTAGGTGGATTTCTTCCTATTTATGAATGAATAAACTAAGCTTTAGAGAGGTGAATATTTATTTAAGGGAGACATTGCCACTAAGATAAGCTAGGACTTGATGGAGGAGGTTTCTGACCATTGAGGGGCTAAAGTTTCTTTTCCACTGTGCTGTTGTATATACTGTCACTAGAAACCAAGATTGTCTTTGCTTTCTTTTAATGAAATTCTCCTTCCTTAACTCACTGGTAACCATCTCCAGCATCACCTGAAGTATTTATTTCTAGCATCTATATTTCTGTTGGTCAGAACAGCCTCAGACTGTATCTTTTCCCTAGGCTCATTACCATCATTAAATTTTCTATGTTCTTCCCAAAGTAGAGCTTGGAGAGTAGCTCCAAGTAGCCCTTAGCATGCACAGGGCTGTGTGTTCTATCCCCAGCACTGCCAAAACAAACAAAACAAACAAACAAATGACAGAATAAAATGAAAAAAATTCCTGACCTTAATCTACCCGCCCCTCTGATTTCCTCTTTCCTCCTTTCATAGACAAATTTAAAAACATGCTTCTTGTGTGCTGTCTCTATCCCTTTAGACTCCCCAATTCACTTGTACTTGGACCTCTGTACTTTCACCCTCCACAAATTCTCAGGGTTCACTAATGATCTCATTGACTCCATTTGTGTAGGCTTGGTTGTGTTCATTACCAGCATTTGTGGCCCCTGTCCAGTCTCTCCCTGAGTCTGACACAGTTCCTCTCTATTCACTTCCATCTGTCAGATCTCTGGATTGCTTTATCCCCTTTGATTTTTTTCTTCCAAGTAACCTTCGTGGGTTCCTCTTTTCTTTCTCTGCTTTATCCATGGTTTCCTGCAGCATCCTGTCTTAAACTTTGTTTGCTTTTAATCATGGCATGTACAAATTTGGTTAAAGCTGCCCA
Organism: Heterocephalus glaber; assembly: GCF_053883595.1. Classification (NCBI taxonomy): domain Eukaryota; kingdom Metazoa; phylum Chordata; class Mammalia; order Rodentia; family Bathyergidae; genus Heterocephalus; species Heterocephalus glaber. Next base: position 10,920,802 of record NW_028258357.1, on the reverse strand, counting down.
ACAACCTACGATGTACTTTTAATTTGCTGAGATGGGTGTGATATAGATGTGCAGGAATAAGGACCAAATCTGACAGGGGATCTTGGCCAATCACTTTGAATCCAGAATGCTGAACTCAGTTCAATGAGTATCATAGCCAAGAGTTCTTGGTCAACACCCCTGAAGAGGATGAGGGTG